>NC_073384.1:31875804-32191221 GCF_028641065.1 Leucoraja erinaceus | reverse complement strand
TGGGAACGTAAGAAGATCTAAGCTGAGGAGAAAGATTTACTTGAAACCTGAGGGGCAACATTTTTCCACACAGATGGTGGTGTGTATATGGAATTAGCTGCCAGTAGAGGTAGTTGATTCAAGGCAGGCACTAAAACAGCATGTAGAAAACATTTGGGGTGTGGGGGCGGCGCGGAGGTACATGGATTGGAAACATTTAGATGGTTACAAGCCGTTGGGTTGCAACCTTGTTGTGGTCGGGGAGCTTGTGTGTCTCAGTGACCCCTAGAGCTATGCCGGCGGGAGATTCGTCTCCTGTTAGGGCCTCCCATGCTGGACAGGTCGAAGGGTAGAGGCGAGACGAAGAGCGATCCACTGGTCCTCTAGGTTGCAGGTTGAGCACAGGGCTAACAACCCTGTCTCGTAAAACAAATATGTTACGGAAACAGCAACTGAAGGAATCAACACTACTGGGCGTGATGGACTTCCAGGGCTATCGACAGATGCTAGGATGAATGTCAATGGTGAAAGCCGAAAGGAAGCCACTGGCAGGAAGGTGGAAGTTCTAAATGCCAAACATAAGACTAGGCATGAGAAGGCGCTGGAACTGGATTGGCCATATACTGAGAAGAGAACCAGACAGCATCCCAAAAATAGCCCTGCACTGGACACCGGAAGGGAAAAGGAAAAGAGGGAGACTCAAAACCACCTGGTGTCGAACTGTGGAGGAGGAAATGGACCTGACCTGGGGTAGTGTCCAGAAACTAGCCCAGAACAGACAGGGGGTGGAGGACCTTCATTGCTGCCCTACATGCCAGGAGGCATAATAGGCTGTAAGTAAGTAAGTAAGCCGAATGTGGGCAAATTAAACTATCTTAGATGTTGCATCTTACTCGGCATGGACGAGTGGGGCCGAAGGCCTGTTTTCATGCTGTATGACTCTAACCAGAATTCCACAGACCTTGGTGCCTTTACCATCATTCAATAAAATCTCAATGAAACTATTGCTTCAGCTTTACTTTCTTCGCGAACCTCATATCCATTGGTTCCCTTAATAGCTAAAAAATTTTTCGATCACTTCAGTGACTGAGCCTCCACCGCTCTCTTGGGTAGAGAACTCTAAAGAGTCACGTCTCTCAGTGAACTACTTTATTCTTATAGATGATAGACCCAAAGTGCTGGAGTAACTCAGTGGATCAAGCAGCATCTCTGGAGAAAACGAATAGGTGACGTTTTGGGTCGAGACTCTTCTTCAGATGGAATGACCGACCCGAAACATCACCTATCCATGTTCTCCAGAGATGCTGCCAGACCCACTGATTTACCCCAGCACTTTGTGTCTATCTTTGGTATAAACCAGCATCTGCAGTGCTTTGTTTCTACATTCTAACTTTCTTCTTATCATATTTCGGAATAGCTGACCACATACTTTAAGACTGTTACTTCTGATTCCAGCCAGGGAAAACATAAATTCTTCATATACTCTGTCGAGTCCCTTAAGATTAGAATGTTACACATTTTACTGATGTAACTTCTCATTCTTCTAACTCGAGTGACAAAAAGTCCAGTCTGTTTTAATCTTGCATTGCACTACAGGCTGCCTCTCCTCTCTGCCAGTACATCCCTCTTTAGGTAAGGGGACCAGATCTGTTCACTGTATTCCTGTAGATGTAGGCTGTATGTGATTCGAGCAGGAGATCGCTACTCTTGTACTCAAGTCCTCAAGACCAGGGTATTGTGTTATTTTCTGATTGGTTGCTGTACCAGCATGTTAACTCTCTGTGATTCACGTATAAGGACACCTAGATTCCTTTCAAAACTAACACCTTGCCAGTTATTGCCATTTTTAAAAAGTGTATTTTTTTTTCCTAACAAAGTCGATGAATTCACCTTTTTCAAGAGCCAAGAGTGTTTAATTGTCATATATACCAACAAAGGAACAGTGAGATTCTTACCGTATAAACAAGGAACTGCAGATGCTGGTTTACAAAAGAAGACACCAAGTGCTGGAATAACTTAATGGGCCGGGCTGCATCTCTGGAGAACATGGATAGATGACATTTTGGGTTGGGACCCTTCTTCAGACTAATTGTGGCATGGGGGGTGGAAGAAAGCTGGAAGAGATGAGGTGTGGGACAGAGGTTGGCAAGTGATGAGGATCTTTTTTAAAAGACCTTACCATTTATTGCCATTTTTAGACAAAGGCTAGACATGAAACGACAGAAGGTGTGTGAGAAGGAAAGAAGAGTTGTGAATTGTGAAGCCAGATAAAGGAATGTCGGTGAAAGATGAGGGGAGGGGAGAAATAGGTGCGAGTCCAGTTGCGGCACAGGGCAGAAAGGGAGAGGGGTGTGTGTGTGTTAGTTAGTTACCTACAATTGGACAATTCAATATTCATATGGCCGGTTATGCAGCAGGATTGACAGACTTGTAAACACAATACACATAGATAACATATAACAAAACAATTCAATACATTAAAACCCCCCAATACTAGTGGAAAAAAGCTTGACGTCTTCGGTGCAACCAAAATCATTTACTACATTATATTGCATCTGACGAGTCCTTGCACATTCACCAAGTCTATTGATGTCCCCTGAAGCACGTCTGCATGTACCTCATGGTCCACACCACCACCTCGCCTTGCATCATCATCCTCGATCTTCCAGCTCTATTTGCTCCAAGATTGAGGGAATTTTATTTATTTATTTATCAGAAACGGCTCCAGTGTCATTCATGATGCACGTAACCTTTCTGGATTCTCTGTGCAGCAGGAAAGAAACATTTTGTATTGATATTAACAAATGCTAGTACTAATATTTAATATGTGGCGACTCCTTGTGTGCTCTTCCCAGAGAAGGATCTACTATCATCCAATACAATGGCCCCACTCTTTAAATGTTTTTTCTACCTGTAAGTACAGCACCATTTCTAAATATTCCAACTTTTTCCCAGGATAGAAAAATCAAATACTAGCAGGCATAGCTTTAAGGTGAGCGGGGCAAAGTTTAAAGGAGATGTGCGGGGCAAGTTTTTTTACAGAGGGAGATCTGGTTGGATAGCATGCTAAACAAGCTTTTCATTGTACATCAGTACACATGACAATAATAAACCTAGACATGTGTGAAGCAGCTCTCCCTTTCATTCTGTGGAATCTTATCACCCGAGGGCAGATCAAGGACACTGGAAATTAAGACTCATTAAGTGCTTCTTAGTAAAGGCCTGCTTCTTAATATAGACCTGAAATGCATACCTGTTTTAAAATTCATGTTTTGAATAATTCAGTCTTGAGACAGGCCGTATGTCATGTAGAAAAATCTTGCAATGCTCTTGTTTTTCCTCAGGAAGAGCTGTTATTATTTTCAAATGTTTGTAAATACACAACTACTTTGCATTCGACAAGATCCTCTGTTTCTTGATTCCTCTACCCTCAGAGAGTGGTAGCTGTGTGGAATGAGCTTCCAGTGGAAGTGGTGGAGGCAGGTTCGATTTTATCATTTAAAAATAAATTGGATAGGTATATGGACGGGAAAAGAATGGGGGGTTATGGTCTGAGTGCAGGTAGATGGGACTAGGGGAGAATAAGTGTTCGGCACGGAGGGGTGATCTGATAGAGGCATATAAAACCACGAGGGGAATAGCTAGGATGGATTCAGAGTCTTTTACCCAGGGTATAACCATATAACAATTACAGCACAGAAACAGTGGTGAATCTCTGGAACTCTCTGCCACAGAGGGTAGTTGAGGCCACTTCATTGGCTATATTTAAGAGGGAGTTAGATGTGGCCCTTGTGGCTAAGGGGATCAGGGGGTATGGAGAGAAGGCAGGTACGGGATACTGAGTTGGATGATCAGCCATGATCATATTGAATGGCGGTGCAGGCTCGACGGGCCGAATGGCCTACTCCTGCACCTAATTTCTATGTTTCTATGTTTCTACTAGAAGGGCCGAGTTGGCCTGTTTCTGTGCTGTAATTGTTATATGGTTATACCCTGGGTAAAAGACTCTGAATCCATCTTAACTATTCCCCTCGTGGTTTTATATGCCTCTATCAGATCACCCCTCAGCCGCCTGCGCCCCAAAGAATAAGGTCCGATCCTGCCCAACCTCTCGCTATAGCCCAGAGCCTTGGGTCCTGGCAATATACTCATAAATCTTCTCTGCACACTTTACAGTTTGATGGCATCTTTCCTATAGCAAAACTGAACACTGTACTCCGAGTGCAGCCTCTCCAGCATCTTGTACTACTGTAACATAATGTCCCAATAATCTATACATAACTAAAGCTCTGATCTTGTTATCTTCTGGTTTGCACGGTCATTCTATTTGCGCAAAAACAGTACACGATAGAGCTATGATTTTTCGCCAGCTTAATCACTGTTCTCCTAAACTGCGATTGCACCAAGTTTCGTTCCGATCGGTGGTCTAATGTAAAAGTTAGCGAGAATCTTAAAAACCGCGTGTGCGCAGATCGATCTCGAATCCTGCCGTTCAGCGCCGCGTCTATTGGACGTCTCCAACCAGACACAATTTTCGGAGAGAGATTGGGTCGGAGACCCGACCCGAAGCAGCCTAGCGTCGGAGACCCAGCCCAGCGTTGGAATCCCAGCCCAACCCAGAGTCGGAGATGTCGCCAAACGGAAAGCGGAGACTCTGATCCCGGCAGAAGAGAACGACCAGCACCTGCTGTGAGTCCCCATTGCAGCATCAATTCCAGCCCCTTCCCCTATGGTCCCCCTCACTGGCTTCTGCCCCGCTCCCCCCACCCTCGTGATACCACCCCCGTGATACCACCCCCTTTCCCCCCCTCCCCCCCCCCCCCCCCTTCCCCCCCCCCCCCCCCCCCTCCCCCCCCCCCCCCCCCCCCCCCCCCCCCCCCCCCCCCCCCCCCCCCCCCCCACTCCCCCCCCCCCCCCCTCCCCCCACACTCCCCCCCCCTCCCCACACCCATCCCCCCCCCCCCACCCCCACAACCCCTCCCCCACCCCCACAACCCCTCCCCCATCCCCACAACCCCTCATCCCCCACAATCCCCCTTCCCCCGCCACACCACACTCTCCCCCACCCTCCCCCCACCCCAACCCCCCCTCCCCACAATCCCCCTCCCACACCACATGACATGAAGAGGGGGAGGGAGTGCTGCGGGGATGAGGGGAAATGAGCCGCACCTGCGCAGTTAGGGGCTATGGGTGAGTGGTGGAATATTGCGTTGGGGGATGGGTTGTGTTGGAGGACCAGGCCTCCCGTGTGACTGGGACCCAACAGGTCCCACTTAGTCTAGTTGTAAATGAATGAGAACTGGTTATAATTGCAAATGGTAAGTAATAGGAATAACATAGATAAATAAAAAGTTCTGGAATAACTCAGCAGGCCAGGCAGCATCTCTGGAGAAAAAGGTTTGGTACTGTTTCGAGTTGGACTGAAAATATGGGGTGGGGATATGAACTGTAGGTGGGAAAAGATCAGGACAAATCAGGGCCGGGAACAGTTGATTTCCAGCAGGGTGGTTCCTTGGTAGGCCAATTGTTGGCTTGGTACGATGTGATCACGAGATGGATACATTTTTGCAAACTGTAAAACTGGTTAAATAACAGGGAAGGAGAAGAAAGGGGGAGAGGAGTGTTAATAGAAGTTACTTAAAATGAGAAAATTCAACATTCCGACCAGAAACATCGAGGAAACCAGAGGTCCCGGAGGAAACCCATGCAGTCACGGGGGGAACGTACAAACTCTGTACAGACAGCACCGTAGCCAGGATCGAACTCTGGCGCTGCGCCACCGTGCTGTCTATGTTATTCCTATTACTTACGAAGGTTCCCGACCCGAAAGGCCCCCCTTTCTTTTTGACCAGAGATGCTGCCTGACCTGCAGAGTTAGGAATAATTTGTTATAAAAACTTGATTGAATATAGTTTTAATTGTATAACGATTTAAAGATATAAACAAATAAAGGCCTGTATATGCCATGTAGATACACATCTGACAAATGGCACCAACTGTATGGAGAAGATCTTGTTCTCCTGTTCCATGAAGTTGAACTAACTGTACTCACAAGAGATTGAAAAATGTTTAAAGACATCTCATCTGTGACACATTTTGCTCTCAACATATTTTCCAGGCTGAAGGGAAAGGACACGTCAAATCTTCTTCCGCCCTCCCCTCCCCTATTTCTCCTTCGCCCAATCAGCTAAGCCGTGAGATATTAGCTCAACGCACAATGAATTCATTTATAGAGTCGTACGGTAGATAAACAACTCTGTTTAAACCCTTCATACAACTCATCTATGTTGACCAAGATGCCCTATCTAAGCTAGTCCCATTTGGCTGCATTTGGCCCATATCATACTAAACCTCTCCTAATTGTGTCTTTTAAATGTCACATCTGTACACACCTCTGCAGCTTCATCTGGCAATTTGTTTGATATATGTTAAGAAATTGCCCCTCTGGTCTCTCTTAAATCCTTTTCCTCTCTCTCATCATGAACCTATGTTCTCCAGTTCTGGATGCCTCCATCCTGGGGACAAGTCTGGGAATATTCACCATATCTGTGCCTCTCATGGTTTGTCACCCATCAGCCACAGGAAAAAATTCCCAGCTTCTCATTATAACTCAAGCCCTCGCGCCCTGGTAACAACCTGATGAATCTTTTTGCACCCTTAAATATTTGAATATATTTGTTCAGAATCTGAAGATGACCCAAAATGTAAATGTTGTGATAGTACCTGCCTCATCTACCTCCTCTGGCAGCTCATTCCATGTACCTACCGCCCTTTATGTAAACAAAAAGTTTCCCCTCGGGTTCCTATGAAACCCCCATCCCCCTCCCTTTCCCCATCGCCTTCCCCCTCCCCACCACACCTTATACCATCTGGTGCGAAATAATGTGAAATGGAATGTATCTGTCTGAACATCTTGAGCACCATGATTAAAAAGAACATCAAATTACCATTGTACAACTTTTAGTTTTATCTGTAGGAAAGAACAGCAGATGCTAGTTTAAATCAAAGGTAGACACAAAATGCTGGAGTAACTCAGCGGGACAAGCCGCATCTGTGGAGAGATGGAATGGGTGATGTTTCGGGTCGAGACCCTTCATCAGACTGATGTCAGGGCAGTGGGGGGGACAGATAGAATGTAGTCGGAGACAGTAAGACTGTTGTGAGAACTGGGAAGGGGGAGGGGATGGAGAGAGAGGGGAAGCAAGGGCTATTTGGAGTTTTATTTACTGTATTTCCCGGCAATGAAGACGCTATTTTTTACCCAAAGATAAGGCACGACAATTTACCTGCGTCTTGGAGGCCGAAGGTTAGGTTGTTAGCCAAGAAAGATAGACTTGGCTATCCCTCGGTACAGCAACATCAAGAACGATGATAGCCAAGTCTATTCCTGGGCGCGGAGCCACCGAATTGTGGCTGGGGAGGGAAGTAGCTCAGGTGGCTACGAGCGGCCGCCGGGACCTGACAGTGAGGGGACCAGCTCAAGAGCAAAGATCATAGAGCGGAGCACGTCAGTGGGCGATGGATAACAGGACAACGGGCAGCGGAGCTTACTCCTGTGTCAGCGCGATCAAGGGACCAATTGAGGTTACTCGCGCTGACACAGGAGTAAGCTCCACCACCCGCTGCCCTGTTATCCATCCCCCGCTGACCAGCTCCGCTCTATGATCTTTGCACTTGAAAGACACGGACTGGGCAGTGAAAGCCATGCAGTGTCACCCAGCGCAGCAAGTGAGGCCACGTCCTGCTCCCGGCGGCAGTTGGAATATAAGGATTTGCGGGAAGCGGCTGACATGAGCGAGGCCGGCGAGCGGCAGGAGAAGCCACAATGTGGTGGCTCCACGCCCGGAGCGCCACGGCAGCGGTGAGTGAGTGCGTTGCTGGCATGATCCCCGACCCCCTGCTTCTCAACGCTCCTGCCTGTGCTGACCCAGGCCAGACTCCCCACACGCTGTGAAAGGAACTCTTCCCCCCCAATTGGTCCCTTGAACTAGTATTGTCATTCAATAAGATCACTACTGATTCAACTTGTCCTGGTGTGCTCCCGTTTTTCCTACCATCTCTTCACCTGTCGTCACGCTCCACACCCCACCCAATCATTAATTCATAATAATAATAATAATAATAATAATAATATATTTTGTCATTGCACATACGTGCAACGAGATTTGGTATGCAGCTTCCATCCGATGTCATAACTTAAACAACTAATAAAATTTAGATTTAGATACCCCGAGAAACATGATTTATAAAAAGAACAGTAAACAGTAAAACAGTCAAAACAGTCTAAAGTGCAAATGAGGGAGGTTTGGAAGCCTTGGGCAAATTGAATTGTCACTTTATTTATTTATTTATTTATTTTTGAGTGTGAGAAATTCTATGTCCCGCCAGCCTTTTTTCAAACTTTAGCAACTCAAAATGGGGGTGCGTCTTCGACGCAGGGGGGGTCATCATTGCCGGGAAATACGGTAATTATTTTAATATTTAATTCTCTTCTGTTCCTTTATGGTTGGCGTGTTTGAATCTGATTTTTGTATTTTGAGCTAATCATCCTCATAATTAAGTTAAGGTAATCATCTTAATAATTAAATTGGTTGCATGTTGTAATTAGTTCTCCAGATATGGTTCAGGTAACCTAATGGAAACCGGAGTGGTCTGTGGATCTATTTGTTTCCGTGTGTGTGTTGCAGAGCATCTTGATTAAGGGACAATTGTAATGATTTGAAATACAATAGACAATAGGCGCAGGAGTAGGCCATTCGGCCCTTCAAGCCAGCACCGCCATTCAATGTGATTATCCACAATCAGTACCCCGTTCCTGCCTTCTCTCCATCTCCTTTAACTCCGCTATCCCTAAGAGCTCTATCTAACTCTCTTGAAAGCATCCAGAGAACCAGCCTCCACCACCCTCTGAGGCAGAGAATTCCACACACTCATAACTCTCTGTGTGAAAAGGTTTTTCCTCATCTCCATTCTAAATGGCTTACCATTTATTCTTAAACTATGGCCCCTGGTCGGTCCTGGACTCCCCCAACATTGGGTACATGTTTCCTGCCTCTAGCGTGTCCAAACCCTTAATAATCTTATATGTTTCAATCAGATCCCCTCTCATCTAAATTCCAGAGTATACAAGCCCAGCCGCTCCAATCTATCAACATATGACAGTCCCACCATCCCGGGAATTAACCTCATGAACCTACGCTGCACTCCCTCAATAGCAAGAATGTCCTTCCTCAAGTTTGCAGACCAAAACTGCACACAATACTCCAGTTGTGGTCTCACTAGGGCCCTGTACAGATGCGGGAGGACCTCTTTGCTCCTACACTCAACTCCTCTTGTTATGAAGGCCAACATGCCATTCGCTTTCTTCACTGAATGCTGTATCTGCATGCTTACTTTCAGTGATTGATGAACAAGAACCCCCAGATCCCGTTATACTTCCCCTTTTCCCAACTTGACACCATTTAATAATAATAATAATACATTTTATTTATGGGCGTCTTTCAAGAGTCTCAAGGACACCTTACAAAATTTAGCAAATAGAGTAAAAACATGTAAGCGGAATGAAATAAATAGTAAAGACATCACCAGTACACAAATTAAAGACAGAATTCAATCCAAAGACAAAAATCAAAAACACAATATGAAGAGAGAGCAGCGGCAGCTAAAGCGCGCCAGCGTACACTCTCCCTTCCGGCAGCCATCTTGGACACAGAATAAAATAATCATTTACACACAAAAAAAAATCCCCCCACAATGGTTACCACTGTGGGGGAAGGCACAATGTCCAGTCCCCATCCCCAGTTCTCCCATAGTCAGGCCTATTGAGGCCTCCACAGTTGCCTCTACGGAGGCCCAATGTTCCTGGCCGTTCTCGCCGGGTGGTGTTGCTCCGGCGTCGGGAGAGTCCTCACAGCGGCTGGGACGGCTGGAACGGCCGATTCCCTATCGGAGTCTGTGGCATTCCGAAGCCGACAGGGCCGCATCGGTTGGTGCTCCGAGGCTCCCGATGTTAAAGTCGGCGCCGCCCGCCCCCCGGCTGGCCACTCCTCAGTCCTGCAGCTAGACGATGTTGATCACGGCGGTCTCAGCGTACCAGTCCAGCGCGGCGACCCAGCGCGGCGACCCAGGCAAGGCATCGCCCGCTCCGCTCCGCGATAGCGCTCCAGCGCTGTGCTGCCACCGAAGCTGAAGGTGCTGGGCAGTCCCCGCCAGGAAAGCGCCGCTCCACTCACGCTGGTAGGCCGCAAGGACTGGTCGACGGTGCAGCCCGGGGAAAAGGCTGCCTCATCGACCAGGTAGGGACCTAGAAAATAGTTTCCCCCTTCACGTCCCCACATAAAGTCAAATTCCACAACAAACATAGGACAAAATTCACTAAAAACTAATATTAAAAAATGAATTGAACAGACAGCTGCTGGTTAGCAGCCGTTCCCCAGGATGGTTCCTCCCCAAGTTAGATAATTTAGATACATTTTCAAGAACACACCAAATTGCTGTTTGGTTTTCTTTATTCCCTTTATAAAGATTTGATTTTAACATTTATAAGCAAATCTAAAATCATCTTTGTTTTTTAAATATATGCAAACATGCAATGAAAATACCAATGTGTGAAGTATTAATTTATTAACTTTAGAAGTCCTTTTCAGACTTTGAGGAAGCATTAATACTTAGTTTTACCAGCTTCATCTTATAACTGCTTCTCTAACGTAACGCATCTTTGCACCAGGTTGTGCCGTTTAACATGCAGAAGTGGAATAATAACTGGCTGGGGTTGTATTACATGGAGATAATGGATACCCAGGAGGGATTGCTCTGCAGTAATTCCATCAAGGGAATTCAGGTGGTATTGTAAATAACATGAGAGAGATTAACTACCAGCCTTGATATTGTTGGTACATTTCCGTAGTATAATAAAAAACCCCATATAGTTTGATCATTTTAGGTAGAAGCAGGTCCTTCGGCCCAATTCGTCCATGCTGAGAACAATGCCTACTGGCGCTAATGCCATTTGCATGATTTAGATCTTAATCTCTCTACTTTCCTATTTAGGTACCTATTTAAAGCCTTTTAAATTCTGTAATTGTATTTGTCTCTGCTACTTTCTCTGGCAACTCATTCCATATAATTACAACCCTCTGGAAAATCTTGCCCCTCAGACCTCCTTTAAATTTCTCCCCTCTCACTTCAAACTGATGCTTTCCACTTTTAAGACTCCCCGACCCAGGGAAATAGACTGTTGCTTTGAATATACTCATCGTCCACTCACTATATCTAGCACATTTGTCTCTCATCCCCATGTCCCATATTTCTCCTTTATTCATTTTTTCCCCCTCTCCCCTGCCCCCTGTCTCCTTCCACCCATATCCCTTCCCTCTAGCTTTACATTACATTCCTCCTCATCTCTCCCTATTTGACACACTTTTGTTGACTTTGACACTAACTCCACCCATCTGCCAATCATCCATCACCCCCTCACCTGTATCCACCTATCACTTGCCAGGCTCACCCCTCTTTCCAAGCTTTCTCCCTCCCGACTCCATCAGTATGAAGAAGGGTCCTGACCAAAAAGTTGTCAGTTGAGTTTAGAGATACAGCATGGAAACACGCTCTCTGACCCACTGAGTCCGCGCCGACCAATGATCCCCGCACAGTAACACTATACTACCACCAGGAACAATTTTACCAAGCCAATTAACCTACAAACCTGCATGTCTTTGATGTATGGGAGGCAATCTGAGCTTCTGGAGAAATCCTACCTAGGTCATGGGAGAACGTACAAATTCCATTCAGATAGCACCCATAGTCAGGATCCAACCCAGGTCTCTGGTACTGTAGGCAGCAACTCTAGCGCTGCGCCACCGTGCCGCTTGGTGTATTTGTCTATTCCTGGAATTCCTCCAGTACTTTTTGTTTTGCTCAAGACTCCCAACATCTGCAGTGTCTGGTGTCTGCATAAATTCCCTGTTAATCGATTAATTATTTCTGAGAGAACATTGCTGATCTACTTTATTTATAAATATTTTGTGCAATTCATGTACTATTTTGCAGCATTTGGTAACAACTCAGCAGGTTATCTTGCAGTTTGCATGAAATTATGTTTCTTCCAGGAAAGTCTCAATATTACTTTTATACGGTATTGCTGGGGTCAAGGAAAGAGGGTTCACGTCGCGGCCCTGTTTCCACTAATCTTTCCACCACCACACACAAAAAGCACAAGACAGACATCATTGAATGCAGATGCCGAGAAGTATGTTCAGCTCTGGCTGAACATCTTCTAATCTTGTGTGTGGAATCGACAAGAAGACGACAATATTTCTTTTCTTAGAGGTTTTGCAAAAAGAATGAATAAAACATGTATTAGCCAATATCCATTTAATAGTGAGATACAAGCAAATGCAGATGCTGCTTTACAAAAAAATACACAGAGTGCTGGAGTAACTTAGCAGGTCAGGCAGCATCCCTGGAGAACGTGGGTAGGTGACATTTCGGGTCGGAGCCTTTCATTCTTTTTTGCTTTGCATTATAAATGAGAAATGAAATATGATTACAGGAAGATGATTTAGTTGTATTTACAATGTATAAGATAGAATTAATGAGTACATTAATGCCCTTTTGTTTACATTTCTCTTTTTTTTTAGACGTTCTCGGCTGTTGAACAGAATCAAGAGAGTAGCTTTGTGGATCTTAGCAGTATATATTTGCATTCCTTTTGTAATAAAGCTATGCCCAGCCATTCAAGCTAAGCTAGTCTTCTTAAATTTTGGTAAGTATTACACATTAGCACTTCAATAAATTAGATCACTGAGAAAAAAAAAAATTTTTTTTAACTGTATAATTCCAATACCTGTATTAATTCTTTTTGTCCTAAATCCCAGTGTCTTGGTACCTGCGTATTGTTGCTTTTAAAACTGTTATTAAAGCAATCTCTTTGGCCAAGCTATTGACCTTGTGGTAGGGTTTTTTACAGATTTACTTAGGACCACAGTAACATCAAGTCAGTTTCTGATAAATTAGATCTTCATGCTCTTGTGGATAGTATTGTCAGATTTGATAACCAAATAAATCAAAGACATTCAGTTTTGTATATATTCCCCCTGTGAACTTGGGTCTTGCACATTTTTATATATAAATGTTTTATCATTCATTCTTCTTGTGTTTTCCTACCTGCCCCTTGCATTTTCAGTTGTTGAACTCCCACTTTGACTAATGGGCTAATGAAATGCATTGGTAGACACAAAATAAAATGCGTTGCTGGTTAAAATTTAGGTTTTTCAGTATGTTAGATATGTCCATTAATGTAACATCCTATCTCATTTTGCACCCGCCCCCTGTTATCTGTAGTCTTTGTTTTAGCTTTGAATCATAGAAACATAGAAAATAGGTGCAGGAGGAGGCCATTCGGCCCTTTAAGCCAGCACCGCCATTCATTGTGATCATGGCTGATCGTCCCCAATCAATAAACCGTGCCTGCCTTCTCCCCATATCCCTTGATACCACTAGACCCTAGAGCTCTATCTAACTCTCTTAAATCCATCCAGTGATTTGGCCTCCATTGCCCTCTGTGGCCGGGAATTCCACAAATTCACAACTCTCTCGGTGAAATTTTTTTTTTCTCACCTCAGTCTTAAATGGCCTCCCCTTTATTCTAAGACTGTGGCCCCTGGTTCTGGACTCACCCAACATTGGGAACATTTTTCCTGCATCTGGCTTGTCCAGTCCTTTTATAATTTTATATGTTTCTATAAGATCTCCCCTCATCCTTCTAAACTCCAGTGAACACAAGTCTAGTCTTTTTAATCTTTCCTCATATGACAGTCCCGCCATCCCAGGGATCAATCTCGTGAACCTACGCTGCACTGCCTCAATCACAAGGATGTCCTTCCTCAAATCTGGAGTTAAAGCAATGTCCAAATGACATACAAAAAACTTTTTTTCACAAGGTACAGGGATGAAGGGGATGGTTGACAAACGGGTTAATGTTTATTTATTATTTTATTTATTATTTATTTATGTTTTTTGGTTACTTCATACATATTACTTGTATGTGTATATCAGTTGTATGTATATATATGTCTGTATGCATCTCTAAAAATTGTCTAGGGTATTATTATTATTAATTAATTAATTATTAAATATGGAAGAAGGGTTTAGGGAGAAGGGGTGAGATTAATTCTTCTTTTCCACTCCTTTTTGAGCTTGTAAAGAAAAAGTGTTGGACATTTAAATTTTGCTTTATGCTTTTCATTGCTTTGTAACTATTGCCTGGAATGTCCAATTGTTTGACTACTTCGATTTTGTTGTTGTTATTTATTCCTATTTATGTCTTTACCTGTTCGGAATAAATAAACAAACAAATAAATAAATAAATAAATTAGGAGACCAAAACTGTACACAATACTCCAGATGTGGTCTTACCAGAGCCCTATACAACTGCAGAAGAACCTCTTTACTCCCATTCTGAAATCCTCTTGTTATGAAGGCCAACATTCCATTAGCTTTCTTCACTGCCTGCTGTACCTGCACGGCAACTTTCAGTGACTGGTGTACAAGGACACCCAGGTCTCGCTGCACCTCCCCCATCACCTAACCCCATTGAGATAATAATCTGCCTCCTTGTTTTTGCCGCCATAGTGGATAACCTCACATTTATCTATATTATACTGCATTTGCCACGCATCTGGCCACTCACTCAACCTGTCCAGGTCACCCTGCAACCTCCTAACATCCTCTTCACAATTCAAACTGCCACCCTGCTTTGTGTCATCCGCAAACTCCTAATTCCCTCTTCCAAATCCTTAATATAGCAATGTTACAAAATTTTGAGATTTAAAAAATCAAGTCTGCAATTTATCCCATCAGATAAAGCATAACAATAAGTTTAATTTGATACCTAATTCACTTTCATATCTCAAGTAATAAAAAAGTTATGGCCATTTTCATACTCGGAAATTAGCATCTTGTTCCCTATTGATTTTCTATGGACATAACAAAAAAGCTGTGATCGTGGACAGTCAAAAGCCCATAACCTTCTTAAAAATTAAGAGAACTGAATTAAATTTTCAGTTATCATAGATTGAAGCATTCTGAAACAAATATAAAATAATCTTACTTGGATGACCTGAAATTAAAGCATATAATTAGTTAGTTACCCAATTGTAGCTAATTTCAAACTTCAACTACTAGATCTAAACATCTATCCATTTCTTAATAAATGATTAACATTTTTAAATAGCCCAAGTGTCCAAATAATATTCACAAATAATTCACAATAAAACATGATTTTTAAATCTCATTTACATCAATTTATAGGCCAAATGGAAGGAATTTAGTGTTCATTTGCTGTAAATTAAAGTCAATTTAAATCGGCTTTCTAGTGGGTTCCTGTGAACGCGCTGGTTTAGAACGTTCACATTGCGCTGGATTTGTGCCCTCAAGTGCCCAGAAAAATACTGTGGGATATAAAGAGCCCAAAATGAACTACTCGCTATAGAAAACGTTATATACAGGGTTATATACAAGCCCCATTTAATGTAAAAATAAGGTACATACCTTTAATTGTTTGCTTTATAAAACCCTGGGGCTGCGAGAGGTTGCGGAGTGAGAGAGTGATTTTAAAACTGCTATAAATATTATACAAGGCCATAAAAACTAATAATACCTTTTGCGACGGGGTCTTTCAGCGATTTTCCGTTAATGATTTACTAGGCTGAACATTTTCGATTGGACCAGCCTAGTAAAAATCGCGTTTTAAACCCGCCCCCTCTAAACAGCGCCAAAAACGCACACACGGGGTAGGGCAGATGCTCAGCCACGATTCAGGTAGGTTTTGTAACATACCTACTTAATATATATGGTAAACAGTTGCAGCCCCAACACCGAGCCTTGTGGCACTCCACTCGCCACTGCCTGCCATTCTGAAGAGGACCCGTTCACTCCTACTGTCTGCCAACCAATTTTCTATCCATGTCAACACCCTACCCCCAATACCACGTGGTCTAATTTTAGTCACCAGTCTCCCGTGCGGGATCTTATCAAAGGCTTTCTGAAAGACTAGATACACTACATCCACTGGCTCCCCTTCATCCATTTTACTTGTCACATCCCCAAAAAAGTCAGGCTAACTGATCTGCAATTCCCCGTTTTCTCTCTCGCTCCTTTCTTGAAAAGTGGGATAACATTAGCTATCCTCCAATCCACGGTAACTGATCCTGAATCTATTGAACATTGGAAAATGATCACCAATGCGTCTACTCTTTCTAGAGCCACCGCCCTGAGGACCCTGGGATGCAGACCATCAGGTCCAGGGGATTTATCATCCTTCAGTCCCATTAGCTTACCCAATACTATTTCTCGCCTAATGAAAATTTATTTCAGATACTTGACCCCCTTAGATCCTCTGTCCTCCAGTGCATCTGGGAGATTGTTTGTGTCTTCCTTAGTATAGACAGATCCGAAGTACCCTGTTCAACTCTTCTGCCATTTCCTTGTTACCTATAATAATTTCACCAGTGTCTACCTTCAAGTGACCCACATTTGACTTTGCTACTCTTTTTCTCTTAACATATATAAAGAAGCTTTTACTGCCCTTCTTTATATTCCTGGCCAGCTTCCTTCTTTATATATGCCCTTCTTTATATTCCTGGCCAGCTTCCCCTCGTACTTCATCTTTTCAACACGTATTGCCCGTTTTGTTTCCTTCTGTAGTCCTATGAAAGTTTCTCAATCCTCTGGCTTCCGGCTACCCTTTGCTGTGTTATACATCTTTTCTTTTAGTTTTATTCTATCCCTAACTTATCTTGTCAGCCACAGTTGCCTCCTACTCCCCTTAGAATCTTTCTTCTTTTTTGGAATGAAATAATCCTGTGTATTCCGGATTATGCCCAGAAATTCCTGCCATTGCTGTTCCACCGTCATTCCTGCTAGGATTCCTTTCCAGTCTACCTTGGCCAGCTCCTCTTCCATGCCTTCATAGTCCCCTTTGTTCAACTGCATCAGTAACATTTCCGATTTAACCTTCTCCTTCTCAAATTGCAGATTAAAACTAATCATATGATCACTACCTCCTTTACCTTGAGTTCTCTTATCAAATCTGGTTCATTGGACAACACTACATCCAGAATTGCCTTTTCTCTGGTCGGCTCCATTACAAGCTGCTCTAAGAATCCACCTTGGAGTCATTCTACAAACTCTTTCTTGGGGTCCTGAACTAACCTGATTTTCCCAGTCTACCTGCATATTGAAATCCCCCATCACCACAGTGGCATTACCTCTGTTACATGCCAGTTTTAACTCCTGCTGCAACTTACACCCTACATCCGGGCTACTATTTGGGGGTCTGTAGATAACACCAATTAGTGTCTTCTTGCCTTTACAATTCCTCAACTCAATCCACAGTGACTCTACCATGTCAGTCCCTATGTATTCCTTCGCAAGGGACTGAATTCTATCCCTCACCAGCAGAGCTACCCCCCTCCTCTGCCCACCTGCCTGTCCTTTCTATAAGATGTATAACCCTGAATATTAATTTCCTAGGCCCGATCCTCCTAACTGAACCTCAAGCTCATCTACTTTACTTCTCATACTTTGCGCATTCATATACAATACTTTTAATTCCTTACGCATCTCACCTTTCACATCGATCCCTATTACACTTGGCCATCAGAATGTCTAATGCAGGTCTCGCTATAGCTCTAAGAGATTGACACTATATATTTGTCATTAAAATACAGGTACAACTGTAACATGTGTTTCCATAACACCAAATGGATACAATGCGAGTAATATATTAGCAAACAATATTTGCATTATGCGACACAAGTTAGTTATAAAGTGATTTCTATTGGGAATTGGAAAATCATTTAAAAGTTACTTTGGAAATTGACAAGCAGAAAAAAAGTCACCTTCAGAAAAATAACTCATAGAAAAGAAACGTTTTACATGTAGCCTCCCTGCAGTAATCAGGCACTTAAGAACATTTTAACCACAAGAGGTCATAGTAAGTTACAATCAATCGCTGCTGTTGATACGTGCAACAACACAGCCCTTAGTCTTTTAGCCTGCAGTAATAAAAATGAACATTAAACATACAGCGTGTAAACAGGCCCATCGGCCCACCAAGTCCCCTCGTACTATTCTACCCACTAGGGACAATTTACAATTTCCAGAGGCCGATTAACCAACAAACCTGCATGTCCATGGAGTATTGGAGGAAACCGGAGCACCTGGAGAAAATGCACGTGGTCACAGGGAGAACGTACAAAATTTCCATTTCCAGATCAAAACACCTGACCTCTGAATACCAGCACACTAAGTTTACCACCATACTACCTTGATCTGTGAAGAAAATATTAGTTTGTTCACACAAATACTATTGGTTCCTTGTGTCTAATATTTGTAGTGGAAAATGGTTTTAATATTGTAGATGTAGCCCAGTCAATCACACAATCCAGACTTCCCACCATTTCCTCCATTTATACTTCACACTGCCTTGGGAAAAGCAGCCAAAATAATCAGACGTCCCACCCCAGTCATTCCATCTTCTCCCTCCTCCTGTCCAGCAGAAGTCCAGCAAAGAAGTTTGTTATTAAGCTTCTGAACGGTCCTTCCAAAAGCTAGGTGTCTGATTCACCTATACCCGATGGGAGACATTGGACTTTGTCTATGGAACTGATGCGCTACAATGCTGAGAATTATATTCTACACTCTGCATCTTCTCCTTTGCTCTACCTCTTGTACTTGAGTTTGAACTGATTGTATTTATGTACAGTATTATCTGATCTGTTTGAATAGCATGTAAAACAAAGCTTTTCACTGTATCTCAGTACATATGATAAAATAAATGAAACCTCAATATTTAAATATTTGCAATTGTCCATCTTTCTCTCCATCAGTGCGGGTACCGTACTTCATTGATTTGAAAAGCCCACAAGACCAAGGGTTGAACCACACGTGGAATTTTTATCTTCAGCCTGAGGAGACAATTACTATTGGTGCTTGGTAAGCAATTAAATAGGTTAGTAAAGGACAAGACCACTCCAGAGGTTGCAATTAAAAAAAAAAAAAAAAGTTGATTAAAAAGTACTCCAACTGCTGGGGGAACTCTGAAGGAAATGGACAGGTAATATTTCGGGTCAGGACCCTTCAGACAGATGCTGGCTGATCTGCTGAGTTCTCTCTGCACTTTGCTTTTTGCTCAAGATTCCAGATTAAAATGAAGCAGGTCATAGGGCATGGAAACAAGTCCTACGGCCCAACTCATCCATGCCAACCAAGATGCCTCATCTAAGATCCTATTTTCTGCGTTTGGCCCATATCCCTTAAACAATAGGGTCAGTAGGCCTGGACTGGAAGTGGCCGGATGGCGATGAATTTTTGGATTCATGTCTCCAATTTGATTTAGTGTCAGACGTGGGCCATGTTCTTCAAACCTGCTCAATGGTGACCTGATTGAATGGCAGAGGAGGCTTGATGAGTTATTCTGATTCTCTTTCTTCTGTTCTTGTGGTCCACAAAGTCAACCAAGCTAAGCTGCAAAAACTGCAATAACACGTGAATATAAATATTTGCCTTGATTCAGGAATGCATTCCAGATTTTTCTGTGAAAGTTCTTTTCAAGAGAAAAGGATCAAACCAGCCTAAAAAAGCCCAGCTAATATTACAGTGCGAATCCAAGAACTAGAAATGGCTTTAAATTGACTTGTATTGAACTGTATGTATTCAATTCAAATATATACGGACAGTTTAGACTACCTGATTTGTCTTTTTTTCCTGTCCTTGCTCTCAACACTTTAAAAAAAAAAAATTTGATTAGTTTTCTATTGAATTGCTATTAATTTAAGGGGATGTTATGGGTATTCACAACACTGGTGCCCAGGAAGATTAAGGGGACATCCCCAATGACTACTGACTGGTGGCACTAAAGTTTGTGTAAGTGCTTTGAGGAGATTGATTATGATTCATATCAACTCTTGCCTTAGCACAAACCCGAACTGGCTACAATTAGGCATGCCTACCGCCACAATAGAGCAGCAGCAGCAGATCTTGCTGGCTCTCCACTCTGCACTGGAACACTACGCACACGAACGTCAGGCTGTTGTTGGCTCGAAGGGCCGAATGGCCTACTCCTGCACCTATTGTCTATTGTTTATCGATTGCACCTTGAGGTTCAGTACCATCATCCCCTCCAAACCTGTTATCAAGCTTGGGGAAGTGGGTCTCTGCCTGTCTCTTGGCAATTAAATTCTTGACTTTCTCATCAACAGACCACGATTGGTACGAATTAGCAACAACGTATCCTCCTCAATAACTATCAGCACAGGAGCACATCAGGCCTGTGGCTCCGTCCCTTTACTCCCTTTACCCATAATTGTGCAGCCAGACACAGCTCCAGTACCATCTTTAAATTCACAGAATCACAGATAACAATGAATCAGAATACAGGGGGTGGTGGGATTGATAATCTAGTCGAACGGTGCCAGAACAACAATCTTGCTTTATCTCTCGTTTCCCTTTCCCCAGACTTTCTGTCTGAAGAAGGGTCTCGACCCAAAACGTCACCTATTCCTTTTCTCCAGAGATACTGTCTGTTCCGCTGAGTTACTCAGCATTTTGTGTCAATCTTGCTTTAGTTTAGTTTATTATCGTCGCGTCTACTGAGTTACAGTCAGCGAAAAGACTATACATGAATTACAATCAAACTATCCACAGTATACGGATACAGGATAATGGGTATAATGTTTAATGCAGGATAAAGTCCGACTAAAGATAGTTCGAAGGTCTCCAATGAGGTAGATGGGAGGTCAGCACCGTTTTCTAGTTGGTGAGTGGACGGTTCAGTTGCCTGATGACAGCTGGGAAGAAACAGTCCCTTCAGCACGACCAAGGAGATGATTGTTGACTTGTTTGTTGGACAACACTGGTGGAGGGTGGAGTTACTGATGCTGTCTGGGAGAGTATAAATTAGAGTGGTAGAGGAAGTTGAGCAGTGAGGTGAAGGAAGAAAAAAATTAAAGATAGGAAAGGACATAACAGAAATGAAAGGTGATTAAAAACAAATGTGACAGGCAAGTTTAGCCATAGTGTGTTTAGTTTAGTTTAGAAATACAGCATGGAAACGGGCCCTTCGAACCACCAAGTCTATGCTGACCATCCATCACCTGTTCACACTAGTTCTATGTCATCCCACTTTTTCATCCACTCCCTGCATACTAGGAGCAATTTGCGGAAGCCAATTTACCTGCGAACCCACTGTCTTTGGGATGTGGGAGGAAACCGGGGCACCCGGAGGAAATCCACACGGTCACAGACAGAACATGCAATTTCCATTGTGGAAGATCAGGACTGCACCTTACTAGCTAATGGGAGAACCGTTCAATAGGGGAAGCAGCTTGTTTCCAGTCTACTAATACTAATGTCGTTTCCGTATATCAGCTGAAAGATGACTATTCTTATTGAATTACACCACTTTGCTGTTAATAAATATAATTTGTTATTGTACCGTGGTAAAATAATAATAACATTTTAATTTTGAAAGCTCAGTGAACTGATGATCATCCCAAAGGGAAGGAAAAGGGGAAAAGTTTAAAGAACATGTTCGGGGCAAGTTTTTTTTCCAGAGAGTGGTGGGTGCCTGAAACGCATTACATGGGGTGGTTGTGATGGTGGCACATGGAAATGGAGGGATATGGATCACGTGCAGACAGAGGGGATTAGTTTATCTTAGCGTCATGTTTGCCACAGGCATTGCTGTGCTGCACTTTATGTTTAAAGAAACATACCATCTTTGCCCAATCTCCTCCTATAAATTCAGTGCAACATCAGTGTGGCAGTGATCCTCTTTGATTGTTATTTAAAATGCTGATTCACCAGCATCCCTGGAGGGCTCTTATCTTCCTTTCCTGGTGTGACTCCACATTAGCGTGGTTGATCTTTAGTTGCACTTTGCAGTGAGCTGCCCACCTACCCAATTGTATTAGGCAGCTACCAACAGTCGGGCAGCTGCCAAGCGGGTTCTTCACCACATTCTTAAATTTATGGGGGGAAAAAATTGGAATTTTAATTGTGCTTTGTATAATATGCATAAATTAAAATAGTGACACAATATTCTTCACTTTGTATGATCTTAAGCAGCCATAAAATATGTTTTTGTTTTCACAATTTTATTCAGCTTAATATTTGTTCAGTTGATGTTATGGTGGTTCTATTTTCTGTATAATTTTACAGTGAGTAAACTATTTAAACCAATGTTTATCCTGGACCAACTACACTGAAGCAACAGCCAAAAAAGCATATCGACACCTCTACTTCCTCAGGAGACTATGGAAATTCAGCTTGTCTCCTTCACTGTCACTAACTATACTGATGCACCGCACATACAGTGGCTTGCAAAAGTATTCATACCCCTTGAACTTTTCCACATTTTGTCACGTTACAACCACAAACGTAAATGTATTTTATTGGGATTTTATATGATATACCAACACAAAGTGGCGCATAATTGTGAAGTGGAAGGAAAATGATACATGGTTTTCAAATTGTTTTACAAATAAAAAACTGAAAAGTGTGGCGTGCAAAAGTATTCAGCCCCCCTGAGTCAATACTTTGTAGAACCACCTTTCGCTGTAATTACAGCTGCAAGTCTTTTGGGGTATGTCTCTACCAGCTTTGCACATCTAGAGACTGAAATTTTTGCCCATTCATCTTTGCAAAATAGCTCAAGCTCAGTCAGATTGGATGGAGAGCGTCTGTGAATAGCAATTTTCAAGTCTTGCCAGAGATTCTCAATTGGATTTAGGTCTGGACTTTGACTGGGCCATTCCAACACATGAATATGCTTTGATCTAAACCATTCCATTGTAGCGTTGGCTGTATGTTTAGGGTCGTTGTCCTGCTGGAAGGTTAACCTCCGTCCCAGTCTCAAGTCTTTTGCAGACCCTTAACAGGTTTTCTTCCAAGATTGCCCTGTATTTGGCTCCATCCATCTTCCCATCAACTCTGACCAGCTTCCCTGTCCCTGCTGAAGAAAAGCAACCCCACAGCATGATGCTGCCACCACCATGTTTCACAGTGGGGATGGTGTGTTCAGGGTGATGTGCAGTGTTAGTTTTCCGCCACACATAGCGTTTTGCATTTAGACCAAAAACTTAAATTTTGGCCTCATCTGACCAGAGCACCTTCCTCAACATGTTTGCTGCGTCCCCCACATGGCTTGTGGCAAACTGCAAACGGGACTTCTTATGGCTTTTTTTCAACAATGGCTTTCTTCTTGCCACTATTCCATAAAGGCCCGATTTGTGGAGTGCACGACTAATAGTTGTCCTGTGGACAGATTCTCCCACCTGAGCTGTGGATCTCTGCAGCTCCTCCAGAGTTACCATGGGCCTCTTGGCTGCTTCTCTGATCAATGCTCTCCTTGCCCGGCCTGTCAGTTTAGGTGGACGGCCATGTCTTGGTAGGTTTGCAGTTGTGCCATACTCTTTCCATTTTCGGATGATGGATTGAACAGTGCTCCGTGAGATGTTCAAAGCTTGGGATATTTTTTTATAACCTAACCCTGCTTTAAACCTCTCCACAACTTTATCCCTGACCTGTCTGGTGTGTTCCTTGGGCTTCATGATGCTGTTTGTTCACTAATGTTCTCTAACAAACCTCTGAGGCCTTCACAGAACAGCTGTATTTATACTGAGATTAGATTACACGGAAGTGGACTCTATTTACTAATTAGGTGACTTCTGAAGGCAATTGGTTGCACTGGATTTTATTTAGAGGTATCAGAGTAAAGGGGGCTGAATACTTTTGCACGCCACACTTTTCAGTTTTTTATTTGTAAAACAATTTGAAAACCATATATCATTTTCCTTCCACTTCACAATTATGCGCCACTTTGTGTTGGTCTATCACATAAAATCCCAATAAAATACATTTATGTTTGTGGTTGTAACGTGACAAAATGTGGAAAAGTTCAAGGGGTATGAATACTTTTGCAAGCCACTGTACAAGCATTCTATGGGGTTGCATTACAGGTTGATTTGGGAACAGCTCTGCCCAAGAGTGCAAGAAACGACAGAGATTTGTCAATGCAGCTCAGTCCATCACACCTTCCCACCATCGACTCTGTCTACGCATCACACTACCTTGGGGAAAGTAGCCAACTCGATCAATGACCCTGGTTATCTCTATTTTTTCCCTCCCATTGGGCAGAAGATACAAAAGCTTGAAAGCACATACCCCCAGATTCAGGAAGAACTCCTTCCCAGACTTCCGAACAGTTCTCCCATTAACTAAGGTGCAGTCCTGATCTTCCAGAGAGGAGAGGAGAAGGAAGGTGAAGAAGTCCTTGGTTATGTCGACTGCTTTTCCAGGGTAACGTGAAGTGTAGATGGAGTTGATAGTGGAGAGGCTGCAAGAATTGAAGAGGAATTGATGACGTATCAGGTCAGAACCCTTCTCCAGTCTAAAGAACGGTTCCGACCCAAAACGTTGCCTATTCCTTTTTCTCCAGAAATGTTGCCTGACTCGCTGAGTTACTCCAGCATTTGGGTCTACGGTATAA
Organism: Leucoraja erinaceus; assembly: GCF_028641065.1. Lineage (NCBI taxonomy): Eukaryota > Metazoa > Chordata > Chondrichthyes > Rajiformes > Rajidae > Leucoraja > Leucoraja erinaceus. The sequence continues at coordinate 32,166,692 of NC_073384.1, read as the reverse complement.
ACCTGCATCTGCAGTTCCTCCTACACAAGAACAGAAGAGGCCCTGGCGGGCTTTACTGATTTTGAGAGAAATCTTGCTGAAACAATTGTGCTGACAGAGATTGCAGTTTGAATCTGTCTGGCCGATGTGTGGTTTGGACTCTGAGCTCTAGCATTAAATACAAGCAAAATAGGTTGAACCTTTAAGGTGGAAGGCTCCAAAGCAGCATTAATAAACCTATTTATCTTTCAGTGAGGCTGCAGAAGTAGTCTTGACATCAGTGTGGTGGAAAGTCTTGCCATAAACAATCTGATATTTATTTGCTATTTACATTGTTTGAGGGTTCTGGATCCTAGAAAAAAAACAGCACTGGCTTATCGGAAATACATGCAACAGAACAAATCCTTATTGATGGCTAGACTCAATTGTTATTGAAACATGCACTCAGGTAATTAATGCTAAATTTGTTTGTCTGTGCAACATTCCCTGCTCTTTGTTTCATAGTTATAAAACAGGACAACGTCAATATAGGCTCTTCAGCCCACCTTGTTCATGCCTACCTATTTGGCATACTGGGCTAGTCCCATTTGGCCCCGAGCCTTCTAAACTCTTTCTGTCCACATATCTCTCCAAATGTCTCCTCGTTTTATATCCATTTTTTCTAGCATTCCAAAAATAACAATCCAACTCTATTCAACTTCTCCCGGGAGCTAATACCCTCCCACCCCCTCCCCCCCCCAAATGCAGGCATCATTCTGGTAAACCTCCTCTGCACCCTCTCCAGTGCTTCCACATCCTTCCTGCAATGGAGCGACCAGAACTACACACAATACTCCAAATGTGGCCTAAACAAAGTCCTAAAAAGCTGCATCATGACTTCCTGACTCTTATACTCAATGCCCCGACCTGGAGGCAAACATACCATATCCCTGCTTTACAAATGACTTGTGTTGCCATTTTCGGGGAACTTTAGATTTGCTTTTCTTTGCAACCTATTTTGCAGAAATGCAGGATGATTCGAAATAATCACAAACTTTAGATTTTAGAGATACAGTGCAGAAACAGGTCCCTCGGCCCACCAAGTCCACGGCGACCAGCGATCCCCGTACACTAATACTATCCGACGCAATTGAAACAATTTTACCAAAGCCAATTAACCTAGAAACCTGTACGTCTTTGGAATGTGGTAGGAAACCTGAGCACCTGGAGAAAAACCATGTGGTCACAGGGAAAATGTCCAAACTCCGTACAGTGAGACTGTGAACTTGTGAGACCTGGGAGTATATCACATGAAGAGCTGCAGCGACTGATCTGGGTTGTAAAGCCTTGGCCAAGTATTCTAGCCAATTCTATGGCGTTGAGTATTGTGAGAACAACAAACCACAATCCAATGGCCCAAGTCAGATGTTCGAACCAAATCTGCTTATTTGTATCCTTTTAAATCCATATCTTCTTGCTTCCTGCTGAAACTGAAACCAATGCAGTTCCTCCTCAGATGTTTCTAATAAGTCGCTGTTGTTCCGGTTGAAACAGGGTTGTGACTATTGAGGCACTTCTGATTGTCGTACAAGTTAAAACTTGTTCCAGAGCACTTGTTCCAGAGCAAAAGGTCGCAATATTAATGGGAGCCTTCAATGTTTAATGAAACATCAAAACCATTTTACCAGCGCAGGTTTAAATTTGCAATTTTGCATCTTAACAAAGCTGTGCTGATGTAGATTAAACAAAAGTCTGTTTTGTTCATTTCACTACTGTTCAAATGGGAAACAAAGGCAAAAAGAAAGTCAATGTTTGCAGTTGAAAAGTTGCCAGCTATCTTTTTGTAGAGCGGATTAAACAACAGTGTCAAAAGTGCTTTTAGTGCCATACTCTCAGTCATTTGCTAAATGACAAGACAGTAGTTAAATTCTTTGCTGAGAACAACTTGCCCCCTCAGGTTATCGTGCATCCTCTATATCCTGGAGGTCAGAGTGATCTGGATAGTGTCTGTTTCAAGGACATGATGTGATAACACTGATGCCTTGTAGCACAGGGCTAATTGGATGGTACCAACTTTTCCAGTGACCCAAGGTAAACAAATTAGTTCAGTGATGAGGTCTGTTACTGGCCTGGGATATGCTCTGCTGAAACAGATTCAAAAGCAGAAAGCAATACTTTTGTATTCATTGGTACAAATAGATATTTGAGCAAGGGTGGTAAAATGAAACCCATACCACCCAGACTACGCTCTCATTTCACTGCTACCATCAGGAAGAAGATACAGGAGCATGACCTCCAAGTTCAAGGACAGCTTCTTCCTGACGACCATCATGCTCCTGCACACTAGAAATGCCAATTAAACAATGAATTGTCTTGGTTGCTCTTGGGACCACAGATTTTTAATTTGTTTTTAATTTATTGAACTTTTTAAATTATGTTATCCATTGAGTACCGGATTTACAGACCTGTTTACAGACAAGTAAGAATTTCATTGTCCTGATCCGACAACACTTAAAATACCCCCTTTACATTCAAAAGTGTGAATCTAAGGACAATGATGGCATTAATTAACTAATAGTAAACTTTATCATTTGGATAGCATTACCAGATTGTATTCTTTGACAAGATGAAGTAAAAGCTGGGTTCTGTAATCAGCATTGTACCATCTATCTGTCTCTCTATTTCCTGACAGGCACACGGTACCTGCTATTCTGTGGAAGGAAGCTCAGGGTAAAGGCCAGTTGTGGTATGAAGAAACCTTGGCATCGGGTTTTCCTATCATTCTTTACTTCCATGGCAATGCAGGCACCAGGTAAAGTATTTTTAAACCATAGCTGTCCAACTCTAATTTTGTCCTTGACAAGTCACTATTGTTTTCAACTTCCCAATCAAAAGTGAAAAAGGCGGAACAAGCCAGAATCTTTCTGCAAAGCACAAAGTGCTGGAGGAACTCAGTGGACCAGACAGCATCTATAGGGGGAATGGACATCTTCGTCCTGATTTGGGTCAGGGGACCCTTCAGTCTGAATCATTATCTGTCCATTGCCTCCACAGATGCTGCCAGGCCTGCTGAGCTGCATTATTACTGTGTTTTACAGAAAGATTCCAGCTTCTGCAGTTCCTTGTTCATAACATAATAAAACATTAAGCTGTGTTGTCAAACTGGTGGCATATAAAATTTGAGATTGAACTACAGAAGGATAAGGACAAAACCTTTGTCAGTGTTAAGGGTTTGAGACTTTATTTAAAGGCTGAATTAGAGATTTACAAGTTCCTAGGTCATAGGAGCAGAAGTAGGTCATTCGGCCCATCGAGTACTCCACCATTCAATCATGGCTGATCTATCTTTCCCTCTCATCCCCATTCTCCTGCCTTCTCTCCATAGCCCTTGTTACCCATACTAATCTAGAACCTGTCAATCTGCCATAAAAATACCTAATGATGGCCTCCACATGCATCTGCTGCAATGAATTCCTCGGATTCACCACCCTCTAACTAGAAGAAATTCCTCCTCGTCTCCTTTCTAAGGGTACCTCCTTTTATTCCGAGCTGTGTCCTCTGGTCATAGACTCTTCCACTCATGGAAACATCTTTTCCACATCCACTCTATCCAGGCCTTTTGCTATTTGATAAGTTACAATGAAGTTCCCCCTCATCCTTCTAAACTCCAGCAAGTACAGGCCCAGTGCCATCAAATGCTCATCATGCATTAACCCAATCGTCCTCGGGATCATTCTCGCAAAACCTCCGCTGGACCCTTTCCATTGCAAGCACATCCTTCATCGGATAAGGGGTGAAGAGATTTAGGGAGGAAATATCATTCCTCGAGGCCATATTTCTTGTGTCAACTGCATATAAACGCAGGGCGTATTCTACTGAGTTATTAGTTATTGGAAGGATTTGCCAAGTTACACACCCACAAAAGGGCAAGAATTTTTAATGTGTTTTCCCGATACCAGAATTATGCAACCAATTTGTAGATACAATAGTGGCGTTTAAGAGCCTTTACAATGCACGGATACGCAGGGAATGCAGGGATATAGATCATGTGCAGGCAGAGGAGATTAATTTAACTTGATCATGTTGGGTATGGACATTGTGGGCCAAACAGCCTGTAATTGTGCAGCACCGTTCTATGTTGCTTTGCAATTTTTCCATTCATTGGTTACCATCCATTTAGTATGGTGTTCTATGTAAAAGTGCCCTGATCCATGGAGAAGCATTGGTTAAAGTGGAAGTGTAGAGCAGTGGTGAATCTCTCAATATTGTGATTCCACATTCAATCATCACAAAACTGTTAATTCCTCAAAATGCAATTGGGATTGAAAATGAAGCGCATCTAAAATCAAATAGATTGAAATAACAATGGATTATTTATTGACATTTGTTCTAACTTACATGTTTTATGTGTTAACAGAGGTGGGGATCACCGGGTGCAACTATACAAGGTGGGTGGTCTTTTAAATCAAGTTGCTTGGGTTTGACCATGATGTAAGTTAAATATTTTATCTCCCTACCATGGAGGAGTAATTTGGCACATTAAATATTTTTGCCCATCATTGTGGCAAGATTCAAGGGTGTTTAATTGTCACTTGTACCAACAACGGACCAATTAAATTCTTACTTGCTATAGCTTAATAGGCCGGCAAAGGCAATAAAACACAAATAAATATACAATAACCAATAATGCAATAAGTTAAAAATCATTCATGCTACATAACCAGAACATTATAGCGCAAAACCGAAGTCCGTTGTTCAACCAAAACACAGTCCATAGAAGATCATAGTTGCTGAGGTTAGTGTAGTGCGGTGTTCAAGAGCCTCATGGTTGTTGGGAAGAAACTGTTCTTGAACTTGGAGGTCACAGTTTTCAGGCTCCTGTACTTTCTTCCTGATGGTAGCAGCAAGATGAGAGCATGGCCAGGATGGTGTGGGATTTTGATGATACTGGTTGCCTTTTTGAGGCAGCACCTCCTGTAGATCCCTTAGATGGTGGAAGGTCAATACCTGTGATATAGTCTTCTTTATTCCTGGCTAGAAGCTTTTCCGAACCAGGCTGTTATGTAACCAGTCAGTGTGGCCTTTCACCTTAATTTGAATTTTCTGAGGTGTAGCTACTGTCCTCGCAGCGCTTGTCTATTTCTGGAAACCATTTTGTATTATATATTTGCTCATTTATCCCTATTTCTGCTCAACATAATGGGAAAGCTACAAATGGTGCAATGGTGTACTCACCAACTTGTATCCCTCATCCTTATTGGTGACAGAAGTTAATGATCTGGGGCATTGTCAGATACTGCAGATGGTGATGGTGGGAATTAGGGTTTTGTTTGTTTTGGGGGGGGGGGGGGGGGGGGGGGAGTACAATGCTGTTGGAGCTGTACAATCCAGGCAAGTTGCTAGCATTCCATAATTCCATAACATTTCTAATGTAGATAAAAAGCCTTTAGGCTGCTGTTGCGTGAGTCCCTTGCAGCTGCATATATAGCCTCTGACCTGGTGTGGAAGCCACAATATTTATGTGGCTGGTCCAGCTGTGATTTTGGGCAACATTGACTCCCAGGATGTTGATGGTGAGGGATGTGGCCAGGGTCCCACCACTGAACGTCGAGGATAGGTTGTTCATGCTGGGCATGGACTTTGCCTGCTGATTTTGTAATATGAATGTTACAATTTATCAGCCTGTGCCTCAATATTGATTTTAGCGATATAGAGTGGAAACAGGCCCTTCGGCCCACCGACCTGCGATCACCCCGCTCTCACACTATCCTACACACGAGGAACAATTTTACAATTGAATGAAGCCAATTAACATATAAACCTATATGTCTTTGGAGTGTGGGAGAAAACTGGAGCACCCAGAGAAAACCCACGTGGTCACGGAGAACGTACAAACTCCGTACAGATAGCACCATAGTCAGGATTGAGCCTGGCTATATTGAGGGCAGCACAGTGGCACAGCTTGTAGAACTGCTGCCTCACAGCGCCAGAGACCTGACCTCTGGTACTGTCTGTGTGTAGTTTGCACATTCTCCCTGTGTCCGTGTGAGTTTCCAATGGGTGCTACCACATGCCAAAGATGTGCAGGTTTGTAGTTTAATTGCATTCTGTAAATTACTCTTGTAATGGATGAGAAAGTGGGATAACTGGGAGTGGATTAGAAAATGGGATAACATAGAACTAGTACGAACGGTGATCGATGGTCGGCGTGGACTCAGTGGGCTGAAGAGTCTGTATCCATGCTGTATCTCTAAACTAAACTAAATATTTAGGAAATCCAGTGCCAAATCCAACAAACAAAAGTGTGATAAAGACCCGGCAACTTGTTTTACACATTGAGAATGGTTAAGGACTAATATTGATGAGGACACTGGGGACAGTCCCCCTGCCCCTCTTTGTTTGTAGTCGTGTATTTTCCATGTGCATGCTAGATGGCAGATGAGGGCTTGGTTTGATGTCTCGTCTGAAAGATGATAACTGTAACTGTGACAAGAGTAATACACTCATGGCACGCACTGGAAATGTCAGCACAGAACATGTGTTGTGTCCCTGAAGTGTGTGAATCAGAGGAGAGGTGCTTGCACTAAGCAACACCAACACCAGAGCGATGTGTGAAATTAGTGGGTGGATTTACTGCTTTGAGATATCAGCAGCTCATCTTCAGCTCCTTGGTCAATTTATGATTTATCTGTAATTTGAAACCTTGAATCAAATAACAAATAATCAAGCCATTTGCACAATATGTCGATGAGGCTCATTTTTGGAGTGTTGTGTACTGTAGGAACTATGCCATTAAGGGCCTGTCCCACTTAGGCGATTTTTTTTAGGCGATTGCCGGCGACTGTCATAGTCGTAGCAGGACGCCGAAAAACCGGCGACTGGAACCCCCTACGACAATGTCTACCACAAGCTACAACAACCTACGATGTCAAACTACCGACAACCGGCGACCCATTAGGACGTCCACCTACGACAACGTACGACCACACAGGCGACAACCGAAGTCAACCTACGTCCACCCGCGACAAGCGACAAGCTACCACCCTGTCGGCGACAACTGAAGACAATTCAGTCGCCGGTACCTGTCGCCGGTTGACGTAGGTAGTCGTCAATGGAAATCACCAAAGTCAGCACCGGCGACAACCTACGTCACCTGGCAACAACCTACGACAGCACCTACGTCAGGAGAAGTCAAGCTACGCACATTGCCGTCAACCCACTGTTGCCGACTGTCGCAGAAAATCTTTGAACATGTTGAAAATTCAACGGAGACCACAAAGACGCTACGACTCTTTGGGCGACTGAGGAGACGACTCACGACTATACAGGCGACACCCCGGTGACCATGTGGTGACAGCCTAGTCGCCTGTAGTCGCCTAAAAAATAGCCTAAGTGGGACAGGCCCTTATAGGAAAGATGCCATTAAGGTGAAAAGAGTGCAGAGAAGATTTATGAGGATGTTGTCTGGACAAGAGGGCCTGAACATTTCGTTGTCTCTGTACTGTACACTGACAATGACAATTAAATTGAATCTGAATTGAATCTGATCTGAACTATAGGAAAGGGTTGGGCAGGCTAGGACTTTATTCCTCGGAGCACAGGAGGCTGAGGGGTAATCTCATAGAGGTGTACAAAATCATGAGGGGAATGATGGGCACAGTCTTTTATCCACAGTGGGAGAATCAAGAACTAAAAGGCATGTTTAAGGAGAAAAGGTAAGATTTAAGAGGAACCTGAGGGGCAACCTTTTCACTTGGAGGATGGCGGGTAAGTGGACCGAGCTGCCAGTGAAAGTAGCTGAGACAGGTACTATAACAGCATTTAAGGACATCTGGACAGCTACACAGATGGAAAGATTTGGAAAGATATGGGTCAATGCAGGCAAATGAGGCTAACATAGGCAAGTTGGGCTGAAGTGTCTGTTTCTGTTCTGTATAACTCGATGACTAATTAAATGATTACCATCAAGATTGTAGTTTAAATTAATTTGAGTCTCAAGCAACAGACTAGCTAATCATGGCACAGTGGCATAGCTGGTAAGCTACTGCCTAACGACACAGTAAAACCCTGGTTCTATCCAGACCTAGAATGCTGTCTGTGTGGAGATTGCACGTTCTCCTTGTGAGGTTTCCTCTGGATGCTCTGGTTTCCTCCCACATCCCAAAAACATGTGGATTTCTAGGTTATTTGGCCTCTCTAAATTGTCCCTAGTGTATAGGGAGTGGATGCAAAAGTGGATAACATAGAACTAGTGTGAACAAGTGATCGATGGTTGGCATGGACTCAGTGGGCTGAAGAGCTTGTTTCTATACTATATCTTTCAATCAATAATTTTTATCTCTCTATTAAAGGTTAATGGTGCATTGATTGCTGCCTTATTCTCCTCTGTTTCACATTGATGCTGCAAGCCTTTGCAGCAAAGGCTTGCTATCCTGTTGTGCAATTACTGTAGATATAATGATCAATTTGCTTCTGAGTGACCTGAAGCTTGCTTGAAGAGTTAGTTTTAATGCAAAGTTCTGGGTCTTGACACTGAGAGTCCTGTGGGACAAAGCAGAAATGGCCAAAGCGAGCAATCTTTAAATATTTTCCACCTTCCTAAACATGTTGCATTCTGTCCCCTGATCAGTACCTCTAATGGAATGCTTCTTCCTTTGCAGTTGAATTAATTAATTCTAATTCTATTTGAACATCAGTCAATACATTTGAACTCGTCATCCATCTTTCTAACATCTTTAATCTGCTTGCTCGAATTTTCAGCTGCTGGTCTGTCTGTGAAGTTAATCTGTGCTGATACCATTGTTTTAATGCTCAATCTATTTTATCTCGATATATTTTTGTGTATTTTGTTTTGGAGTACTCTCATAAATTAGTTCTTGCTCCATGTATCACCCAAATAGGGTTGCAGTTGCCCCATACCCAAGTAATTGTGTTAATGAACAGATAGTCCTTCTTCAGAGCGATAAAACACAATGCTTGACCTTGGTCTATGTCCTAATCTTTGTTTACAACATTTATTGAACCAACTGCTGAAGTGGCTCAGAATTTGTGGTCAGCAGTGAGCTGTCAGTGCCTGCTACTGACTCATGAAAAACACGAGACTTGCCTTGTAAAATAAATCCTCTGTTCAGCACCATGAGGGGAAGGGTGGCAAAGTGGATAGGAGGAGACGATTAATCCCCAAATCATCAAAGACTGGAGGTCATACCTTAGATTTATTAAACTTTATTTTGTTTATTGTATTGCCTATGCACTGTGTCTACAGACCTATGAATACTGTGTGTACAGACCTGTAATCATGCTAGAAATAAGCATTTCATTATTCTGTTTTCAGTACATGTGACAATTAAACACAAGGACACAAATGCTGGTGTAACTCTGCGGGTCAGGCAGCATCTCTGGAGAACATGGATAGGTGACATTTCGGGTTGGGACTTTTGTTCAGACTGATTATGGGGTGGGGAGGAAAGCTGGAGGAGAGGAGGTGCAAACCGTGGAAGGTAATAGGTGGACACAGGCGAGGGGGTTTCTTGATAGGCAGATGGTTGGAACGATTAGAGCAGATGGTGGGAGACAGACAGATTGAAGAGTTGCAAATTGTGAAGTAGGAGGAAGGAATGTAGGGGGACGGGGAGGAGACAAGAGAAATAAGAGTAAGTCCAGCTGGAGCGCACAGGAGGATATGCGCGGGGGGTGGGGGGCATCTGTAGGAAAGGGAGGGCTGTGAGAGGTTGCTTCAAATTAGAGAATTCAGTATACAACCCACATAGGACTTCTTTTAGGCTTCAATTGGAGAATTGTGTGTAGTCTAGGTGACCCTATTACAGGAACAATGTGGAGGTTTTGGAGAGAGTGCAGAAAAGGTTTACCATATGAGTTTGTTTGAATGAGTTCAATAGCAAGAGAATTAGCAGTTGTTCACAAGGTAATGGAGTAGAATTAGGCCATTTGGCCCATCGAGTCTGCTCCGTCATTCAATCATGGCTGAACTCTGCCTCCTAATCCCATTTTTCTGCCTTCTCCCCATAACCCTTGACACCCGTTCTAATCAAGAATTTGCCTAACTCTGCCTTAAAAATATACACTGACTTGGCCTTCATAGCCCCCTGTGGCAATGAGTTCCACAGATTAACTATCCTCTGACTAAAGAAGTTCCTCCTCGCCTCCATTCTAAAAGATCGCCCTTTAAAGGGGCTGTCCCACTGCGGCGATCTAATTGGAGAGTTTAGGAGAGTTTGAAAAAATGTCATGTTGAAGACTTCCTTCGACTATGTAGAAGACCTCCTTCGACTATGTTGAAGACCAGGTTCGACTAGCTTCGAGAAAATTGGACACCGAATAATGTAGAGTGAAGACGACCTCCTTCAACTATGTTGAAGACTAGCTTCGGGAAAATTGGACACTGAGTAGTGGAGAGTGAAGACGGCCTCCTTCGATCTCCTTCAACCTCCCTTCGACTATGTAGAGGACTACCTTCGACTACCTTTGACTATCTTCGACTACCTTCGATTACCTTTGACTACCCTCGATTACCAATGAATAACATGCCGACCTACTTCGACTAAACCTACGAGTAAAAAAAGTATCGATTTTTTTCCATGGCAACCTTTTTTTACTCGCGGGCATATTTCAACATATTGAAAAATACGTCTCAACCCAGCTGAGGCCTCGAGTACGCGGGGACTACTCGAGCATGAAGGAGAGTTACAAAGACCTCCTAGGACCTCTTGTCGACCATGCTGCGAGTATGAGTCGAGGGCAAACTCCCCAGAACTCACGGATTAGGTCGCCACAGTGGGACAGCCCCTTCAATTTGAAGCTATGACCTCTGGTCCTAGAATCTCCCACCAGTGGATACATCCTTTCCACATCCTATCTATGCCTTTTGTTATTCTGTAAGTTTCAATGAGGTCCCCCCTAAACTCCAGTGAGTAGAGGCCCAGTGCTGTCAAACGGTCATCATATTCTAACCTACTCATTCCTGGAATCATTCTTGTAAACCTCCTTTAGGCACTCCCTCAGATATGGGGCCCATATATGTGTGTTTCTGCTTGTGCAATGATCCAGTTTCTATAACTATTTGAAGGATGAACTGTACCTCAAATTATGATTTTTATTTTAGTGTGCTGCCGTAGTAAGAATGTATGAAGTCATGAATAAAGAGGTGCTTAAAACATAAATGTTTGTTAGTGACTTGCTGAGAAGGATCCCTGCACTCTGCTCTGGACAAAAAACTTCTATTATTCTGTCTGTGAAGATTCAAATAGTGAATTTCATTTTCTCCCGTCTCCACATTCTTGATTTTTGTGTTTTCCTTATTTCCAGGTCCTCAGCTCACTAGGCTACCATGTGGTTGCACTGGATTATAGGGGTAAGTAGGAACTGTTCTTGTATAGCTAAGAAAGATTTCCAAAAATATATTTTCTTGCTCAGCTGTAGCTAAACATCCTTTTTAAAATGAAGTGCTGTCATTTTCATGTCAATAAGTAATGAGTGGTATAAAAATACATAGCATGGGCACCGTTAAAAGTTCAAAACAATTTGATTTAAAAGCAAGAATTGTCAGGATTAAGTAATTGCATGAAATGTGCTATTTAAGCAGAACTGGCAGCATAATATGCCTGTATTATTTCTGTCTGCTGTTTCACCATCAGCTCTTGTGATTCTTGGTGCAGCAGTATTTTAGTGTAAACTCAGTCTTGGTTTGATTTAAAACTTGCAGTAGTGGAAAAGATTGTACTTGTATCTGCTTCTCTAGCTTCCTCTGGCAGCTCATTCCAGATACAGATTACCCTCTGGTTGTAAAAGTTGTCCTTGAGGCCCCACTTACAGTAAATCTCTCCCCTTGCATTTTAAACCTATGCCCTTTTAGTTTTAGATTCCTCTACCCTAGGGAAAATACTGTGCTCACTTTATCCATGCCCCTTATGATCTTGTACACCTCAATAAGATCACCCTTCTCCTCCTACGCTTCAAAGAAAAAAGTCCCAGCCTATCCAACCACTCCCTATAACTTAAGCCCGCAAGCCCAGGTAACGGGTGAATGTTGGTGAATCTTCTCTGCACCCTTTCCAGCTTAATGACATCCTTCCTGTAGCTGGCAACCAGAACTGCACACAGTGCAGGGTGTATCAGGAGCAAGATGGTTAGCCATTTGTGGAGATACACAAATTTAGATTACTTTTTTTTTTGTTCAGCCACATGACATAAACTTATGTGTCAAGGTTTTGAAACTGGAATCAATTTTTATTCTTGGAATTGCATTTAATAATGACCTCTGATTCGTTAATCTAAGTATTATTACCAGAGGGTGCACTTTTCCTGTGTAGCATAAAGGTGGCGTATGTAAAGCTTATGATATGTTGATCAGCAAATTAAGTTCCTCCATCTGTGGGTCTCTGGTTTGAATCCAGTACTGTCGAAGGAGCTAAGGATCCTGTCCAATTCATTTCTATCCCACTGAGGACATTGGACTTTGTATAAGGAACTGATGCGCTACAAAGCAGAGAACTATATTCTCCACTCTGTATCTTCCTCTTTGCACCATTGTACTTGAGTTTGAACTGATTGTATCTATGTATAGTATATCTGATGTATTTAGATAGCATGCAAAACAAAACTTTTTTCAGTACCTCGGGTACCCGTGACAAGTAATAAACCCGAACCGGAATGGGATGAAATTATCCTTTGAGATTCCCATATTAAAGACTCAGATGGAAGAGTTAGGGTAACCTCTTCTCAGGGTGTAATTTAAACTTACTGTACTGTTTGATGTTCCATGTTCCATGTTCTTTTCCAATTTAAGTAACATGACATCACTTTTTTGGTAATGCACAGTACCAGTGTTGGTTTTTGTGGATTAACCCTGAATCATCAGCAGCTGAGGACATAGTTGGCTGCACCAGCAGTAACTCATTTTGACTGCCTTTTTTCTGTATCAGCTTCAAAAGTAATATGATGAAATTAACTATGTGAATGCAGGTACGGCGTAACTTTGGGGATATCATCACATGGACTCACTTTTCCAGATCTCTCTCTTTATTTGCTGTAACCTACCCTAATTTAACAAGTAAATAAAAGCATTAATCATTAAAAAAAATTAAATGGCCCATGATTTATTTTAATTTGGCTGTTGTATGATGTATCCTATTATTAATAGCGGCACTGTTTACTTTAGTTTTGTTTATTTGTTGTCACGTGTACGGAGGTACAGTGAAAAGCATTTGTTTGTGTGCTATCCAGTTAATGAAAAGATCATACAAGAATGTGATCAAGCTGTCCACAGTGCATAATTAAAGGATAAAGGATTTTTAAAATGGAGTATTATAGAGGTTGTGGAGCTCGCATTGTCAATATGGTTCAAGTTACGTGTGTTCCTTTGCATTATTAAGTTTTAAAAGTGCCATGTGTCTGCGGCATAGACTAAAAAATTCAGTATTTAAAAGACATTTGAACAGGTGCATGGATGGGAAAGGTTTAGAGGGATAGAGGTCAAACGCAGGCAGTTAGGACAGCGTAGGTGTTGCATCTTGGCACTGACTAGTTGGGCCGAAGGGCCTGTTTCTGTGCTGTATGATTCAATGACTCTACTGCTTTACTTATTCCGAAATTCTGAACCTCAATCTAATCTGGTCCATTTCACTGAACTTCTGATGTGATGATGAATCAACGCGTGAGGCCAACAGCTCATGCTAACACCAGTCGTTGGATATTGTGACTCTTAAAGGGAAATTATGTATAAAGGTTTGGGAGTTTTTTTTCCCTGACCTTTTTTTTCCATGACTTAAAACAAAATTAAGCTGATCTGATTTCAGGCTTTAAGAAATCAAAGAATTGTTCAGCAGGGATGAAGGATTCTTTACAACTTCTTGTCCATGCAAGTTGCTTGAAATTATATCCATTTAATCCTTGAGGTACATAGGCATTAATTATTGAAGGCGGCTAGACAAGACAAAGAGTTGTTTTTAGAAGACTGTGATCTCTGGTCCTCTGAGCATTTTGTCGCTAACCGGTTTCTCATGGATCGCTGATGAATTTGGCACCGATACATTAGGAATAAATCTTAAACAGATTGGACTATAATTTCTTAGGGTAGGGGAGAATGAGTGTTGATCATTGAAATATGCATGTTTCTGAGGGAACTCAGGGATAGATGCTGAGAGGATGCTTCCCCTCATGAAAAGAAAGCACCTGGATCCATGGTTACAGGAAGAGGAGTTGCCCTTTTAATGTCAAGATGAGGAAGTATTTATTCTCTGAGTGTTGTCAGTCTCTGAACTTCTCCCACCCAAAGGGCTGTGGAAATGGAGCCATTGCTGAACTTGACAGCATCTTGGCAGTGGTGAAACGGCAGGAGATTGGTTTTGTGGCCAAGTACTTGCCGAATTCCAGGGTAGATGTGAGGGATCATGTCATTTGATAACCGGTAGGCGGCACGACTCTCGTCAGCAGCGGCCTCTGCAGCCCGTCCGCGCTTTTTTTATTATTTTTTGTCTATGTTTATATGTAGTTTTTGTTATTTTTTGTTTGGGTGTGAGTGTGGGGGGGTGGGGTGGGGTAGGGAGGGGGTAACTTTTAAATCTCTCCCTGCACTGGAGACTCGACCTTTTCTTGTCGGGTCTCCGTTGTCGTTGGGGCTGCAATGAGGAGCGGCCTCCAACATAAGAAGCCGGGGACTCTGGTGCCGACTCACCTCACCGTCGCGGAGCTGGCCGAGGCCGGAGCGGTGGTGGAGCGCTGCTGCTGCTGCGGCCCGAACTCCGGAGATTCGGGGGCTGCAACTGCGGGTCTGCGGACGGCGGCACCGGGAGCCCGCGGGTCCCTGGAGGGTGACCGCTTTTCAGGGCTCCTGCAACGGCGACTTCTCCCGCCCGAGTTGCGGGGTCGAAGAGCTCCTGGAGCGGGGCCTAACATCGCCGCCCCGCGTGGCTTGGAATGGCCGCGGGACTCTGCGAGCGCACGCCGGGGGCTCCAACATCAAGACCCGGTGTGCGACCTCGCACCACCCGGCATGGCTTTAATGGCCGCGGGACAATCGCCATCGCCAGCCGGGGGCTTTGACTTTGACTCTGACATCGGGGGGGGGGGGGGGGGGGGGGGGGGAGGGCAGTGGAGAGATAAGTTTTTTTTGGCCTTCCATCACAACAATGTGATGGATGTTTATGTAAAATGTAAATTATGTTGTGTCTGGGGTCTATTTGTTTGTAATGTATGGCTGCAGAAACGGCATTTCGTTTGGACCTCAAGGGGTCCAAATGACAATTAAATTGACTATTGACTATTGATTAGCATATGTAAGAAGATGATGCACAGAGTCTCTTACTGTGGAATTTGTAAGGAGTTCAAGGAAATCAAAAACCAGAGGGCATCCGATGAAAGGGGGAAGATTGAATAGAATGTAAGGGGCAACTTTTTCACTCAGGTGGGTTTATGGAACGAGTTGCCAGAGGTGGTAGTTGAAGTAGGTACTTCAACAACATGTAAAAGACACTTGGACAGGTACATGGATAGGAAAGGTTTGGAGGGATATGAGCCAAATGGGACTATTTTAGATGGGGCATCTTGGACGGCATGGATGAGTTGGACTGAAGGGCCTCTTAGAGTCATAGAGTGGAAACTTGCTAATCATGCCCAGTGTGGAAACGGGCCCTTTGGCCCAACTACCGCACACCAGCCAACAATGTCCCAGGTATACAAGTCCCACTTGCCTGCGCTTGGTCCATATCCCTCTAAACGTGTCCTATCCATGTACCTGTCAAACTGTTTCTTAAACTATGGGATTGTCCCAGCCTCAACTGTATCCTCTGGCATCTTGTTCCATAGACCCACCACCCTTTGTGTGAAAAAGTTACCCCTCAGATTCCTATTAAATCTTTTCCCCTTCACCTTGAACCTATGTCCTCTGGTCCTTGATTCTCCGACTCTGGGCAAAATATCTATTCCTCTCATGATTTTGAGTACCTCTATAAAATCCCCCCTCATCCTTCTGTGCTCCATGGAATAGAGACCCAGCCTACTTACCCTCTCTCTATAGCTCACACCCTCTAGTCCTGGCAACATCCTCGTAAATCTTTTCTGAACTCTTCCAAGCTTGACAATATCTTTCCTATAACATGGTGCCCAGAACTGAACACAATATTCTAAATGCTGTTTCACCAACGTCTTATACAACATGACCATCCAACTTCTATGCTAAGTGCCAAAAGCCTTTTTGACCACTTTATCTATCTGCGACTCGACCTTCAAGGAACCATGCACCTGTACTCCTAGATCCCTCTGCTCTACAACACTACCCAGAGGCCTACCATTTACTGTGTAGGTCCTGCCCTTGTTCAATGTCCCAAAATGCAACATCTCACACTTCTTTGTATTAAATTCCATCAACCATTCCTCCGCCCACCTGGCCAATCGATCCAGATCCTGCTGCAATCATTCACAACCATCTTCACTATCTGCAAAACCACTAACTTTTGTTTCATCAGTAAACTTGCTAATCATGCCCTGTATGTTTTCATCCAAATCATTGATGTAGGTGACAAACAGTAATTGGCCCAACACCTAACCCTGAGACACACCACATGCATCCAGTCTGAGAAGCAACCTTCCACTATTACCTTCTGCTTTCTTCCATGCAGCCAATTTGCTCTCCATTCAGCTATCGCTCCTTGGATCCCATGCGATCTAACCTTCCAGAGCAACCTACCATGCGGAATCTTGTCGAGCGCCTTACTGAAGTCCATGCACACTACATCTACAGCACTGCCCTCATCAAACATTTTGGTCACGTCTTCAAAAAAATCAATCAGGTTTATGAGGCATGATCTCCCATGTACAAAACCATGCTGACTATCCCTAATCAGCCCTTGCCCATCCAAATGCCTGTATATCCTATCCCTCCAAATACTCTCCAGTAACTTACCAACTACAGATGTTAAGCTCACCGGCCTATAGTTCCTAACATTTTCCCTGCAGCCCTTCTTGAAAAGAGGTACAGGCCCGCAGCGCTCTGAGTACTGTGAAAAACAGCGGAGGGCCGGCAGCACACTCACCAGCGTGACAGATGATTGGGCAGGGGAGACGGAGAGGAGGTCGTTCCCTGTGACAGGCACAACGGCGACTTTTCAACTGTGCTTCCCCGCGGTCGCGCTGCGATAACGACCGCCGCCGCCATGTTGTTGAACTTCAAGAACACCGGTGACCTCCGGTGACCAGAACTTTCTCGTTCTTTCTGCAATAACGGCTGCCGCCATGTTGTTGAAATTCAAGAAGCCCAGCGGACGACTTGATCACGTGGTCACGGCCTTCAACCTGGTCTGCACAGCTGGTCGCGAGCATCAAAGCTTTGTGCAGCAGTTATATTTTAAAACAATTTTAGTTAAAAACTCAGGAAATAATTAACAAAATTTTCAGATGAAATTTTTGAATTCATGAGGTAAATGTCTACCGGAATATGTAAAAATTTCGCCTTCTGAACTACTTTTGCCAGTTTAGTTTGTCTAGGATTAAAACATGGGCAAATAGCACTAGCTTAGATAGGCATCTTGGTCGACATGAAGTAGTTGGGCCGAGGACCCTGTTTCCATGCTATACAAATGTAAAAGATAGTTATTCTGCAGGAATTAATTAAGAAATAAGAAAATTGTGTACCAAAAATTGCAATAATCGTAGAACACTTAATATAAGAATTAAAAGCCTGATGGTGTACCTCATATTTGATTAATATTTTCATGATCATTTGGAGTGAATTTCTTTGATCAAATGTAGTTTTATGGTTGTAAATGCCAACAGGAACTAGAGAGTTGGGCAATGTGATAGAAAGTTTCTTTCTTTTCACTAAAATACAATGATTGATGTATTTAATGTTCTTATCTTGGTTCTTTAAGGTATGTTACTAAACATAGCTGTCCTGTCTTCCACCCATTAGTATGCCTCTAAAACCCACTCATGATGACTTTATCAAAAGAAAAATCAATGAACTGTGTAATTGGTGTATAATAGTAAACCGAATTGTATATTTTTGTGAACAAGTCAACAATTGATTGGGAAAAAAAGACACAAAGTGCTGGAGGAACTCAACGGGTTAGCCAGCATTTTTTTGTAAACCAGCATCTACATTTCCTTGTTTCAACAATGGCATGCACTTGGAGCTCAGCCTTTGAGTTTATGTAATGATTTGGAAGAGGAAATTAGGAGCAACACTAGCAAGTTTGCGGATGACACAAAGCTGGGTGGCAGTGTGAACTGTGAAGAGGATGTTAGGAGGTTACAGGGTGACCTGGACAGGTTGCGTGAGTGGGCAGATGTGTGGCAGATGCAGTATAATATAGATAAATGTGAGGTTATCCACTTTGGTGGCAAAAGACAAGGGGGCAGATTATTATCTCAATGGGGTTAGGTTAGGTAAGGGGGAGGTACAGCGAGACCTGGGTGTCCTTGTACACCGGTCACTGAAAGTTGGCTTACAGGTACAGCAGGCAGTGAAGAAAGCTAATGGAATGTTGGCCTTCATAACAAGAGGATTTCAGTATAGGACTAGAGAGGTTCTTCTGCAGTTGTATAGGGCTCTGGTAACACCAGATCTGGAGTATTGCGTACAGTTTTGGTCTCCTAATTTGAGGAAGGACATCCTTGTGATTGAAGCAATGAGGGTGGGTTCACAAGATTGATCCCTGGGATGGCGAGACTGTCATATGAGGAAAGATTGAAAAGACCAGGGTTCTATTCACTGGAGTTTAGAAGGATGAGGGGGATTCTTACAATACAATACAATACAATACAATACCATTTATTTGTCATTTGAACCTCACATGAGGTTCAAACGAAATTTGGTTTCTGCAGCCATACAAGAAAAGAACCAAGACACACACCAACACAATTTACACAAACATCCATCACAGTGAATCTCCTCCTCACTGTGATGGAAGGCAAAGTCTTGTCTCTCCCCTGCTCTCCATTCTTCTCCCGATGTCAAAGTCAAAGCCCCCGGCGGGTGCTAGCAAGTCCGCGGCCATTTAAAGCCACGCCGGGCGATGTAAGGCCCTGCTCCGGGTCTTGATGTTGGAGCCCCCGGCGGGCGCTAGCAAGTCCGCGGCAATTTAAAGCCGCGCCGGGCGATGTAAGGCCCCGCTCCAGGTCACTCTCAACCCCGCAATTCGAGCGGGAGAAGTCGCCGTTGCCGGTGCCCCGCAAAGCAGTCTCCCACCGGGGACCCGCGAGCTCCCGGTGTCACCATCGGGTCACAGCCGCGTGCCACCGCAGCTCTCCACACTCCGAACTCTCCACGCTCCGAAGCTGGCCAGCTCCACAATTTTAGGTCCGCAGCTCCGCAGGCTCCGTGACTTGAGCCCCCAGGTCGTTCCGGTTGGAGGCCGCTCCACGGTGCTAGGCCCCGACGACAACGGAGATCCGACAGAGAAAAAGGTCGGGTCTCTGTGCAGGGAAGAGATTTAAACGTTTCCCCCACCCACCCCCCACCCCCCACACATACACATTTAAAAGCCCACTACAAACTACACCCTCAACGGGACATGTTTCTTCCAGACCATATAAAATTATAAAAGGACTGGACAAGCTAGATGCGGGAAAAATGTTCCCTGGAACCAGGGGGAGCAGTCTAAGAATAAAGAGGAGGCCATTTAAGACTAAGGTGAGAAAAAACGTTTTCACCCAGAGAGTTGTGAATTTGTGGAATTCCCTGCCACAGAAGGGCAGTGGAGGCCAAATCACTGGATGGGTTTAAGAGAGTTAGATAGAGCTCTAGGGGCTAGTGGAATCAAGGGATATGGAGAGAAGGCAGGCACGGGTTATTGATTGCGGACGATCAGCCATGATCGCAATGAATGGTGGTGCTGGCTCGAAGGGCCAAATGGCCTCCTCCTGCATCTATTTTCTATGTTTAATCCTCAGCATTAACTGCCTACTACAACTTGACGATTGAGGCTGGCATGGAATGGTCATAGGTAGAACAATATCCCATTAGTTCTAAAAATGTATTTCCCTCCCCAAGCTGAGGTGCAATATCTCAGTGAGAAAAGTTGAGTTAAGGATGTGGACAATTATATGGTCATGCAAGGAGCTCCAGGTGCTGGAATCTTATGCAAAACACAAAGTGCTGGAGGAACTCAATAGTCAGCATCCATGACGGAATGGACAGGCTGAAGAAGAGTCCTGTCCTGAACCGTCAACTGTCCATTCCCTCCACAGATGCTGCCTGTCTTGCTGAGTTCCTCCAGCACTTTGTGTTTCACTGATTTTCTAGTTCTGGGTGGAGTAGCCAAGCCCCTCTTCGCTGATGCCAATTATGAGACATTTACACGTCACCTGTAGACATTTTGTGGGACTTTAGGATGCCAGTCAGCAAGCACTAGCTGAGAAACTACCGGTGGTTCAGGTTTATTATTGTCATGTATACTGAGGTACAGCGAGTAGCTTTGTTTTGCATGCTATCCATTCAGATCAGATAATACCATACATAGATGCAATCGTGTCAAACTCAAGTACAATAGGTGGGGCAAAGGGGAAGATACAGAGTGCAGAATATAGTTGTCAGCATTGTAGCGTGTCAGTTCCAGAGACAAAGTGCAGTGCCTGCAATGGATTATGGGTGAATCGACAGTACCCTAGCTTATGGAAGGACTATTCAGAAGCTTGATAACGGAGGGGAAGAATCTGTTCCTGAGTCTGGTGGTGCATGCTTTGTGGCGTCTTTGACAGCCTTGGTGCTGATCTTGCAGCAATGATTCTGTTGATGTTATTGTTTTGGTGCCAGAAAGTGGTGTTAGAGAGATTTTCGACAAGCAGATGGATATGGAGGGATATAGATTATGTGCAGGCAGAGGAGATTAGTTTAATTTGGCATTATGTTTGGCACGGGCACTGGGCTGAAGGGCCTATTACTGTACTGTTCTGTGTTCCGGTGTGTTAAACAGCAAAAAGGATAGCTAGTGCACTCTCACAATTTGATTTGGGAGAGAGGCCAATTTTGAGGGCAGGTTGTGGTCTGAGAGGAACTGAATATACAACCAGCATGAAAAATCGTGAGATAAATATGGACACTTGGCATAACTGCTGTTAATATTCCTGGATTTTTGTCAGAGTTGCAAAGCTATTGCAAGCAGAAGCTTCACTCAGTTATTCTTAATGTTATGCAATGAACAGTTCAGCCGACTTACATATAGCAGGTGATTTTGCTGATGTTTGCCCATTCTCTGACCCTTGTGCAGTGAAGGTAAATGTGATTGATTTCACTGATGAGACAGCAGATGAAGTGCTGAATGGCCAAGTGCTTTGTAATTGTACAAGTGCAGATAGAATGACAGTGTGGGCACTGAGCAAGAGGCTGCCACATACTTTATTTTTAATTTGCATGATCCACTTTTGTACATAATGACAATGCTGATTTAATCTGAAGGCGAGATGAATCAGCCCTCACTGCGAAGGATAAGCCTGATTGCGTTATTATTTGCCAGAATATTTTTCTATTGAGTCATACAGCACAGAAACAGCCCTTCAGCCCAACCCGTCCAAGTCGAACAAGGTGCTCCATCTAATCTAGTCCCATTTGCCAATTTACCAGCATTTTACACATATCCCCCTAAACCTTTCCAATCCATATATCTATTTAAATGTTGTTTTGCACCTGCCTCAACAACCTCCTCTGGCAGCTTGATGCTTTTACCTGTGTGGAAAAAGTTGCCCCTCAGGTTCCTATTAAATCTTTCCCATCTCACCTTAAACCCATCTTCCGTTCTTGATTCCCCAATTTTGGATAAAAGACAGTGTATTCACTCTATCTATTCCCCTCATGATTTTATACACCTCGATAAGATCACCCCTCATCCTCCTGCGCACCGAATAAAGTCCTAGTCTGCCCAACCTCTCCCTATAGCTTAGGTCATCTAGTCTAAAAAGCTAGCAGAGTGCAAGTAAGTTAGGAATACAAGTAAACCTCTACAGTATTGTGTTGGAGATGTTTTCGACAGTAGAGGATGATTCATTGAATGTGCCGGCTGGAGGAGTGGAAGAACTAAGGGTTGAGATGTGTTTAAGGCCACTGCAGGAAGTCTCTGAAATATCTTTGGTCTTGGGCAGAGCTGCTCCAAAATCAAGCTGTGATGCAACCCGACAGTATGCTTTCTATGTTTGAGTGACAATAACATTTAAAGGATGTTTGGAGAGGTACATGGATAGTAAAGGTTTAGAAAGGGCCAAACGTGGGGAAATGTGCTAGCTTGGTTGGCATGGACGATTTGGGCCAAAGGCCCTGTGTCTGTGCTGTATGACTGTAATTCTACAGTCATTGAGAGTCATTCAACATACATTGAGAGAACTTGGGTCACCGTCTCAGGCTTAACCATTTACATCTGTGCCACAAGCAATTTCTTCACCGAGAGATAATGAATAAGTGGACTATGTTGCTTAGTTCCTGAGTGCCATAGAGCCATACAGCACGGAATCAGGTCCCTCGTCCCAACTCATCCATGTCGACCAGGATGCCCTAGCTATACTAGTCTTACCTGCCTGAATATTTTAAACACAAAAATTATTAGATTTAAAAATTTCAAACCAACCAAGAGACTATGAGAGTTTCGAGTCATTTAAACATCACCAGAGTTATAATTTATTTTGTGTATGTATGAATTATTATATAATCTGCGTGCTGTTTTATGCCTTCCAAAAAGTACCATTTCTGAAACATATTTTGCTCTATTAGTGCTGTCTGCCATCTAAATAGTAGTTTCAACAATTTGGAACAAAAATCGCAACCTAGAAAACCGCTATTACCTGGAATATCTTGCAAGTTAGTTGCTTGCTTTCCATTGTAAAGTTAAATTTGTTATGCTTGAGAAGCAATACCAAATTGGATGCATGTTAATGTTGGTCTGCAACTTGTCTTCAGGATGGGGAGACTCTGAAGGAGCCCCTTCCGAGAGGGGGATGACCACAGATGCAATCTACATCTACAGTTGGCTGAAAGAGAGGTGTGGGAAGAACTCCATCTACATCTGGGGCCACTCGCTGGGCACGGGGTAAGTGGCTTGAAACAGACTTTGTTTTATTAAATGACCGTTTATTTATTTCTATTTTCATAGTTTGCTGTGCACTGTTACCGAAGCAAATAATATATTGAAGAGAAATGGCATGGTGACACAGAGGTAGAATTGCTGCCTTACAGCGCCAGAGACCCGGGTTTGATCCTGACTATGGGTGCTATCTGTACGGAGTTTGTACATTCTCCCTGTGATCGTGTGGGTTTTCTCTGGTTTCCTTCCACACTCCAAAGACGTACAGGTTTGTAAGTAAATTGGCTTTGATAAAGATTGTAAATTTTCCCTAGTATGTAGGATAGTGCTAGTGTATGGGGATCGTTGACCCAGTGGACCTGTTTCCATGCTGTATCTCTAAACTAAACAAAACTAAGCTAATACTTGGAATATAGAACAGTACAGCACAGGAATGTTTGCACAGCACAGGAATCAGCCCACAATGTTTGTGTCAAACATGATACCAAGAATGGCTGTAAACAACACCAGTCCCATATAAAAGAAATGCTATTGATTTTGAAGATGTAGCAACAGCCACTTCTTCTGAAAATCCAAGGGAAATTTCTAACCACTGTAATGTCCAGTTGAGGTGTTGGTAGCAAATGATTAGCAGTCGTTATCTACTTCAAAATGTTTTGATTTTCTCCCATGACCCGAGAGGAACCTGCAAACAGAAGATAGCCCTGCGGAGAGATAAGGGAGTACATGGAGGGAAATGGATCACATGCAGGCAGCTGGGATTAGTTTATCCTAATCGGAACATAATCGGAACAGACATAGTGGGCCGAAGGGCCTGTTCCTATACTGTTCTATGTACATGGTATTCAATGCTGTTTATGCAGAAATCCTTTATTTTACTTTAAATACATCCCCCTCCATTGAGCGTCTCTCTTCCCCACACCACTCCCACCTTGACAATGTTCAAAAATGTTAGGACATATGGGATCCAAGATGCCTTGGGAAACTGGATCTAAAAGTTGTGACAGGAGGCAGAGAACAGTAGTGTGTGGATGTTTTTCTGACTAGAGGTGTGTAACCCGTGGAGTACAGTATGGATTGGTGTTTGGAGCTTTGTTGTGTGTCGTGTGTATGAATGAAGATACAAGGAACTGCAGATGCTGGAATCTTGAGCAAAACACAAAGTGCCGGAGGAGCTTGGGGCGTCATGCAGCATCTGTGGAATCAGGCCCTTCGGCCCACCGGGTCCGTGCCGACCAGCGATGTCCGTACATTAACGCTATCCTACACACCCTAAGGACAATTTTTTTTTACATTTACCAAGCCATTTAACCTACAAACCTGTACATCTTTGGAGTGTGGGAGGAAATCGAAGATCTTGGAGAAAATCCACGCAGGTCACGGGGAGAACGTACAAAGTCACATTTTTATTTCACTGCACACCTTGTATGTGTATGTGACAAATAAACTTGACTTGAAGCCCGTACAGACAGCACCCGTGGTCGGGATCGAACCCAGGACCCCTGCGCTGCATTCGCTGTAAGGCAGAAACTCAAAAGTCTAGCGATGAAAAGGAGTCTAAAGGGTGTCAGATAAGGAGAGACGAGGAGTGTGAAGTAAAGTCACAGGGAGGGATATTGGACCTTGGGTACATCTACAAAACTCCCTGGAAATGTGACACAGATGGATAGGGTAGTGATAAAGGTATTGGTGTTGCCTATTTCCTTCGCTCCATAGATGCTGCTGCACCGGCTGAGTTTCTCCAGCTTTTTTGTGTACCTGTGATAAAGGTATTGGCTGCTTGGGCAGGGGTATTGAGTGTAAGTGTTAGTGCTTCACATTTACAACTATACCAGAGATTTGGTTAAACAATACTTGGAATATTGGGGGAGGCTGCCTGACACGCTGAGTTACTCCAGCACCTTTTGTCTTGTCTTGGGATATCGTGTACACTTTTGCTCATTACACCAGAGAAATGATGTAATAAAGCTAGAAAGAGCGCAGAGGAGGTTCTCAAGGACGTTGCCTGGAATGGAGGGTTTTAACTACAAGGAACGCCTCCTGTAGATCCTTTCAATGGTGGAGAGGTTAGTACCTGTGATGGACTGAGAATTGTCCACCACTCTGCAGCCTTTTTCTTACCTGGTCTTTCAGGTTATCAAGTCACCGTGATGCAGTCAGTCAGTGTGCTCTCCACTATACACCTGTAGAAGTTTGATGGAGATTACCATGGAAGATCAGCTCCAATGATGCATGCTGACAAAGGTTGTGTTTTTGCCACAATACAAAAGTAACTTAATTTTTTTTTTGTATTTGTATATGCATCATTAGAGTGTGTTTAACTATAAACAGCAGTGTAAAAACTTAGTTCACTTACTAAAGTGTTTATGCATTTCTTTTATCTGCATGAAGCAGGAGAATTCACATGCAGTGTTTATAAAATATTTATTTGGGTCATGTATACATCCTTGGCCATGCCAGCATTTATGGTATGCAAATCCCTGTTTTATTTCTTTGGATTATGAAGTCCCTTCTTGAAGCACTGTGCTTTGTGTAGTGCTAATGCACTAACAGAATTGTTGTGTAGGACTTTCTAAGGTTTAATGATAATAGTGATACAGACGTATAGGATGGAAACAGTCCCTTCGGCCCAACTCCTCCGTGATGACCAACATGTCCCAGCTAAGCTAGTCCCATTGGCCCACTTGTCTCAGAGTGAGGGTTGCCAATGTGCATTCATTTTGGGATGATGTGTAACATTTAGGTGACTGTGCCCTATGCCTACAACTAAATATCTTTGTCCTTCTTGGTGTTGACTCATGGGTTCAAAGAGTTCAGTACACTTGGACAGTTGTCAAACTGCAGCCTAATCCATCTGTCAAAGACATTAGTAGCACATCGGGCCAGCAGCAGTAACATTGATTGCTCATCCCGAGGTGCCCTTGAAAAGTTGTGGCTCTGAGTCACTGCCTTGATCTGCTGTTGTCCTGGGACGTATTTCTAAGATGTTAACAAGGCACCAATGAAATAATGGCCACACTGCAGAGGTGTGTGATTTAGAGGGGAGTTTGCGGGTGACGGTGTTTCTGTGACTCTGCTACCCTTGATCTTGTAGTAAAAGTCTTGATTTTAGGAGAGGCAGGTTGGATTGTGGATGGCACAGTCATAATGTATTAGTAGTGAAGGTATATCTGCCTCGCCTTCATTGTTCTCTGCGGGACAATGTCAAACTACTGGGGTTGCACCATTTGTGTACATGCTAACGCAAGTGTTCCATTGTGTTATTTCCTGTGCTTTACAGATGTTGCACTGGCTTTAAGGAGTCGGAGGTGAACATTGTTCTAGGGAACAATATCCAGCCTCTGACGTGTACTTGTAGATGCAGTATTTGGTTGCCTGCTCCAGTTAAGTTTCTAGTCAAGGATTGTGCCCAGATTGTGCGGCGGACAGGTCTGTGACTGGAAACCTGCCGCTGAGGCTCGACCGGCGGGATCGACGTCAGGCAGAGCCATAGTGGTGGGGGACTCCTTTGTCAGAGGTGCGGACAGGAGATTCTGTGGTGACAGGCGAGACTCGAGGAAGGTGTGTTGCCTCCCTGATAACAGTGTCCAAGATGTCTCAGACCGACTTAAGAACATCATCATGAGGGAAGGTGAACAGCCAAAAGTAGTTGTGCATGTAGGCACAAATTATGTGGGTAAGAAGAAGAAGGAGGTTCTGCAATGTGAGTATAGAGAACTAGGTAGGAGGCTGAAAAGCAGGACTTCTAGGGTGGTTATCTCTGGGTTGCTTCCAGTACCTCGTGCTAGTGAGGGTAGAAACATTGAAATAGGGAATCTAGATTTCTAGATCACTGGAATCTCTTCTAGGGAAGGGGTGACCTATACAAAAGGGACGGGTTGCATCTTAATTGGAAGGGGACCGACATTCTGACAGGCAGGTTTGCTAGTCCTACATGGGTGGCTTTAAACTAAACAGTTGAGGGGTGGAGTCAACATCGTGGAAGCATATGCGTGCAGTTAACGGGAAAGAGAGTAGGAAAGGTCACGTTTAAACTCACCGGGCAGGGGGATGGGAACCACTGCAAGGAGACAGAGGGACATAAAAGGACATGAAAGGAGGACAAGCAAAAGGTAGAAGGGAGATAAGAAAAACTAACCTGAAAGCCTTGTGCCTTATTGTGAGGAGCATCGTAATAAGGTGGATGAATTGAATGTGCAGTTAGTAGTTAAGGAATATGATATAGTTAGAATTATGGAGATATGGCTCCAGGGTGACCATGGCTAGGAGCTAAACATGCAGGGGCATTCGATATTCAGGAAGGATGGACAGAAAGGAAGGGGAGGTAGGGTGGCATTGCTGATTAAAGAGGTGATTAATGCTACAGCAAGGAGAGACATTAGCTTGGATGTTGTAGAATTGGTATGGGTAGAACAGCAGAATAGCCAAGGGCAGAAAACACTTGTTGGTGTTGTATACAGACCACCAAGCAGCAGTAGGGAGGTTGGGGATAGCATCAAGCAAGAAATTAGGGATGCGTGTAGCAAAGGTACAGCAGTTATCATGAATGACTTTAATCTATATATAGATTGGGCCAACCAAACTGGTAGCAGCACTGAGGAGGAGGATTTCCTGGAATGTATACTGGATGTTTTTTTAAACCAATATGTAGAAGAACCACATAGAGGACAGGCCATCCTAGACTGGGTATTCAGAGATTAGGGTCCTGAACTTAAAGAAAGGAGACTTTGAAGGTATGAGATGGGAATTGGCTAGGATAGACTGGCAAATTATGCTTAAAATGTTGACGGTAGAGATGCAATGGCAGATATTTAAAGAACAAAAATTGTTCAACCCTCTCTGGTGAAAAAATTAAAACGGGAAGGCGGCTCATCCGTGGCTAATGAGGGAAATCAAGGATAGTGTTAAATCCATGGAAAAGACGTAAATTGGCCAGAGGAAGCAACAAACCGGAGGATTGGGAGAAATTTAGAACTCGACAGAGGAGGACAGGGGTTAATTAAAAGGGGGTGGGTGGGGGGGGGGGGGGAGCATGAAAGGAAGCTTGTGGGGAATATAAAAACTGACTCTAAAAGCTTCTTCAGATATATAAAAAGGAAAAGATTAGTGAAGACAGATGCAGGTCCCTTACAATCAGAGACTGGTGAATTTATAATAGGAAGCAAAAAAATGGCAGAACGGATAAACAAATACTTTGGTTCTGCCTTCACTGAGGAAGACACAAACAATCTCCCAGAAATACTTGGGACCGTGGATCTAGTGGGAGGGAGGAACTGAAGTGAATCCACATTAGTCAGGAAATAGTGTTAGGTAAACTATTGGGACTGAAGGCAGATAAATCTTCAGTGCCTGATGGTCTGCATCCCAGAGTATTCAAGGAGGTGACCCTAGAAATCGTGGATGCATTGGTGATCCTTTTCCAATGTTCTCTCGACTCTGGATCAGTGCCTGTGGACTGAAGGGTAGCCAATGTCATTCCACTTTTTAAGAAAGGAGGAAGAGAGAAAACAGGGAATCATAGACCAGTTAGCCTTACATCGGTAGTGGGGAAGATGCTTGAGTCGGTTGTTAAAGATATTATAGCAGCGCATTTGGAAAGCAGTGACAGGATCAGTCAAAGTCAGCATGGATTTATGAAGGAGAAATCATGCTTGACTAATTTGGAATTCTTTGACGATATAACAAGTAGAATGGATAAGGGAGAATCGGTGGATGTGGTGTATCTGGACTTTCAAAAAGTCTTTGACGAATTCCACAAGAGATTAGTGTGCAAAAAGAGAGCACATGGTATTAGGGGTAGGGTATTGACATGGATAGAGAACTGGTTGACAGACAGGAAGCAAAGAGTAGGAATTAACAGGTCCTTTTCAGAATGGCAGGCAGTGACTAGTGGGGTGCCGTAAGACTCGTGTTGGGACCACAGTTATTTACAATATATATTAACGATTTAGATGTGGGAATTAAATGTGACATCTTCATGTTTGTGGATGACACAAAGTGGGGTGGTAGTGTGAGCTGCGATGAGGATGCTGTGAGGCTGCAGGGTGACTTGGGTAGGTTGAATGAGTGGGCAGAAGCATGGCAGATGCAGTATAATGTGGATAAATGTGAGGTTATCCACTTTGGTGGCTAGAACAGGAAGGCAGATTATTATCTGAATGGTGTCAGATTAGGAAAAGGGGAGGTGCAACAAGACCTGGGTGTGCTTGTACATCAGTCACTGAAAGTAAGCATTCAGGTACAGCAGACAGTGAAGAAAGCTAATAGCATGTTGGCCTTCATTGCGAGAGGATTTGGGTTTGGGAGCAAGGAGGTCCTACTGCAGTTGCACAGGGCCCTGGTGAGACTGCACCTGGAGTATTGTGTGCAATTTTGGTTTCCTAATTTGAGGAAGGACATTATTGCGATTGATGGAGGTTAATTCCCGGGATGGCGGGACTAACGTATGATGAAAGAATGGGTCGACTGGCCTTGTATTCGCAGGAATTTAGAAGGATGAGAGGGAATCTTATAGAAACATATAAAATTCTTATAGGATTGGACAGGTTAGATGAAGAAAAATGTCCCCAATGTTGGCGGAGTCCAGAACCAGGGGTCACAGTTTAAGAATAAGGGGTAGGCCATTTAGGACTGAGATGAGGAAAAAACTCTTCACCCAGGGAGTTGTGAATCTGTGGATTTCTCTGCCAGAGAAGGCTGTGGAGGCCAATCCACTGGATGTTTTCAAGAGAGAGTTAGATTTAGCTCTTAGGGCTAAAGGAATTAAGGGATATGGGGGAAAAAGCAGGAACGGAGTACTGCTTTGAGATGATCAGCCATGATCATATTTAATGGCGTGCTGGCTCGAAAGGCCAAATGGCCTACTCCTGCACCTATTTTTCTATGATTCTATGCTGGTGGTAAAGGATTCAATGATAGTAATGGTGTCAAATGCCAAGGGAGATGGTTAGACTGGTGTTGATGGCCCATGTTCAGTGCATGTGCAGTGTGAATATGGTGCAGGGCGTCGGACACTGGACAGCACAGGAACAGACCCTTAATCTCTGTGCTGAACATGATGCCAAGATTAACCTTTTCTGCCTCCAGGCCACCAAATTCAAGTGCAGTTTCATGCCATTTCAAGCAGGGTGCAAGGCCACTAAAGACAGCAAGTCGTGACCTTTCCCTCATGGTCCATATCCCTACATTTCCTGCATTTCCATGTATCGATCTAAAAGCCTCTTCAACCCCATTGTATCTGCCTCCACTACTACCCCTGGCAGCACGTTCCAGGCACCAATCGATACAATACGATACGATAGAAATTTAATTATCTCAGGAGAAAAATTGATCTGCCAACAATCATAAAAACACACAATACATGAAACATTGTGGCGATCAGTGAAACATGGTTGCAGGAGGGCTGTGATTGGAAACTAAATATTCCAGGATTTCATTGCTTCAGGTGTGATAGAATTGGTGTTGCATTGCTAGTCAGGGAAGATATTACAGCAGTGCTTTGGCAGGATAGATTGGAGGGCTCATCTAGGGAGGCTATTTGGGTGGAACTGAGAAGTGGGAAAGGTGTAGCAACACTTATGGGGGTGTATTATAGACCGCCGAGTGGGGAACGAGAATTGGAAGAGCAAATATGTAAGGAGATAGCAGATATTAGTAGTAAGCACAAGGTGGTGATTGTGGGAGATTTCAACTTTCCACACATCGACTGGGAAACACATTCTGTAAATGGGCTGGATGGTTTGGAGTTTGTAAAATGTGTGCAGGATAGTTTTTTGCAGCAATACATGGAGGTACCTACTAGAGGAGGGGCAGTGCTGGACCTCCTGTTAGGAAATGAGACGGGACAGGTGGCGGAGGTATGCGTTGGGGAGCACTTCGGGTCCAGTGATCACAATACCATTAGTTTCAATATAATTATGGAGATGGTCAGAACTGGACCTAGGGTTGAGATTTTTGATTGGAGAAAGGCTAACTTTGATGAGATGCGAGATGATTTAAAAGGAGCGAACTGGGACAGTTTGTTTTATGGGAAAGATGTAGAAGAGAAATGGAGGACATTTAAAGGGGAAATTTTAAGAGTACAGAATCTTTATGTTCCTGTTCGGTTGAAAGGAAACAGTAAAAATTGGAAAGAGCCCTGGTTTTCAAGGGAAATTGGACATCTTGTTCGGAAAAAGAGGGAGATCTACAATAATTATAGGCAGCATGAAGTAAATGAGGTGCTTGAGGAGTATAAGGAATGTAAAAAAAATCTTAAGAAAGAAATTAGAAAAGCTAAAAGAAGATATGAGGTTGCTTTGGCAAGTAAGGTGAAAGTAAATCGACAGAGTTTCTACAGCTATATTAATAGCAAAAGGATAACGAGGGATAAAATTGGTCCATTGGAGAGACAGAGTGGGAAGCTATCTGCACAGCCAAAAGAGATGGGGGAGATATTGAACAATTTCTTTTCTTCGGTATTCACCAAGGAGAAGGATATTGAATTATGTGAGGTAAGGGAAACGAGTAGAGTAGCTATGGATACTATGAGTTTCAAAGTAAAAGAAGTACTGACACTTTTGAAAAATATAAAAGTGGATAAGTCTCCAGGTCCTGACAGGATATTCCCTAGGACATTGAGGGAAGTTAGTGTAGAAATAGCCGGGGCTATGACAGAAATATTTCAAATGTCATTAGAAACGGAAATAGTCCCCGAGGATTGGCGTACTGCGCATGTTGTTCCATTGTTTAAAAAGGGTTCTAAGAGTAAACCTAGCAATTATAGACCTGTTAGTTTGACTTCAGTGATGGGCAACTTAATGGAAAAGATACTTAGAGATAATATATATAAGCATCTGGATAAATAGGGTCTGATTAAGAACAGTCAACATGGATTTGTGCCTGGAAGGTCATGTTTGACTAATCTTCTTGAATTTTTTGAAGAGGTTACTAGGGAAATTGACGAGGGTAAAGCAGTGGATGTTGTCTATATGGACTTCAGTAAGGCCTTTGACAAGGTTCCTCATGGAAGGTTGGTTAAGAAGGTTAAACTGTTGGGTATAAATGCCGGAATAGCAAGATGGATTCAACAGTGGCTGAATGGGAGAAGCCAGAGGGTAATGGTGGATGGCTGTTTGTCGGGTTGGAGGCAGGTGACTAGTGGGGTGCCTCAGGGATCTGTGTTGGGTCCTTTGTTGTTTGTCATGTACATCAATGATCTGGATGAAGGGGTGGTAAATTGGATTAGTAAGTATGCAGATGATACCAAGATAGGTGGTGTTGTGGATAATGAAGAGGATTTCCAAAGTCTACAGAGTGATTTAGGCCATTTGGAAAAATGGGCTGAAAGATGGCAGATGGAGTTTAATGCTGATAAATGTGAGGTGCTACACCTTGGCAGGACAAATCAAAATAGGACGTACATGGTAAATGGTAGGGAATTGAAGAATACAGTTGAACAGAGGGATCTGGGAATAACCGTGCATAGTTCCTTGAAGGTGGAATCTCATATAGATAGGGTGGTAAAGAAAGCTTTTGGTATGCTAGCCTTTATAAATCAGAGCATTGAGCATAGAAGCTGGGATGTAATGTTAAAATTGTACAAGGCATTGGTGAGAACAAATCTGGAGTATGGTGTACAATTTCGGTCGCCCAATTATAGGAAGGATGTCAACAAAATAGAGAGAGTTCAGAAGAGATTTACTAGAATGTTGCCTGGGTTTCAACAGATATAGATATGCCATTTATTGTCACTATACATGTACAGTGAAATTGAAAGCTGCTCGTACTCAGTGCATACATATAATTTAGTACAAAAAACAAGAACCAGAAAAAACAAAAAAACAGAGGGGAGTTGGGGGGGGTGTGGGGGGGGATAGGTGCACAATTCTGCGGCGCTATATACATATATACAGATGGAAGTCCGGGTGTTGGGCTGTGAAGTCAGTGCATGTGTGAATTTGAATTAAGAGTAGTTATAATTTTCGGAAAACAACTATTTCTGAGTCTATTTGTCCTGGATTTGATGCACCTATAGCGCCTTCCAGAGGGCAGCAGGTCGAACAGTCCAAACGCAGGATGGGAGCTGTCTTTGATGATCTTCTTTGCCCTGCTAAGGCAGCGGGAGGTGTAGATATCCATCAGGGAGGGGAGAGGGCAACCAATGATCTTCTGCGCTGTCCTAGTTACCCTCTGAAGCCTCTCCCTGTCTGCCATGGTGCAGCTGCCATACCATGCTGTAATGCAGTATGTCAGCAGGCTCTCGATGGACGAGCGGTAGAAGGTCAGCAGCAGGTTAGAGTGCAGGTTGTGCTTCCTGAGGACCCTCAGGAAGTGCAGCCGCTGCTGAGCCTTCTTGATGACCGCTGTCGTGTTGTCTGTCCAGGAGATATCAGCAGCGATATGGACGCCGAGAAACCGGAAGGTGTTGACCCTCTCCACACACTCGCCGTTGATGTGTAGGGGGACTAAGTCGGTGCTGTGCCTCCTGAAGTCGACAATGAGCTCTTTTGTTTTCCTGGTGTTCAGAGCCAGATTGTTTTCTGAGCACCAGGTTGTCAACTTCAGGACTTCCTCTCTGTAGGCTGCCTCGTCTCCCTTTGAAATAAGTCCGACTACAGTAGTGTCGTCAGCAAATTTGACGATGCGGTTGTTGCTGTGGGCCGGACTACAGTCGTAGGTGTAGAGACCGTAAAAGAGGGGGCTTAGCACACAGTCCTGTGGGGAGCCGGTACTCAACCTGCGAGTGGAGGAGAGGTGGGGGCCGAGTCTCACAGTCTGGGGCTGGTTGGTGAGGAAATCTTTTATCCAGGCACATGTGAGAGTGGGGAGGCCGAGAGTGACCAGTTTACCAATGAGAATGTCCGGAACGATTGTATTGAAAGCTGAGCTATAATCCACAAAGAGCATCCGGACGTAGCTCTGCCCCTGCTCCAGATGGCTCAGCACAGAGTGGAGAGCTACGGTAATGGCGTCTTCTGTGGATCTGTTTTGGCGATAGGCGAATTGGTGGGGGTCGAAGTCTGGTGGTAGATAGTCCTTGATGTGCTGGAGGACCAATCTCTCGAAGCACTTCGTGATTACCGGAGTGAGGGCCACAGGACGGTAGTCATTAAGGCTGGTGATGAACAACTAAGTTACAGAGATAGGTTGAATAAGTTAGGTCTTTATTCTCTGGAGCGCAGAGGTTAAGGGGGGACTTGATAGAGGTCTTTAAAATGATGAGAGGGATAGACAGAGTTGATGTGGACAAGCTTTTCCCTTTGAGAATAGGGAAGATTCAAACAAGAGGACATTACTTCAGAATTAAGGGACAGAAGTTTAGGGGTAATATGAGGGGGGAACTTCTTTACTCAGAGAGTGGTAGCGGTGTGGAATGAGCTTCCAGTGGAAGTGGTGTCGGCAGGTTCATTGGAATCATTTAAAAATAAATTGGATAGGCATATGGATGAGAAGGGAATGGAGGGTTATGGTATGAGTGCAGGCAGGTGGGACTAAGGGAAAAAAAGTTGTTCGGCACGGACTTGTAGGGCCGAGATGGCCTGTTTCCGTGCTGTAATTGTTATATGGTTATATGGTTATATTAAATTGAAGTGATGAGTGGAAAGGATTGGGCATGTGCAAAGATTGGGGGGGGGGGGTGGGGCGGGGGGAGTCGGTATCAGTCTACCCCATTACAGAAGGGGGTGGAGTTGTACAGTTTAATAGCCATCGGGAAGTTTACCCTCTGTGTAAAAAATAAAACTTGCCCTGCACATTCCTTTAAACTTTTCCCTCTCACCTTAAAGCTATGCCCTCTAGTTATAAAATTTCCACCCTTCAAAAAAGGTTCTGACTGCCTACCCTATCTATGCCTCTCATAAAATTATATACTTCCATCAGGTATCCCCTCAACCACTGGCTTTCCAGAGAGAACAATCCAAGTCTGTCCAACTAGCTAATACCCTCTAATCCAGGCAGCATTCTTGTAAATGCCCTCTGTCCCCTCTCCAAAGCCTCCCCATGTTACTTGCCATTTCTCAGCCCAAGCCTGGATGTGGTGCAGTTCCTGGGCAAATTGGCTAATGACAGAATGAATGGTGAATGGCAGGCACACACGTGGCTATTAACAATCCCCACTTCAGCCCCTGGGATGAGGGGCAGAGCATGCTGGAGCATTTTTTGCACTTTTTCTTCCACTGAATTGGTTAACAAAAATAACTAATTTCTTGCACTGAACTGGCTAATAAAAATGATTTGGTATTTTTAACAATGAGTGGTTAAATGCTTGAGGTGGCAGGGGATGTGAAAGGTGGGAAGGTAAGCACAGATGTTGGGAGCTAGATTATCAACTGCTTTGTAAAACTTTATTCTGTTCTGCATAAGCAGTGCGATGCCAGATGTTAAAAGTAGAATATAACTTCTCATTTATTTCAGTGTTGCCACCAATGTTGTACGGCAGCTGTGCGAAAAAGGTAAGTTGCTTCAATTAACATTGTCTTTAAGTTCTTGTGACCATCCCTTCTTTTCTTGATTCTTGCAATTTCCAGCATTACAGAGATTAGTCCCAGGCCTTTGATTTATTTACATCAGTATTGATCTGCTTGGGTCTGTAGTCATGCGGTGTGGAAACAGGCTGTTCAGCCTAACTGACCAACATCGACCAACATGCCCAATCCACATTCGTCCCAAATACCCGTGTTTGACCCATATCCCTCTAAACATTTCTTATCCATGTGCCTGTCTAAATATATTTTATGTTGTTGCGATAGCACCTGCCTCAACTACCTCCTCTGACAGCTCATTCCATGTACCCATCACTATTTGTGTAGTACTTAAAACAAAAAGTTGCTCCTCGGGTTCCTATTGAACATTTCCACCCTCACCTTAAACTTCTGTCCTCTGGTTCTTGATTCCTCTACTTTGGGTAAAAGACTGTGCATCTACCCTATCTATTCCTCCCATGGTCTTATACACCTCTATAAGATCACACCTCATCCTCCTGCACACCAAGGAGTAAAGTCCTAGCCTCGTCAACCTCTCTTTATAGCTCAGTCACTTGAGTCCTATCAACATCTTCATAAATCTTTACTGCACCCTTTCCAGATTAACGACATATTTCCTTCATGATTAGAATGGGTGTCAAGGGTTATGGGGAGAAGGCAGGAAAATGCAGGCAACGATCAGCCATGATTGAATGGTGGAGTGGACCCGATGGGCCAATGTTGCCTAATTGTACTCCTACAACTTATGAACTATAACAGGGTGACCAAAACTTAACACAGTAGTCCAATTGTGGCTTCACCAATGTCATGTACAACTGTAACATAACCTCCCATCTTCTATACGCAATACCTGACTGATGAAGGCCAATGTGCTGTAAGCCTTCTTGACCACCCTATCTACATGAGACAGAACTTTGTACCTGCATTCCTAGATCCCTCTGCTCTGCAACACTCCCCATGGCTCTGCCATTCACAGTGAAGGCCCTGCTCTGGTTTGACTTCCCAAAATGCAAAACCTCGCACTTTTTTATCTGCATTAAATTCCATTAACCATTCCTCAGCCCGCCTGATTGAGATCCTGCTGCAATATCTGATGACCAAAAATCAGCTTGATACAAAGTTTAGTTTGTAAATCAAATCAATGGTAACAGCATTCATATGAACTCAAATTCCGTGTAAGGTCCTAAGGCACAAATTAGCAACAGTGATCTTATTCACTATTGTATATAAGGAGGCATGTTTATCAATCAATGGTATCTACATGCAAGATCATATAGTGCATATAAATTAGAAAGGCTACAGGAAGGAAGTGCAGATGCTGGTTTATTCCGAAGATAGACATAAAATGCTGGAGTAACTCTGCGTACCAGGCGGCGTCTCTGGAAAAAAGGAATAGGCAATGTTTTTGGTCGAAACGTTTCTTCAGACTGAAAGATAGTGGGGTGGTGCTGGAGGTGAGGAGGCGAGAAAAGAACAAATAAAATAAAAGCAGGGCTGGCAACACATGACCTCAGGAAGGATGGAGTCCACAATTGCCCATTGTTAGCCTGGGAAGATGTGCTGACAAGATGGATGCAAGAGTGCTAACAGTGGAACTAGTAGGGCAACTAGGCTGTTGGACTTATCCTAGTTCAACCATCTATATTTTGGGTCACTTTGTTTCTCTCCCTTAATCCGCTGAGTGGTTCCTGCATTTTCTGTTCCACGGTTTTCCAACATCTGCGGTATTGTACTTTGCAATGAAAATTATGCACGTGCATGATTGGGGCCACCTAGTGACCACATATCGAACCACAGTTCAAACTTTTATGTCGTCGAGTTATGCAATATGGGAAAAAAGCTCTTCGTCCCAACACGTCTATGACGACCAGGATGCCCCATCTACACTCGTCCCAGTTGCTGGGTTTTGGCTCATACCCCTCTAAACCTTCCCTGTCCATGTATCTGCACAAGTGTCTTTTAAATGTTGTGATAGTCCCTGCCTCAACTACCTCCTCTGGCAGCTCGTTCCATATACCCACGGCCCTTTGTATGGAAAAAGTTGTCCCACAGATTCTGATTAAATTTTGCCCCTCTCACCTTAAACCTACGCGCTTGAGTTCTTGATTCTCCTCTCTGGTAAAAGACTGCATCCACCCTATCTAATCCACTCATGATTTGAACCCTCCTCTATACATCACCCCTCAGCCTCCTGCACCATTTCCCCATTGTTTGCACCATTCCTTTTATTCATCTCAAAATGTCCACTAAGGAAGCTCAGAATGTTCACAATAATTGTGAAGTTATTGCTTGCATTGTGGCCACAGAGGACTCTTTTAAGGAAACAATAAGTTTATGATCATATAAACAAAGTGCTGGAGTAACTCAGCGGGTCAGGCAGCATCGGTGGAAGGAATGGACAGATGATGTTTCGGGTCGGGACCCTTCTTCATACTGAGGATACTGCCTGACCTGCTGAGTTTCTCCAGTAGTATGTTTTTTTTTTAAATTTCTCAAGATTCCAGCATCTGCAGTTTCTTGTGTATACTTGTTTCAGATGGAGAGAAGTGGCAAATATTATTGATATTGATATTGATATTCTTTTAATGACCACACAGCCAGGCTGGTGGAATTTGTTATGCCAATGCAGCACATAAAAAAAAGAATACAAACATGACAATACTAAAGAACTTTAACATGAAACCATCCCCCCACAATGGTTCCAATTATGAGGGAAGGCACAAAGTCCAGTCCCCGACCCCAGTTCCCCCATAGTCGGGCCAATTGAGGCCTCCACAGTTGCCTCTACGGAGGCCCGATGTTCCAGGCCGTTCTTGCCGGGTGATGTTGTTCCGGCGTCGGGAGAGTCCTCTCAGCGGCATGGGAACCCTGGAAACGGCCGCCTCCTTACTCGAGACCGTGGCTTCCGGAGCCGACAAGGCCGCGCCGAATGGAGCTCAACTGGCAATCTCATCGAGAGATTCCAGGCTCCCGATGGAAAGTTCAGCGCCGCCGCCCGCAGCCGCTCCACAGACCCGCAGCTCCGCAACGGACCCAGCTCACCGCAGTTCCAGCTCAGCGACCCAGGCAAGGCACCGCCCGCCCCGCAATGGCGCTCCAGCGCTGCACCGCCGTCCTCAGACCCGCAGCTCCGCCGATGACGGTGCCGCCGGTGCCGCCGCCGGTGCCGATGCCGCTGGTGCCGATGCCGCCGATGCCGATGCCGAGGTTCTGGGCGATCCCCTCAGGAACGCCGCTCCAGGCCCACTGTTAGGCCGCGAGGACGGGTCGAGAGTGCAGCCCGGAGAAAAGCTGCATCTCCGACCAGGTGGGGACCCTGAAAATTAGTTTCCCCCCCCCCCCCCCCCCCCACCCCCCCCCCCCCCCCCCCCCCCCCCCCCCCCCCCCCCCCCCCCCCCCCCCCCACACACAAAAAAAAGCTAGAACTCCTAAAACAAAACACTAAACTAACTAAAAATAAGGAAAAAAGATGAAAGGACAGGACAGCTGCTGGCTGGGCAACCGTACACAAGACAGCGCCCCCGGATTATATGTAAATTATATTGTAAAATACTGTAATGTGCTTCAATTATACATTGGCAGCAGATGTGTTTTGTGTTGAAGTTCATGTGAAGTATCCTGCAAGGTACAGAACCAGAAATAACGGTAGAAACAAGGAACTGCAGAAACTGGGTTTACAAAATAAAAACACGCAGTGCTGGAGTAACTCAGCTGGTCAGGCACCATCTCTGGAGAACGTGAACAATCTAAATGGTCCTGACCCGAAAACGTCATCTATCCATATTCTCCAGAGACGCTGCCTGACCCGCTGAGTTACTCCAGCACTTTGTGTCCTTTTTTTAACCAGAAATAGCTGATCTGTTGCAAGTTGCTGATGGAGTTTGTTCCAAGGGCGATGAGAGTTTGGTACTGTACTAATGAATGCTGTGTGACTTTTCATCTGTTGTAGCCAGACTATAAAATGTTAATCCTTTCACTCTTAGATACCCCTCCAGGTGCCTTAATGCTGGAATCTCCTTTCACTAACATTCGGGAGGAAGCCAAAAGCCACCCTTTTTCACTGGTAAGCCACACGTTACTTTAAGCAAAGTCTTAAACTATGCACTGTAGGAAAGGAATCCATAGATTACCTCTGACATTGATTGAACTAAACTAAAAGGAGCAATTTAACGCCCTTTATGCAAAAAAAGGCCAGAAATTTGATTGGAAAACTCTGTTTGCTTCTGCACTGTTTGATTGAAAATAAACTTTGAAAAGTGATTCGTTTTACATTACGGACATTTATCCAGCTACCTTCTGACGGAAATCACTCCCTCAATCCTACAATTAATTAAAAAAATAGTGAAGTGTCACATGTTGCAACATGGGGGTATTTTACCACAATATTTGTCTCTGTCCTGTTAAAAAACAAGACTGAGGGAAGGTAACTAAAAGCTTGGACACAGGCAGTGATTTTAAGGGCAGAGACGGTTAAGGCAGGGATTGCAGAGGCCCTGGGCTGCAGGGCAGCGAGGCTGAGAGAGGCCAGTCACTGGCATTGCTTTCACCAACAGATAACAACAGGAAAGATATTTCTGGAGTATTGTGTGCAGTTCTGTTTGCCCCATTACAAGAAGGATGTGGAGGCTTCGGAGAGGGCGCAGAGGGGGTTTACCAGAATGATGCCTGGATTAAGGGTATTAACTACAGGGAGAGGTTGGACAGATTTGGGAATGTCAAATGTTGTGGGGAAACCTGATAGGAGTATATACAATTATGAGAGGCATAGATAGGGTAGGTGTTCCCAGGATGGAAATGTTGAAAGGCTAGAGGGCATAGCTTTAAGGTGAGAGGGGCAAAGTGTAAAGGAGATGTGCGGAGCAAGTTTTTTATGCAGAGTGGTGACTGGCTGGAATGCGCTGCCAGGGTCAGTGATGGAGGCAGATATGATAGTGGTGTTTAGGATAGGCACATGGAAGTGCAGGGAATGTGGGAGGGGATACGGATCACGTGAAGGCAGATAGTTGGTCTTGGCATCATGTTCGGCACAGGCATTGAGGACCGAAGAGCCTGTTCCTCTGTCATCTCTTTGGACTCTAAACTCAGATATTGATGAGGTATTCAGTGGTGTTCTCTTGGCTGCCTTCTTTTCCACTCCACCCTGCATAATCCCTGTAACTTCAGGAGAGGTATTCATCTAATGGTAATAACATATTTAAACTACATGGGTTTCAAATGGTAGATATTATTTATTTCTGTTCTGAAGCTCAACACTCTAGAAGCTTTAGGCACAGCACTAAGCAGTTTCCAAATATATTGTTGAAATTTGTCAAAAGGTGGCTGGAATATCAATAGACAATAGGTGCAGGAGTAGGCCATTCAGCCCTTCGAGCCAGCACCGCCATTCAATGTGATCATGGATGATCATCCCCAATCAGTACCCCGTTCCTGCCTTCTCCCCATATCCCCTGACTCCGCTATTTTTAAGAGCCCTATCTAGCTCTCTCTTGAAAGCATCCAGAGAACCCGCCTCCACCGCCCTCTGAGGCAGAGAATTCCACAGACTCGCCACTCTCTTAGAAAAAGTGTTCCCTCGTCTCCGTTCTAAATGGCTTACTCCTTCCTTATTCTTAAAATATCATTATATCATGTCCACATCTTCAATCTTTGTTGAATTCATTATTTCAGTGGTAAGATTCAGTGTAATTATGGCATCATCATCCTTCCAGGGATCTAAAAATTGGTGCCGTTTTCATCGAGATAGACTTTCTGCAGTTGTGTCCGTGTGGGCTTCCCACTGCTCCTATTGATTGATCGATTCAAAGATACTGCATGGAAACAGGACCTTCGGCCCACCAAGAGTCCATGCCGACCAGCGATCACCCGTTCACACTAGTTCTATGTTATCCCACCTTCTCATCCACTCCCTACACACTAGGGGCAATTTACAGAAGCCAATTAACCTACAAACCCAGAGGAACATTATATATGGCTGCAGGGAGAACGTGTAAGCTACACACAGACTACATCCAAGGTTGGGATTAAACCCGGGTTCCTTGTGCCGTGAGGCAGAGGCTCTAACCGCAGTGGTACTTTTTTTCTTTGTGCATCGCAAAGAGAATATGTTGTGGGCCTACAGGGAAAAAATGAGTGGGGGTTGATGGGATTACTCTCCTGTGGACTGAATGGACTCCTCAATTAGAGAAATAAGCCAGCAATCAGTCTAAATGCAGGTCAGCTTCATTAATAGAGAGAAATGGTTTAGGCTGGGATTATTTTCTTTGGCGTGTAGGACCCTATTGAGGTGTACAAGATCATGAGGGGTATGGACAAATTGAATGCACACAGTCTTTTTCCCCAAGGTAGAGGATTCTAAAACTAGATAGCATTGGCGAGAGGGAAGAGATTTAAGAGGGACCTCGAGGCCATCTTTTTCACTCGGAGGGTAGTCATTTTCTGGAATAAATTGCCAGAGGAAGCTATAGAAGATACATACAGATATATTTATGACATTTAAAAGACATTTGGACAGATATATGGATAGGAAGAGTTCGGAATGATAAGGACCAAATGTAGACAAATGGGACTAGCCCAGTATGCCAACTTGGTCAGAATGGCAAGGTGGGCTGAACGCCTGTTTTCGTGCTGTCTAGCTCTGTAACACTAAGGGACTTTGTGTCCCAAAACAACAAAAGGAGAACAGTATTCCAAGGCTGGGGAATGGAGTGAAGGTGTTGGAAATGGAGAACAAGGTAAGGAGCAAAATAAACACAAATATGTAGAACACAGAACAGTACAGCAAGGGACAGGC
Source organism: Leucoraja erinaceus (assembly GCF_028641065.1). NCBI lineage: Eukaryota > Metazoa > Chordata > Chondrichthyes > Rajiformes > Rajidae > Leucoraja > Leucoraja erinaceus. The sequence goes on along the minus strand of NC_073384.1, from coordinate 32,124,462 downwards.
CCTTCGGCTCACAATGTCTGTGCCGAATATGATGCCAAGACCAACTCTAAACTGCCTGCACCTAATTCATATCCCTCCATTCCCTGTATATCCATATGCCAATATAAAATCTCAAACGTCACTATCGTATCAGCATCCACCACCACCCCTGGCAGCATGTTCCAGGCCCTCACGATCCTCTGCATAAAAAAAATCTTGCCCACATATCTCCTTTAAACGTTGCCCCTCGCACCTTAAACCTATAACATAGTTGTGAATTCCGTTTCTCCTTATCCCTTCCTGGGTTTGCTATTTAATGTTGCTGGTCTTTGCCTGGCTCACCAACGATGGAGTTGGTCAACTGCTTGTGGCAATCGTCAACTCCTGAAGAAAAGGACACCAACGGGATGAGAAACACACTGAGGGGGAATAGTTGGAACTCACTCTCTTTACATTGACTGGTCCTTGAAAAGGGAAGGTTATAACGACAGCAGGAAATTTTTGCAGCTCCTTATTTTTTCCTCTCATCCTTCCTGTGGGGCAGCTTTGCCCTGTTGGAAAGGTTAGCTGTTAATATCTGTAGGGGTTTGTTGCAATTGCCCTGATGTGGCCACTGGTTGTTGGTGTTTCAGATCTACAGGTATCTCCCCGGATTTGACTGGTTCTTCCTTGATCCGATCACTGAGAGTGGCATTATATTTCCCAACGATGAAAAGTAAGTAGCATTTTATTAAAAGTTTAATTAAAAAACTTGGATGCTTTTCCTGCTTGCTATTACTATTTGTTCCACCATGGAATTTATACAAGTGAATACTTTGGAAGGGTTTGAATCATCAGCACTGCAGGGGCTCTCAATTCAGACGGGACAAATATGTTTCCTATAGCAGGGTGACAAAAACTGAACTCAGTACTCTAAATGTGGCCTCACCAATGTCTTGTACAACTGTTTCCTGCACTAGAACAATCATTGTGGTCCAAAAGTTTGTTGTTGGGATATCATGAGGTTGTGGAACTTTAACAGTGAGTGTTTTGCTGTACGTTCATTTGAAATGGATTCATGATATCGAGTATTCCATCAATGCAAGGCTGCTGATTTAAGTTGATCTCTCAATAGATTATCTATTTAATATATCTGGTGTTATTTGTGCATGTTTTATTGTCCCGAATGCCTGGTATGATGGCTTTATCAAATGAATCTTTCCAGTTGAACATTTGTCTCGTTTCACGAACTGGAAGAGAGGCAACAATAGAAATCTGTGAAACCTTTATTGATTGAAGAAACGTGGAGTCAGATATACCCCCTGATCTGCTCCTTGAAGCACAACTAAGGACGCATGTACTGAGAGGGTCAAAGATGTTTAATTGTCAAATGTAAAGGCAATGGAACAATTACATTTTTACTTCCTGCAGCTGAGTAGACCCATTAAGTAGTAACACATGGGTAAATGTCCAATAATCAATAATATGATGTGTTATTAATCAGAAATCAGTAGTACGAGTTAAAATAAATCACTAATCAGTATCGGGAATCACCAGGAGTCGGTAGTTTTCAGTATTCCTCAGCGCATTGATGTGCATCAAGCAAGCTGCTTTATTCTTCCCCATTGATGTCAGAGCAACAACAATTCTGGCTGCAATCTTTGCTGAAGATTAGCATGGACTCGATGGGCCGAAGGACCTCGTTCCAAGCTGTATCTCTAAACTAAACGCTAGAGAATCTTTAGACATTAGCGATACAGTATGAAAACAGGCCCAACAGCCCCCAGTTCTATGCTGACCAGCAATCACCCCGTACACTATCACTACCCTACATATTAGGAACAATCACAATTTACAAAAGCCAGTTAACCTACAAACTTGTGCGTCTTTGGAGTATGGGAGGAAACCGGACCACCCAGGGAAAACCCACGCGGTCACAGGGAGAACTTACAAACTCCACACAGACAGCACCTGTAGTCCGATCGAACCCGGGTCTCTGGCATGTGAGGCAGCAACGTTGCGCCACTGTGCCGCCCGAACTGTGCACAAAGCAAATGCCAGCCCTCGTTGTTTTCTATTTTGGATTTGGTTTATGCCAATTCTGTTCTCCATGACTAAGTGCCAACTGTTTTGCCGCTTGATGTTGTTCCCCAGTGTGCAGCACATCACCTGCCCGTTGCTGATTCTCCACGCAGAAGACGATGCTGTCATCCCCTTCCACCTTGGCAGAAAGGTACGTTACCGAACCGCTCTGTCACTGAAACAAGCCAGTTGAGTGTTTAATTATCACACGTACTGGCAACTGAACAATGATGTTCTTGCTTGCTGCAGCTTAACAGCCCCGTAATGGAATAATGTACAGAAAGAAATTAGAAAAGCTAGAAAGAAATTAGAAAAGCTAAAAGATATGAGGTTGCTTTGGCAAGTAAGGTGAAAGTAAATCCAAAGGGTTTCTACAGCTATATTAATAGCAAAAGGATAACGAAGGATAAAATTGGTCCATTAGAGAGACGGAGTGGACAGCTATCTGCAGAGCCAAAAGAGATGGGGGAGATATTGAACAATTTATTTTCTTCGGTATTCACCAAGGAGAAGGATATTGAATTATGTGAGGTAAGGGAAACAAGTAGAGTAGCTATGGAAACTATGAGATTCAAAGAAAAAGAAGTACTGACACTTTTGAAAAATATAAAAGTGGATAAGTCTACAGGTCCTGACAGGATATTCCCTAGGACATTGAGGGAAGTTAGTGTAGAAATAGCAGGGGCTATGACAGAAATATTTCAAATGTCATTAGAAACGGGAATAGTGCCGGAGGATTAATGGACTGCGCATGTTGTTCCATTGTTTAAAAAGGGTTCTAAGAGTAAACCTAGCAATTATAGAACTGTTAGTTTGACTTCAGTGGTGGACAAATTAATGGAAAAGATACTTAGAGATAATATATATAAGCATCTGGATAAACAGGGTCTGATTAGGAACAGTCAACATGGATTTGTGCCTGGAAGGTCATGTTTGACTAATCTTCTTGAATTTTTTGAAGAGGTTGCTAGGGATATTGATGAGGGTAAAGCAGTGGATGTTGGCTATATGGACTTTAGTAAGGCCTTTGACAAGGTTCCTCATGGAAGGTTGGTTAAGAAGGTTCAATTGTTGGGTATTAATGCAGGAGTAGCAAGATGGATTCAACAGTGGCTGAATGGGAAATGCCAGAGTTTAATGGTGGATGGCTGTTTGTCAGGTTGGAGGCCAGTGACTAGTGGGGTGCCTCAGGGATCTGTGTTAGGTCCACTGTTGTTTGTCAGTTGGGTCCACTGATGTTTGTCATGTACATCAATGATCTGGATGATGGTGTGGTAAATTGGATTAGTAAGTATGCAGATGATACTAAGATAGGTGGTGTTGTGGATAATTAAGTAGATTTCCAACGTCTACAGAGAGATTTAGGCCATTTGGAAGAATGGGCTGAAAGATGGCAGATGGAGTTTAATGCTGATAAGTGTGAGGTGCTATATCTTGGCAGGACAAATCAAAATAGGACGTACATGGTAAATGTTAGCGAATTGAGGAATGCAGTTGAACAGATCTGGGAATAACTGTGCATAGTTCCCTGAAGGTGGAATCCCTTGTAGACAGGGTGGTAAAGAAAGCTTTTGGTGTGCTAGCCTTTATAAATCAGAGCATTGAGTATAGAAGTTGGGATGTAATGTTAAAATTGTACAAGGCATTGGTGAGACCAATTCTGGAGTGTACAATTTTGGTCACCCAATTACAGGAAGGATGTCAACAAAATAGAGAGAGTACAGAGGAGATTTACTAGAATGTTGCCTGGGTTTCAGCAACTAAGTTACAGAGAAAGGTTGAATAAGTTAGGTCTTTATTCTTTGGAGCGCAGAAGGTTGAGGGGGGACTTGAGAGAGGTCTTTAAAATGATGAGAGCGATAGACAGAGTTGATGTGGATAAGCTTTTCCCATTGAGAGTAGGGAAGATTCAAACAAGAGGACATAACTTGAGAATTAAGGGACAGAAGTTTAGGGGTAACATGAGGGGGAACTTCATTACTCAGAGTGGTAGCTGTGTGGAATGAGCTACCACTCTCATGTTACTCAGAGAGTGGTAGCTGTGTGGAATGAGCTTCCAGTGGAAGTGGTGGAGGCAGGTTCGATTTTATCATTTAAAAATGGTTATATGGTTATATGGTATATGGATGGGAAAGGAATGGAGGGTTATGGTCTGAGTGCATGTAGATGGGACTAGGGGAAAATAAGTGTTCGGCACGGACTTGTAGGGCCGAGATGGCCTGTTTCCGTGCTGTAATTGTTATATGGTTACATGGTTATAAAAAATATAATAATTAATAATGCAATAAATTAAAAACAATAATGCACGGTAACCATGATGAAGTCCGTTGTGCAACCAAAACAAATCCATAAAAGACCATACTTGCTGAGGTTAGCATGTTAATGGTGGTTTCTGGGAAGAAGTTGTTCTTGAACCTGGAGGTCACAGTTTTCAGTGACCTTTTAGCACAGTGTACCTACTTCTTGATGGTAGTAATGATTGAGAGCGTGGCCAGGGTTAATGAGTTCAGAAAGTGTAACAACGCCAGGATTGCTGGGGTAGTGAGAAGGCTGCCAAATTATACAGCATGATATAGATCAGCTACAGAAATGGGAGCAGAAATGGCAGATGGAGTTTAATCCAAGCAAGTGTGAAATGTTGCAATTTGGGAGGTCGACTGTAAGGGGAAAATATACAATAAATGGCATGAGCCTTCAAAACATTGTTGTATAGCAGGAATACACACAATGCTGGAGTAAGCCGGGACAGGCAGCATCTCTGGAGAGAAGGAATGGGTGACGTTTCGGATTGAGACATCTCTTCAGACTGATGTCGGGAGTGGGCAGGACAGAGATGGAATGTAGTGGGAGAACTGGGAGGGGAGGGGATGGAGAGAGGGAAAGAAAGGGCTATTTGAAGTTAGAGAAGTCAATGTTCATATCGCTGGGGTGTAAGCTACCCAAGTGAAATATGAGGTGCTGTTCATCCAATTTCCGTTGGGCCTCACTCTGACAATGGAGGAGGCCCAGGACAGAAAGGTTAGATTGGGAATGGGAGGGGGGAGTCAAGTGCTGAGCAACTGGGAGATTAGGTAGGTTAAGGCAGACTGAGCGGAGGTGTGCAACGAAACGATCATCGAGCCTGCGCTTGGTCTCGCTGATGTACAGAAGTGGACACCTAGAACAGCGGATACAGTAGATGAGGTTGGAGGAGGTGCAAGTGAATCGCTGCCTCACCGGAAAAGACTGTCGGGATCTTTGGATGGAGTTGAGGGGGGAGGTAAAGGGACAGGTGTTGCATCTCCTCTGGTTGCAGCGAAAGGTACCTTGGGAGACGGGGGGTTTGGGTGGAAAGGAACGAGTTGACCAGGGAGTTGCGGAGGAAACAATTTCTGCGGAAAGCAGAAAAGGGTGGAGATGAGAAGATGTGGCTGGTGGTGGGATCCAAAGTTAAGTCAAGAGTGTTTTATTGTCATATGTCCCAGATTGAACAATGAAATTCTTACTTGCTGCAGCACAGCAGAATATGTAAACCTAGTACACTGTAAACTATGTTGGAGGCAGCAAAAGTGTATAGCAGGATCTTGATGCCCAAGTCCATAACATCCTGAAAGTGACAAAATGTAGATAGAGTAATAAAGAAGGCACATTTTATACTTCCCTTCATTGGACAGGGCATTGAGTATAAAAGTCATGATGCAGCTTTGTAGGACTCTGGTTCGGCTGCATTTGGACTATTGCGTGCAGTTCTGGTCGCTTCCTTACAGGAAGGATGTTGCGGCTTTGGAAAGGGTGCAGAGGAGGTTTACCAGAATGAAGGGGGTATTAGCTACAGGGAGAGGTTGGACAGATACTGTTTGCTCTGGAATGCATTGGAAGGGAGACCTGAAGAAGTATATAAAATTAATAGTTTTAGATATGGTAGACAGTCAGAACCTTTTTTTCCAGGATACATAAATTAAATACTAGAGGGAATAGTTTTAAAGTGAGAGGGTGCAAAGTTTAATGGAGATGTGCAGGGCAAGTTTTTTACACAGAAGGCGGTGAGTGCCTGGAATGAAGTACAGGAGGTGGTGGTGGAGACAGATACGATAGTGGCATTCAAATCACTTTTGGATAGGCACATGGATATGCAGGGAACAGAGGGATATGGATTATGTGGAGATAGATAAGATTTGGTCTAGGCATCAAGTTCGGCATGGACATTGTGGGCCGAAGGGCAAGTTCCTGTGCTGTACTGTTCTGTGTCCTCATTAAGACCAAGTTATTACTTTATTATTTGCAGCTATTTACCCGTTGCCACTCAGACTCCCTGCAAAATCTCCAACAGGAAATGGAAGGATAAAGATCTGAAAGTACTCAAAGTTTAGAGATTGTCACTTGAAGGGGAGTAAATTGGATCTATTTTTAGCTGTAATTTGGAAAGGTTTCTCCCTTGACAATACAGCCTTTTATAGTCAAACAGTCCAGAGCCATAGACATTCAGCTGGTCTTCAGTAAATCCATAATAGATTGTGGAGCCCAGAAAACTTATGAGGGTAATAGATAGGGTGAATGCACAGTGTCTTTTGACCAGATTTAGGGTGACAGGGGAAAGATTTAATAGGAAACTGAGGGGCAACCTTCTCACACAGTGGCTACATGGCACGAGCTTCCATGAGGAAGTGGTTGAGGCAGGTACTATAACAGCATTTAAAAGACACTTGGACAGCAACATGGAAAGGAAAGGTTTTGAGGGATATGGGTCAAACACGGGTATGTGGGACTAGTGTAGATAGAGTATATTGGTCGGCATGGGCGAGTTCCTGTTTCCATGCTGCATGACTGACTCTATGTGAGAGTGCACCATAAATACAAGCCAGTAGAACAGTGATCACGAGCTAATTAATGTTTCAGCCTGTGGACCAAAGCTGCTGGTTTGTAGTGCCTGAGATTCAGACTTCATTTTAAACTCCTACGATACAAGTCAGTATATCATTGATCAAGAGACTGGATGTTCAGAGATGTGTAGTGAGGAGATGACGATCTGACCTGACATCACGCACCCGTAGAGTTTCATTCTCCCTGCCCTCGTTCACTATTCCTCCTTTGGTACCAACACCGTGACCACCGTCAGTTTATGAAGAAAATTGGTTTAGTTTATTATTGTCACATGTACAGAGATACAGTGAAATGCTTGTCCTGCATGCTATTAATTAAATCACACCATATATAAGTACAATAGATCCTCTTCCGGAACAGCACGCAGAGAGTCCCCACGTTCTGGCGCCATCTTGCAGCTTCCAAGTCTCTGTAAAATCTGGTCTTAGCCCAAGGAGATCTGCGCTCTCTTATTTTCTCACTTTAAGGCTGTGTCCCACCTTCCGAGCCAATAAATGAACTTTATGGTGTTCTCTGAGAGCGTGGGAGGTGAGTTCTTGAAAACAATGATCTAAACCCTGGCTGGTTGAATCTGTTTTGTTTCTCTGCAGCTTTATGACATTGCTGCATCTTCTCGGAGTTCCAGGAAAGTGCGGTTTATCCCCTTCCACAAAGACCTTGGCTACCGGCACAAGTATATATACAAGAGCCCTGAACTCTCGCAGATATTGAGGTAAATATGCACCTATTTACCGGTGGATATATCTTCCTTTCCCCGTAATCATCTGTCTTGGGGCTTTTACCATGTCTTTGGCTTCGTCAGGTAAGGATAACCAGGGAATCGGAGACATTAAATTGATATATAAAAACCCCAAATGCTGGAGGAACTCACCAGGTCAGGCAGCATCTGTGGAGGGAATGCATAGGTAATATTTCTGATTGGGACCTTCTTCGGTCCCATTCCGAAACATCACCTGTCCATGTCCTCCAGAGATGCTGCCTGACTTGCTGAGTTACTCCAGCACTTTTTTTGTTGTAAACCAGCATCTGCAGTTCCTTGTATCAAAATTGCGATATAGATGAGATTTAATCCAATTGACTGGTGGAACAGGGTTAAAGTGCTGAATGGCCTTCTCCTGATCTTTGGTTCCTCAAATAATCGTCTCTTTGATGTTAATGTCACCTCTGAGAACCCAAGCATGGTCCAGGCTGTAAGGATCAGCTACCCTCTGCACCAAAAGTCATCAGTCCACAGTCGAGTTCTTTCATCCCACAGTTCATTTGATCACTTGCACAGGACTGTACGGCAGGGAATCAGGACCTGCAGTCCGCCTTGTCCATGCCAACCGAGTTGGTGTTCTTGGCTAGTTCTATTTGCCTGCCTTTGGCCCATGTCCCTTTAAACTCTTCCTATCCATATATCTGTCCAAATATCTTTTAAAGGTTGTCATTATATCCGCTTCTATAGCTTCCACTGGCAGCACATTCCAGGTACGGACTATCCTCTGAGTGAAAAAGTTGCCCCTGAGGTCCCTCATATCTCTCCCCTTAAGCTATTGCCCTTTAATTATAGAATCCTCTATCATGGGGAAAAGACTGAGGAGCAAAACTTTTTCTTGAGGGCCAGCTGTCTTTTTAAGGACACGGGAGAGAGTCATAATCATACAGCATGGAAACAGGCCCTTCAGCCCAACTTATCCATGTCGACCAAGATGCCCTGCTAGCTTAGATGGGGCATCTTGGTTGGACCAAGAGAAATATGACTTTCACTGCCATGTGGTGATTCTTCCACTGCAGGAAAAAGGAAGGTATTAGTTTGTTAATCATAAGAGCAGAATTAGGCCATTCGACCCATTGAGTCTACTCTGCCATTGAACCATGGCTGATCTATCTTTCCCTCTTAACTCCATTAACCTGTCTTCTCGCTGTAGCCTTTGACACCCTAGTTAATCAAGAACCCATCAATTTGCATTAAAAAAAATACCCAAAGATTTGGCCTCCACAACCATCTGTGGCAGTGAATTCCATAGTTTCTCCACCCTCTGGCTAAAGAAATACATCCTCATCTCCTTTCCAAAGGTACGTCCTTTTATCGAACTAGTGGAAACATCCTTTCCACATCCACTCTATCCAGGTCTTTTGCTATTCGGTACATTTCAATGAGTTCCCTTCTCATAATTCTAAATTCCAGTGAACACAAGCCCAGTGCCGTCAAATACTCATCATATGTTAACCCATTATCCCCGGGATCATTCTAGTAAACTTTCTCTGAACTCCCTCCAATACCAGCACATCCATCATCATAACTGCACACAATGCTCCAAATGCAGTCTGACCAGTGCCTTATAAAGCCTCAGCATTACTTCCCAGTTTTTATATTCTCTTACTCTCAAAATCAAGTCAAGTTTATTTGTCACATACACATACGAGATGTGCAGTGAAATGAAAGTGGCAATGCTCGCGGACCTTTGTGCAAAAGACAAACAACAAAACAACAAATTATAAACACAATCATAACACACACATATTCTTTTACATAATAAATAATAGAAGGAAAAACGTTCTGTAGAGTTAGTCCCTGGTGAGAAAGGCGTTTACAGTCCGAATTGCCTCTGGGAAGAAACTCCTTCTCAACCTCTCCGTTCTCACTGCATGGCAACGGAGGCGTTTGCCTGACCGTAGCGGCTGGAACAGTCCGTTGCAGGGGTGGAAGAGGTCTCTCATGATTTTGTTTGCTCTGGAGTTGCACCTCCTGTTGTATAGTTCCTGCAGGGGGGTGAGTGAAGTTCCCATAGTGCGTTCGGCCGAACGCACTACTCTCTGCAGAGCCTTCTTGTCCTTGGCAGAGCAATTCCCGAACCAGATGGTAATGTTCCCGGACAAGATGCTTTCCACCGCCGCTGCGTAGAAGCACTGTAGGATCCTCGGAGACACTCTGAATTTCCTCAATTGCTACTGATTCAATGTACAAATTAACCTTTTGAAAATCCTGCACCAGCACTCCCTTTCCACCTTCGATTTGTGAATTATTTAAAATGCCTTTATTCCTTCTATCAAAGGGCATGATCGCACACTTTGCTACACTGTATTCCAACTGCCACTACTTTGCCCACTCTACCAAACTGTCCAAGTCCTGCAGACTCCCTGCTTCCTCTACACTGCCTGCCCCTCCACCTATATTTATATTATCTGCAAACTTTGCCACAAAGCCATCAATTGCATCATCCAAATCATTAATATACAACGTGGAGCTTAGCGAACCAAACACTGACCCCTGAGCAACACCCACTAATCACTGGCAGCCTTTATTCTCACTCTTTGCCTTGTGCCAGATAGCCAATCTTCTCTCCATGCTAGTACCTTCCCTCTGATACCATGAGCTGGTTTAGCAGCCTCACGCGCAGTACTTTATCAAAGGCCTTCTGAAAATCATTGTGGAATAGTAGCCACAAATAATACCGTAGATTCATTGGCAAATTAATTATTTGTGAGCTGTTGTAAATACCTTTTTTTGTTTTCCTCTTGATCTAGAGAGTTCTTGGGTGACCCAATCTCTCACCATTAATGAAGAGGTATATCTTCAGAGCTGCATGAAGACTTCACTCCATGTTAATGTTGATTTACATTCCACTAACCAGTTTTGTTTGAAGACAACGTGAAAATCATGGTCTTAGGGAATTATTTTTGTCACAGAGAAAGCTCGGAGAAGCAAAAGAGTAAAGTGAAGGACATTAATTATTACTGTTTTGTTTTTCTGAAGAATTGAAGGAACTTATTTTCTTGACCACAATGATGGAATTCATAAAGATTACGTTTTCTAAAGTGCAAAAATAAGTTAAGGATGATCAGGGTAATTTCAAATTATGATTCTCAATCAACGTGCTCCATTTGTTGCTTCCAAATTGTGGTTGATCTAACAACTTTTACTTTTGAGAGTGCTAACATATTAATGTATTTCACAATGATGTTGTATCAATCGATGGACGTTCCTTCATGGTTCTTTAGTGTTGTGAGAAAGGTTTTTTTTTTGATGAAATATCGTCATATGATGCTAACAACTTTTCAGAATCTTGATTTGGAAGTTTGTACCTTTAGGCTAAATTCAGGTGAGCGTGTCTCAGTCCACTATCTAGATGTATTGAATTAAGTAATTGTCTACAAATTAAATGTAATGGTGTGACATAATCTATCCTGTGAGCAACCCCTCCCCAGTTTCTGGCAATTCTGCTGCACAGAGTGGGACGTTACAGCAACCTGGGGTAAGATGTGGGGAGCTCGATCCATTGCTGGTTTGTTGACTGTCCACACCTGACCTTGAGAACGGCAATGCTTTTATTCGGTGAAGACCAAGCTGTCCGGGACCTCCTGGTTGTGAGTTCAGAATCCTTCCAATGTTTCCTTCAGGTAACTATTCCGAATTAATTAAAACATTCACACCCAATTGTGGATTTTACAAAACTGTCCGCTGTCCAAATGAATTGTTTTTGTGAAAACTCCCAGTGTCGCCGCAATGGATCTTGCTGTGATCTACAGAACAAATCGAAGCGATTACAGATAACTTACCCAGTGTATTATTTGTATTGTGGACTATTATCACAGTGTTTCTGATGCACTTCTCATTCCTTGAACAACTCTGTAATTACCTGTATGAGATGTGTTGACTAACTGGGTGACTTCCAGAGAACAATGTAACATTCCTTTGATCTTAAATTCAGTTTATGTATTTCAATTTAGGACAGAATATGTACGAAACAAAATGTATCCACCAGTGTAAATAGTAGTGCAGGCTTCATTGTTGAAAAGAATTCCAATTAATCCACTTCACTATTACAATGAAGATTTAAATTTAAATATCAATTAGAAAAAGCTTAGTTTACACTCCGTAAAGGAACAGATCCCTTGTATGGAGCATAGAATTTATTTATTTAAGCATTTACATATTTGTCTAATACACTTGACTCAATAAAGTTACAACTTTCAAATGCTGGAAAGGAGAAATCAAAATATAAACCAGTGTGGTAGACTAGCTGATGAGAGTGGGGAAAAGATGGGTTAATGCTTCATATCTGTAATTCCCAATGAAGCAGGAATCCGCCTTTACTTTATCACAGTTGACGATTTGGGCAACTGTTGCAGTGAAAATCTCAATGATCAGTTTCAGCAGCAGAGTCAAGATTTTCCTGTTCCACATAGATAAAGACCACACACCTTGTTGTCTTGAGAAGAATGTTTAATAAATTCCTTTGGCTAGGGAAAGATTGTATAGAATTTTACAGCACAGAAATAGGCCTTTTGCCGGGTAGTTTATGCTGATACTATATGCTCCACACAACAACCCCATCTCTACCTTACTTAATCTCATCCCATCAACATTGTCCCTTTCTACCTCATGTGCTGCTGGCTTCCCTCTAATGGTCTGATGCTACCCAGCCAATGCTCTTGGGCAAATCTCTCTTTGGAAAGATAGACACAAAGTGTTGGCAGTAACTCAGCGGGTCAGGCAGCAAAAAGGGTCCTGACCCAAAACCTCACCCATCTTTTTTTCTCCAACGATGCTGCCTGACCCGTTGAGTTACTCCAGCACTTTCTGTCTATCTTTAAATAAATCAGCATCTGCAGTTCCTAGTTTCTACATTCTCCCTTTGGAAATGTATCTTCGCTGCTTAATATTAAACAATACCTACTGAAATGGACATTATTAGTTTTGTCATGGGAAATAATAGAAACCAAGTCATTATTCACTGAGTTTAATGTGCCAGAGTGAATTTTCAGCTGAAACCTCCAATGGCTCACAGACTGTGATACCGATCACTTTGGCTGTGCAGAAAATCAGACAAAATAAGTGATGTCAAGTTAGAGTGAAGGAATAGAGTCACGCGGCACGGAAACAGGCCCTGCGGCCCAACTTGTCCGCAGATGCCCCATCTACTCTAGCCACACCTGGCCCATATCCCTCTAAATCTTTTCTATTCATGTACAGTGCCCTCCATAATGTTTGGGACAAAGACCCATCATTTATTTATTTGCCTCTGTATGCCACAATTTGAGATTTGAAATAGAAAAAAATCACATGTGGTTAGAGTGCACATTGTCAGATTTTAATATAGAACATGTTTATACATTTTGGTTTCACCATGTAGAAATTACAACAGTATTTATACATAGCCCCCCCATTTCAGGGTGCCATAATGTTTGGGACACAGCAATGTCATGTAAATGAACCTAGTTATGTTTAGTATTTTGTTGCATATCCTTTGCATGCAATGACTGCTTGAAGTCTGCGATTCATGGACATCACCAGTTGCTGGGTGTCTTCTCTGGTGATGCTCTGCCAGGCCTGTATTGCAGCCATCTTTAGCTTGTTTTGGGGGTTAGTCCTCTTCAGTTTTCTCTTCATCATATAAAAGGCATGCTCAATTGGGTTCAGATCGGGTGATTGACGTCCACTTAAGAATTGACCATTTTTTAGCTTTGAAAATTTCCTTTTTTGCTTTAGCAGTATGTTTGGAATCATTGTCGTGCTGTAGAATGAACTGCCAGCCAATGAGTTTTGATGCATTTGTTTGAAGGCCTTTTTCTCCAGGAGAGGGCCCACCCCTGTTTTCAGCTCCTGAAACAGCCCAGGGGGGAGCCTTGTGAGGTTTCTGAAGGCAGCCTCATCTTCTTGCTGGAGCTCAGTCATCAGGTTGTCATACTGGCCCAACCTGGTCTCTTCAGGGACCAGGGCTTCAACCACACAGACCTCTTCTTGGGATTCTTCTTCCCCATTCTTCTTGTCCTTCTGTCTTGCTGATGTTTAAGAATGAGGGCTGCTGCAAGCAACAGGGCTTCTTTTTGTGAGAGCTATGCCCTCTGATGTTGCTCCATGGTTGTCGTGATGCAAAATGATTGGAAACCCTACCCTGCAGCCCCTTTTTATAGAAAAACCGGGTGATTCCATTGTTTTGGAGGCCAACATGACGTGAATTGTCTTCAGTAGTCGCCGACAGGGACGTAGGTTGACTTTGGTTATCGTATGTTGTCGTAGGTGTGGACGTAGGTTGACTTCCTAAGTCACGACGATTGGGTCGCCGGTTGTTAGTAAGTTGTCGTAGCTTGACATCGACTAGGTGGTAGGTTGTTGTAGCTTGTCGTAGACATTGTCATAGACATTGTAGGGGGGGTCCAGTCGCTGTTTTTTGGCGACCTGCTATGACTATGACAGTTGCCGGCAGTCGCCTAACAAATCGCCCAAGTGGGCCAGGACCTTAAGGTTTGGCTTATGTCTCTAACAGTTTTATTCTTGTTTCTCTGTCTCATAATGGGTTCTTTGACTTTCATTGGCACAACTTTGGTGCTCATGTTGACAAACAGCAATAAAAGTTTCCAAAAGTGATGGAAAGACTGGAGGAAAGGCAAGGTGCTGAGAGCTCTCTTATACCTGCATTAAGGAGACAATTAAACACACCTGAGCAATTACAAATGCCTGTGAAACCATGTGTCCCAAACATTGTGGTGCCCTGAAATGGGGGGACCATGTATAAACACAGCTGTAATTTGTACATGGTGAAACCAAAATGTATAAAAATACCTTTTAATAAAATCTGACAAAACTTTAACCACATGTGATTTTTTTTCAATTACAAATCGCAAATAGTGGAGTACAGAGGCAAATAAATAAATGATGGGTCTTTGTCCCAAACATTATGGAGGACACTGTCCCTGTCCACATGTCTTTTAAATGTTGTTATAGTACCTGCCTCAACCATTTCCTCTGGCAGCTAGTTCCATATACCCACCATATACCCACCACTGTAAAAGTTGCCCCTCAGGTTCTTATTAAATCTTTCCTCTCTCACCTTAAACCCATGTCCTCTGGTTCTTAATTCCCTTACTCTGGGTAAAAAACTATGTATTCACCCAATTTGTTCCTCTCATGTTTTCTAAGATCATCCCTCAGCCTCCTCAATCTCTGAGCAGCAGGATGGAGATTCAGCGGTAACTTTAAACATTTTTAAGTGAATTGCTTCATCTAAGAGCTGTAGTCGTGTGAATATGTCTGTTCTGAAGAAGGGGAATGCATTTTGTGATCTCTAAACCAAGGAGGGACGAATATTTGAGGTGCCTGCTGTTTTGGAATTAGTCCATCAGTCCCGAGGTGAAGGCACATCTCTCCCTGATTCAGACATGCCATCAAATGGAGGTCAATTATAACTAATGGGGCAATAATAATTGTGTAGTCAATAACCAGACTGTATTAGCGGTTAGGTTGAGTTATAAACTCGTAGATAATTCATAAAGGGCAACTTAGATTGTAAAGAGGAGTTATTGGAAAGGTGATTCTGTTAGAAATGCATCTTTCAATAATATCCGGAATCCTTTGTTCTGATCGTCAATGTAAAGGTTGCCCTCGGGGACTATAATTCTGTCTTTCTCCCTCACCCGACCTGTGTTTATACATTTCTTGCTTAATTACGGATCAAAAGGCTTGCAATTATCTCGAGCAAAGCACCTTCCAATATTGATAAATCTTTAGAAATGCAGTCACTGTGGTGGGAAAATGTGACAACTCACTTGCATGCAGCCATGATGCATGGACGACTGAGATAATGGCCAGGGTGTGCTTCTTTACTGATTGAGATAATATTGGCCGGAACTGAAGGAGGAGTTATTTTTCCCTTTGAAATTGTGCGGTGGAATCTTTCAGATCCAGTAGCAGCTTGTGTTTAGTCAGAAAGTGCTTCCAACGGTGTGACACTCCCTCAGTGGTGCTGTGCAGCTGGATGAGTGGTTCAGCTTTCTAGATGGGACGCCTCCTGAGTCGCAGCCAACACCGTGGTGTGTCACAGTCAGGTGCTACGCCAATGATGGGTGTATGGAAGAAGTACCAGCAATTGCTTATTCCATTACATTTCACTTTAGTGAGTCTCCACTTCTCTGAAGCTCTAGATCTATGTGTTTCAGTCGATAATTAAACTAGAAATTTATACACACTTGTCTTAGATTTTAGTTCCTATTACTCAGGTTTTAATTAAAACGGGAAGCACATTGCATCTCAATATATTTGTGCCACATTTGGAATGACTCTGGGTTATCACACTAGTGTCAGACTGAAGCTGCCACATAATGTGAAATTTTATGGTGGGTGGGCAGAATCCTCGGGAATCCTTCGTGGTTGACTCCAGCAGTGTGTGTTTGTGGTTCCATAAATAATGTCAAGTTTTTTGGTTTCAAATCTGGGTTTAATGACTCGAGGATGCAACGTAACAGATAGCCGCAGTCACCTAAAACCCCTGTTCCCACCCGAACCTCGCTAAGTAACCCCCGCATGCGCAGGATAACTTCCTCCAGATACGGCGTCTGCAATAGCTCCACATAGACTGTGAACTGTGACTGATCTACATCCCCTTTCCTTAGCTCCTGCACCGTATAATGACAAAATATCTTTAGTAAATGTAGCAGGACTTACAAAATGTTGCAAAATGATCAAAATCCAACAGATACATTCAGTTACTATAGCCAAACAGGTATACACACCGTAAAAGACAAAATTAAGGTCACAGCATAGTAAAGATACTTAACGTATTGACTTGAACACCTGATTGTCATCTTATAGCACACTATAGATTAACCTGAACAATGTGTCTATGTATAGTTAGCTGATGTGAATTCAGTCTCTGTATTTGGGATTTGGCTTACTGACACGACCTGAGCATGTTCTGACCAGACTTTCAGTGGTGTTCAAAGGCAGCTTAGCTACAGGCACCTGAACCTGGAGCTGCTCAGTGCCCATTATTTCTCGTTTGTCTCTTGTGAGAGTGTTATAGTCTTTTGACCCAAGTCCAGTATCCTGGTGATCGGTGTCACTTGGATTTAGCTGTGTTGGGGCAGGCTCGACTACAGGCAAAATGTGTCTGCGATTCCTTCTGTACAGCTTTCCTTCTGAGTGAATAAGGTAAGACCTGGGCTCCTGGCATATTTCCTTTACCATGCCTATCTGGTTGTAACATTGTGGGGTCTGTAACCTGACAACCTGTCCTTCCATCAAAGGCTGAAATGGTTGGCTTGATTTGTCATAGCACACTTGTGACCGTCTTTTATTTAGAAGCTGGGCTTTTACCTCCTGAGTCTTACGTATATGTGGTTCAAGCAGCTTCCTTAAGACTGGGAGAGTAGTACGTGTTTGCCTTGACGTTAGTCTATGTGCTGGAGATCCAAGCTTTGTGTCACGTGGCAAGTTTCTGAGATTGAGGAGGTTTAGATAAACATCAGTTCCGTCTCTGAGACTTCTCCATGAGTTGTTTTGCGCTGCGGACAGCTCTTTCAGCTAACCTATTAGATTGGGGATACTCTGGGCTGCTGGTAACGTTTAAAGACCCACTGTGTAGCAAAGTATTTAAAGCACTGGCTTGTGAACTGTCTGGTATTGTCTGATATGAGGGTGTGTGGTGCTTCATGAAAAGTGTCTCTTAAGTTTTGAGATGACTGTTGCTGAAGTACCGTCACAAAGCAGGTCAATCTCATACCAGCCTGAATATGAGTCCACTAGCACCAAGTACTGCTTACTGTGCCATTCAAAGATGTCTGTTGCCACAGTCGACCAGGTCTTCATCTGGATGTAGCAGGAGTGGTTCTTTCTGCTGGTGTGATTTTGTGCGGTTACACACACAGCACGACTGTATTTCCTTGTTGATGTTGTCTGTCATTGTAGGCCAGAAAACGATGCCTCTTGCTCTCCATTTAGTAGCTTCTGCACCAGGATGCCTGCTGTGCATCATGCTAATGTACTCCTTTTGTAGTGACAAAGGAATTACTGCTTTGTGACCCTTCATGATGACCCCATCTTCAATAGTTCTCTAAAAGGAAAATAGGGACAAACGGCATGTGGAAGATTGTGCTGTTTGCTGGGCCAATATTGTCTGATGATAGTGCTGAGTGTCTGCAGGGTTATGTCATCTGCTGTGTGTCTCTTTAACTCCACAAAGCGTGAAGAGAATATGTAGTTGACTGTCATGACATCAAAGCTGAATCATCAGCATGCTGAACTGTGGAGCTCCTGGGAGCTCGAGACAGAGTGTCAGCCAGGTGCATTTTTTTTCCACTTTTGATGAGGGTGATGCTGTACCTTTGAAGTCTTAGCATTGAAGTCTTGCCGATGCTGCATGTATGGGCTTTTTCAGTATGGTGACCAAGGGCTGGTGGTCCGTTTCTAAGGTCATTGGCTTTCCATAGATGTAATCATTGAATTTAGAACACACAAAAACCATCGCCAACAGCTCTTTTTCAATTTGAGCATATCTGGTTTCGGTGTCGGCTAGCGTCCGTAAAGCATATGCTATGGGATTTTCTTCCCGCAAACATGCTGCACCGAGTCCATACTGTGAAGCATCACAGGTAAGTGTCACCGGTTTGCTGACGTCATAGTACGACAGAACAGGTGTGCAGGACATGTGTAGTTAATGCTTCAAAATCATTTTGCTGCTGTTCATGCCAAGTCCATTCAGTGTCTGTGTGTAAGTTGTCACAGTGGAGCCGTCGGCTGACCGTATTTTCCAAGGTAATTGACCATCCCCAGAAATTTTTGCAGAGCTGAAACATCTGCTGGCACTGGCACTGATTATTTTTGTTTTGGAAGGGTCGGCTTCCACCCGAATCTCACTGAGTAACCCCCCCGCTTGCGCAGGATAACTTTCTCCAGGTACGGAGTCTACAATAGGTGCACATAGACTGTGAACACAGTGACTGATCTGCCCACCACCTGGCTCACTGCTATTCTGCTGTTGTTACTGGACACCAAAACCACAGAGCAGCGATAGTTGGTGCAGCGATAGGGTTGCTGCCTTACAGCGCCAAAGACCCGGGTTTGATTCTGACTACGGGTGCTGTCTGTATGAAGTTTGTACATTCTCCATGTGACCACGTGGGTTTTCTCCGGGTGCTCCTGTTTCCTCCCACATTCCAAAGACTTGCAGGTTTGTAGGTTAATTGGCTTCCGTAAATTGTCCCTAGTGTGTAGGATAGAACGAGTGAGAATGGGTGATCATTGGTCAGCATGGACGCAGTGGGCTGAAGAGACCGTTTCCACACTATATCTCTAAATCTAAAGCTAAAGACACTGCACTGTAATATATTGCAGTCAGAGCAGTCAGATTATTTCGCTGCTAAACTTGCAGTGAGCATTTGTAACCTCTCATTTGAAGCCTATTGTTGTGTTAGTGTTCAGCTCTAATATTATTGCCAGCTCAAGTCTGGAGTCCGGGCTGAATTAAAACTAATGTGCTCCATTTATAATGTCTTGTTTTACAAAAGACCATGGTCCCAAGTTCTCCACAAATTTGTCACATTGGTCACTAATTAAACATCTGACTCTTGTTAAAACTCTGCTTTTGTGCTGCATTTTCATCGCCTGCTGATATCTATTCATTGTTTGTGGAAATCTGTTTTATTAATGTATTTGCTTATGCAGTTTGTCAAAGTACGGATGTTAAATGGAGTCGGCACACGAGAGAGTAGATGCAAATAATCCAGAATATTTTGTTTTTTAAATTCCTTTTATTCAGACTTTTGAGAAAAAACTATAAAGCACATTGCATCAAGATTATATCTGAGGCATAACAGACTTGGAATTACTCTGAGTAATCAAAACTACAGTATTATAAATTCAAGGGTTAGAATCTATCAGGAATTCTCTCCCACAGAAAGTGTACAGCTGGTATCAGTGAACAAACCAAACATGAGAGGTTTGGATTACAGGCTGGGGCATTCAGAGGAGAGGCAGTGGAGTGAAGATAAAGCAGAGATCACATCCGCTGTGTTCTCATGGAATGGCAGTCGAAAAGGGCCACAGAGTACAGCTTACTCACGCTACTTTTGTTAATATGAAATGTACACAGTTTTAGCAACTTAGCTTTTAAAGAGGAGTTATTGTAGTTGTGAGTCTCCTAGAAATGCATTTTACAATATTTTGTCATGACCTTCAATATAAAAAATCCCCTTAGGGAGAAGTTAGCTTGCAGAGTGAAATCGGAGCACTTGTATATGTGTTTCTCACCAATCTTCTTTAGCTCCATGTTCATCTTTTCATTACCTGCAGAACTGCTCCAACGGTTTCATTTGTGTTAAAAACTGTAAATAAGTTTTTTTATATGCAGTTTGATTTATTGTGGAACATTATAAGGTCTCTGGTGAGACCACATCTGGAGTATTGTGTACAGTTTTGGTCTCCTAATTTGGGGAAGGACATCCTTGTGATTGAGGCAGTGCAGAGTAGGTTCACGAGATTGATCCCTGGGATGGCGGGACTGTCATATGAGGAAAGATTGAAAAGACTAGGTTTGTATTCACTGGAGTTTAGAAGGATGAGGGGTATCTTATAGAAACACATAAAATTATAAAAGGACTGAACAAGCTAGATGCAGGAAAAATGTACCCAATGTTGGGCGAGTCTAGAACCAGGGGCCACAGTCTTAGAATAAAGTGGAGGTCATTTAAGACTGAGGTGAGAAAAAACTTTTTCACCCAGAGAGTTGTGAATTTATGGAATTCCCTGCCACAGAGGGCAGTGGAGGCCAAATCACTGGATGGATTTAAGAGAGAGTTAGGTAGAGCTCTAGGGGCTAGTGGAGTCTAGGGATATGGGGAGAAGGCAGGTACGGGTTATTGATTGGGGACGATCAGCCATGATCACAATGAATGGCGGTGCTGGCTCGAAGGGCCGAATGGCCTCCTCCTGCACATATTTTCTATGTTTCTATGTTTCACCAATGACTTGTACAGTTAAATGAATTCAGACTTTGTTTGGAGTACTATGTGCAGTTCTGGTCACCCTGCTGTAGCATGGATGTTAATAAACTGGAAACCATGCAAAATAGATTCAGGATGTTACAAGGACTGGATGGCTTGAGTTACAGATAGAGACTGACTGAATAGGCTGGGACTACATTCCTTGAAGTGCTGGAGGCTGCGGGGTGATCTTATAGACGTGTATAAAATCATAGATAAAGTAGTTTATCACAGTCTTTGTTTCCCTGGGTAGGGAAGTCTAAAACTTGAGGGCACATAGTTATGGTGAAAGGGAAAACACTTCAATGAAATTTGAGGGGCAACATTTTCCCACAGAGGATGGTGACTACATGGAACAAGTTGCCAGTGTGGTCCAATTACGTTTACAATACATTTTAAACCAAGCAATTTAGAGGGCCATAGGTCAAATGCATTTGTTGAGATAGACATCTTGGTCAGTATGGATGAGTTAGGCTGTATAATTAACTGTAATTTCCCATGCTGTATAATTAATTGTGTACATCTGCAATGGAATTCTGAGGCAAGGCTCATCAAATATCAACAGCAAACAAAATATTAAATATCTCCAGTTAAGGGGTAATGTAGTGTGAATTTATCTCCAGTGCTATGTTCAGAGCCAGCCAGTGGTGCAGGATTATCTCAGTTTCATAATTCGCCATTCATCATCAGTTCTCTGTAACTACACTGTATTGTGTTTTCACAATGAAATGCAGACGCCACAGTCCAGACACGCATGTCAGAGGTAATGTTCTGTTTCTGTCCAGTCAGCATTTTGTCAGGTCAAAACTTTGGAACTCCATCAGATTTCAGCTGAGATTCCCGGTGTCCAGACTGGTCCATGAATACCGCCTGGCAGAGCGATGGGTGAAAGGCCTGGGTGGTGAATGGAAGGGGCTGGGGCAAAGCTTTATCCCAGAGGAGGGAATGCTGGGCAGATCCACAAAGCCTTCAGTCCCAACCCGAAAATACCCATCCATATTCACCAGAGATGCTGCCTGATCCATTGAGTTACTCCAGCACTTATTGTCTTTGACTTTTTTGTAAACCATCATCTGCAGTTCCTTGTATCTACACGCACAAATCTTCATGGTTCTTCTTGCGTAGGGCGTGCACAGCCTAAAGTTGTAGGCCAACTTGTTCTATTTGATCCTATTTGATTGTGCATGCCAGGTTGATTGCATTCGTCAAAACAGGGCGGACCACGTGAAGGTTGCAATCTCCCACCCCAATCACTCTGGTTGTAAAGGCACAAGGGAATGTTTTTCTCTGGAAAGAAGTCGGAGAATGTTTAAATGATGCTGGGGCCTGAGACAGTAGATGTGGAGGCGTTGAAGGAAATCCAAAACCAGGGCCATAACTGAAGATGGAGACACAAGGAACTGCAGGTGTTGGTTTACAAGAAAAGATACAAAGTGCTGGAGTACCTTAGCCGGTCAGGCAGCGTCTCTGGAGAATATGGATAGGTGGTGTTTTGGGTCGGGCGCTTCTGTCAAACTGAAGTTAGTTATCAATGAATCCAATAAAGAACACATGAGGAGGGAGCTGGGTGCTGAAAATGTAGAACTCAATCATACAAGTTCAATAACACAGATACATTTGAAAGGAAAGGTAGATAATAGCTGGTGGAGTGAGATGAAGAATGGTGTGAGGTATCAATGTAGACATATTAGGGAAATTTACCCATTTCTGTGCTATGAGTTGTGCATTTTGTTTTTGTAAAAGCAGATAGTTTTGCATATTTAAAACTACTAAAGGTTTCAGTAACATTTTCTGTTGTGATGTGCAGATGAGGTGGGAATTGTCTAAACATCAAACGTATTGGCATTGTATGAACAGCCTGAGGTCAAATGATTGCGTAATCTTGCACATTTTGTAAGCTGCTGAATCTAAAACTTAGCTTGAATATTAATTGAATTTATGTATTGTATATTTTTAAATAAAATCCTGAGCCCAAACTGCCTGCCTTATTGTCTTGTGTGACCAACGTTCTATCTTTGGATTCTTGGGGTTTATTGTGAAGGGCAAGAGTGTGAATCTGAGCTTGGGGATCCTCAATACCTGTGACCAGAGATGCTGACAACTCGGGCACTATGCACTTCCCTACACAATATCTAAACCTGCCAACTTTTACACCTAGTGAGACAGAAGTTCACATGCACCTCCTCTAACCTTATCTGCATCTGGTGTTCCCAATGTGGCCTCCTATAAATCGGCGCGACCAAGCATGGACTCAACGACCATTTCATTAAACACTAGTGCTTAGGGTATCTCCCGGTTGCTAACCATTTCAACTCCTCCTGTTTCCCAAAATGACCTTTCTGTCCTGGGCCTCAATTACCAGAGTGAGGCCACATACAAACAGGAGGAACGGCACGTCATATTCCATTTGGGAAGCTTGCAACCTAATACCCAGTGTATGAACATTGAATTCTCCAATTTTAGGTAATCTCCAAAAACCCAACCTGCAATGTCACCAATCCATGTTCTCCAGAGATGGTGCCTGACCCGCTTAGGTACTCCAGCATTGACAAGTGTTGATCATACCTTCCATCTGAAGGAACAGTCATTATCCCAACTCTGAAACTTGATTACATAGAAAAGTACAGCACAGTAATGGGCCCTTTGGCCCACAACGTCTTTGCCTAACACAATACATGTGATCCATGTGCCCATCTAAAAGCCCCCCCTTCCTCCCCAGCAGTGTGTTCCAGGCCCCCACCACCCACAGTGTAAAAAGTTCATGATTGTCCACCCTATCAAGGTAAAAGCCACAAGAAAGCAAAGAGCAAAATTCTGGAGTTAACTGGAGCTTGCCCAGAATAGGGAAACGGGCTGTACAGTAACATATACCGTTCACACTTACCTCTCCAAGGACAATCCTGACCTCGGTTCGATCTATGTAGTGTGAACATTCTCCTTCTGACGTTGTGCGCTCTAGTTCTCGCTCACTTCTTGAAACAACCTCTTTCCACAGATGCTCCCTGAGCTGCTGAGTGTTTCTGCACCTTCTGTTTTTATCTCCACTTTTCCAGCATCTGCGATTTTTGTATTTGATGTCTTGCTCCATTTTAGATATGTGGCAGCGACTGCCATCTAGTGGCACATAGGTATACTGCAGCTGAAGGGCAGTTACATTTTGCTTAATTTACTCTTTCACTGACATAGAACATAGATCAAAGGTACACAAAAATGCTGGAGAAACTTAGCGGGTGCAGCAGCATCTATGGAGCAAAGGAAATAGGCGACGTTTCGGGCCGAAACCCTTCTTCAGACATAGAACATAGATCAATGCAGCACGGGATAGGTCTGTGGCAAACTTGATCCTAAGACCAACTCTAATATGCCTGCACATGACCCATATCCCTCCATGTCCATGTGCCTATCCAAGTCTCTTAAATGCCACTATTGTATCTGCCTCGACCACCACCCTTGGCAGTGAGTTCCAGGCACCCACCACCCTCTGTGCAAAAATAAAAGGTTGCCTCACACATTTTTAAATTTTCCACTCTCACCTTAAAGCTATGCCTTCCAGTATTTGATTTTTCCATCCAGCAAAAAGGCCTCTCTTAATTGTATATATCAGGTCTTTTCACCCCCCCCCCCCCCCCCCCCCCCCCCAAACCATCTGCCATTTCTCTAGCTGATCTATATCTACGGATAGAAGTATTTAAAATTATGAGAGGCATTGATAGGGTAGACATTGGTAGGTTTCTCCCCAGGGTACCAGCCTTCCTCAGAGATACAGCATGGAAACAGGCCCTTCAGCCACGCCAACCAATGATAACCCATATACTGGTTCTATGTTATTCTAGTTTCACATCCTTCACACTAGGGGAAAATTAGAGGCCATTTAACCCACAAACCCGCACGTCTTTGGGATGTGTGAGGAAACCGGAGCACCTGGAGGATACCCACATGGTCACAGGGAGAACGTGCAAACTCCACACTGACAGCACCCGTCAGAATAGAACCCGGTTATCTGGTGCTGTGAGGCAGCAGATCTATCCGCCGCCCCAACAATAATGATTCCGCACATCCCATTTACACTGTTCCTATGCCGACACTTTCTTTCCACTATGTTGCCTTTCAGGATCCCTGTCCACTCTTCATTTCCCTCTTAAAATCGTATTCAATCTGTTATTTCCAGTAATGATGAAATGTCGTTGAAGAAAACATTGATTGTTTTCCCAGATGCTGCCTGACCTGTTTTACTCCACATTTCCACGCTATTTATTTTTTTTCTTTCCTTGTTAATAAAGTGGCCTCTTGATTTGACAGGAGTGCAATTTTAAGAAAACAACTTGATTGCAGATACTGTAAAGTAACCGCAGATTTGACGTTGATTTTATGATTATTCATCTATTTCAAACAAACTGTAAATCCAACCAAAGTATCTATCTAATTAATGATAGAACAGTCTATTGCCACAGTCATATCTAGACTCAAGAACCAAATGTCCTAGGTTTAAGGTGAGAAGGTTGTTATAGGTCTAAGGTAGGAACCTTAGTGGTATATTTTTTCACACAGTGGTGGGTATATGGAATGAGCTGCCAGAGGAGGTGGTTGAGGCAGAGACTATAACAACAGTTAAAAGACATTTGAACAAGTATATAGATAGGTTAGGAAAGGTTTAGAGGGACACTAGACCAAGTAGTGTCTGCTCCCCCAACGCAAGATTCCACCACTCACCCGTTCCCGTTCACGCAAGATGTTCCCCCAACGCAATATTGCACCACTCACGCATAGCCCCCAACTGTCCAGGTGTGGCTCATCTCTCCCCATCCCCCAGCCCTCCCTACTACTCCTTTTCCCCTTCCCTCTTCAATCCCTAGAGAGGGGGGGGGGGGGGGGTAGAGGGGGGGAGGGGGTAGACGGGGAGGGAGAGGGGAGTAGAGAGGTAGTGTAGAGGGAGGGCGAGGGGGGTGGAGAGGGGAGAGGGGAGGGGAGTAGAGAGAGGGAAGGGGTAGAGGGGAGGGAGGGGTTTTTGAGGGAGAGGGGGGTAGGATGGGCAGTAGAGAGGGAGGGGGGGGGTGGAGAGGGTGGCAGTGAGGGTAGAAAGGGAGAGGGCATCTCCCCCCTCCCCCCCCCCCCCCCCCCCCCCATCCCCACCCCACCCACCACCCCCATCCCCCCCCTCATCCTCCTCCTCCCCTCACTCCCATTCCCTCCCTGCTGCAGGACGTACCCAGGGCGTAGAGCAGCGCCAGGGCCTGGAACTCGGCCTGGTTCTCGTACTCGACCCGGCCCTGGCTGTAGACTCCAGCCGTCAGCTCGGCCGCCACCTGGGCTCCAGTGCAGGCTCCGACTTCATCTCCAGGCTCGTCCCTGACCCGGGCTCGTCCGTGGTTCCAGCGGCGGCTTCTTTCTCGACCCTGGTCACAGCCCCATCCCAAGCCCCGGGCTCGGCCCTCACTCCAGCTCCAGCACCACCCTCCCCACCGGGTGTCGGGCGCCAGCAGCCGCTGCCACTCCTCGTTCACCGTGAGCGCTGGATTTCCCCTCCCACCCGAAGTGTCCCATCTTGCCTCGAGAGTGCATTGTGACGTCACTCTGGGTTTTTTCCCGAAATGGGTGACTTTTCGGGCTGTTTTAAAAAATTTAAACGATTAATAACTTCGGAAACATAGGTGGGAATGCGATGGGAAGATGTTTATCGCCTTCCCAGCAGCAAGGTACGGCCCATGTTCAGTGAAACAAATGTTAGGGCTCTAAAGGCCAATCCTTTGAACAACAAACATTTATCATTATTGTCAACATCTACATTTAAAACCCGATCCAGAAACAGACATCACAAACACAGGTCTCCCTTGACTTACGCATGTTTTAATATGGTGCACACCAGGTATGGTTAAAAAAAGACAGACAAATGCAAAGTGAGTCCCGTGACACACACTAATCTGATGTTTGGGTAGAAGTAAAGGAACAAAACACAAGAGGCGAGATTGCATTCACTACCCGTCCCGATACCCATTGGGCACTCGAGGGACTAAGGTTTGGGTTCATTTGGAGGGGGAATCTTCACATCAGAGGGCTCCACACCCCAAATCTCTCTGGCATAATCTTTGATGGTTCTGTCACTTGAGAACTTGCCAGAATTTGCGATGTTTTTTATCACCATCTTGGTCCATTCCTTTGAATTCTGTGAACAGAAAAAGCAGCAATCACCAACTTGCTACAGACTGGTGAAACAGACATAGATCTCCGTCAAGAGTTGAGAGTGTTTTATCCTCAAATGTTCTGAAACGGAACAAGTAAAATTATTTCTTGCAGCAGTACAACAGGTCTGTAAACACGAGGACAGACACAAAAATCTGGAGCAACTCAGCAGGCCAGAGAGTATCTCTGGAGAGAAGGAATGGGTGATGTTTCAGGTCGAGACCCTTCTTCAACCTAGTGGTGTAAACACAGTACTTATAGACAACAAAAACAAGTTCAATAAATAAATATCACCATTGACTCCATCTACATTTTTTCGGAAAAGCAGCCAACATAATCAAACGTGTCCTACCCCCGGCCATTCCTTCTTCTCCCTACTCCTAGAGTGCAGACGGTACAGAGCTTGAAAATGCGCCCCACCAGACTTGGGAACATCTGATATCTGTTATCAGGCTTCTGAACTTCCATAAGCTCGGGTGCTGTCTGATTCACCTCTACCCCACTGCGGACATTGGAATTTGTCTCTGGAACTGATGCGCTGCAAGGCTGAGAACTATATTCTGCACTCTGTATCTTCCCCTTTGCTCTATTGTACTTGAGTTTGACTGGATTGTATTAATACTGTATATAGTATTATCTTATCTGATTGGATAGCATACAAAACAAAGCTTTTCGCTGTATCTAAAGTGAAAGTGAGAGGGGAAAGATTTAACGAACCTGAGGGGCAACGTTTTCTCTCGGAGGATGGTTTGTATACGGAGAAAAATCCAGCTTTCCATGGCTGGATTACGGAGCTGGGCAACTCGCGTTTAGTTCTCCTGCGTTTTATATAATTATGTCTCAGTGATCAGTGTAAATTTTCACTTTAAAAAGACACAGAGTACTGGAGTAACTCAGGATTAGGCAACATCTAGGAGTTGAGATACTCCAGCACTTTGTGTCTTCTTTTATAAACCACCATCTGCAGTTCCTTGTGTACAGATTTTCACTTGATGGCTTGCTTTCATTGGGATGGGTAAAGAATATAGATGTTGGCACATCATGACTGCATGAATAGATTAAATGCATGGCCATACCTTGTAAAGTTCACTAACTTTATCTTGGCTTTTGATGTAAGTTTCAAAGTCAGCAAAAACTTTAAACCTGAAAGAAATGAAAGGTAGGATTGAGAAACTGCTGCAGTTAAACACCCCAGATCTTGAACACAAACACGGAACATTGTCTGTGCCAAACACGATGCCAAGACCAACTCTTATCTGCCTGCAGATGATCCATATCCCTCAATTCCCTGCACATCCATGTGCCTATTCAAAAGTCCCTTAAACACCACTATCATATGTGCCTCCACCTCCACCACCTGGCAGCATATTCCAGGCACCCACCACTCTCTGTGTAAAAAAAAACTTGCCCCGCACATCTCCTTTAAACTTTGCTCCTCTCACCTTAAAGCTGTGTCCTCTAATCTTTGATATTTCCACCCTGGGATAAAGTTTTGACTGTCTACCCTATCTCTGCCTCTTGCAATTTCATATACTTCTGTCAGGTCCCTCAGCCTCCGTATTGAGTCCAGAGGTTTGGACATCTCGATGCAGCTGTACAAGTCCATGGTCAGTATGGATGAGTTGGGTTGAAGGGCCTGTTTCTGTGTTGTGTAACTCTGACTCACTGTGTGGTGAGGTGGTCGGTGGGGTGGCCATGGTGCATTATTCAAGGTCACTGTGCAGTGAGATGACCAGGTGCAAGGTGACATGAACCGATGTACGGTGGTTGGTGGGGCAGCCGTTACCTGTCGTGGTGCATCAGCATGTTAACCACGTCCTTGAACAGCTCTGGCTCCTTTGGGGAGAAATGCCCACTGCTGATCTGGTCCATGGCTTGCCTGAGCTCCGGCAGCTTGTCGTAATATTCTCCGGCATTGTATCTGCACAAAACAAACCAAACCCAAGGCACAAATGTAAGTTGCATTTATTACCAGAAATGGCATAATTGAACAGCAATGTGGCCAAAAGAGCATCAGTGTCACATAGTCACTGGGCACAGGTCAAACGTCATGTAGATACAAGATGGAAAGCACAGAGATGATTTATGAGGATGTTGCCAGGATTTGAGGGCCTGAACCACAGGGAGAGGTTGGGCAGGCTAGGACTTTATTCCTGAGAGCACGGGAGGCTGAGGAGTGATCAGGAGGTGTATAAAATGATGAGGGGAATAGATAAGGTGAATGCACAGTCTTTTACCCAGGGTAGAGGAATCAAGAACCAGAGGGCACAGGATTAAGTGAGTGGGAAAGAGTTATTGGAGGCTGAGGTTTTCACTCCAGGGGTGGTGGGTCTATGGAACGAGCTGCCAAAGGAGGTAGTTGATGCGGATACTATAGAAGCATTTGGGAAACACTTGGACAGGTGCGTGGATACACAAGGTTGAGAGGGATATGTACCAGATGCGGGCAAATAGGACTAGCTTAGTTGGAGCATCTTGGTTGGCATGGACATGGTCAACATTATGTACAGGCAGATGAGATCAGTTTAACTTGACATCATGTTCAGCACAGACACTGAAGGGCCAGTACAGAAAAGTTTCTTCCCAGCTGTTATCAGGAAACTGAGCTATCCTCTCATCAGCTAGAGTACAGTCTAGACCTCCTATCTATCTCATTGGAGGCCTATGAACTATCTTTAATTGGACTTCTATGTTATATCTTTGCACTAAACATTGAACCATGCTGCTTTATCTGTGTACTGTAGACGGCCCAACTGTAATCATGTATGGTGCTTCCTTTAGACTTCGTAGACATACAGCGTGGAAACGCCAGTCACCCCATCCATACACTAGCACTATCCCAAGCACTAGGGACAATTTTACAGAAGTCAATTAATCTACAAACCTACACGTCCTTGGTGTGTGGGAGGAAACCGGAGCGCAAAGAGAAAACGTACGTGGTCACAGGGAGAACGTAGACTTCGTACAGACCGCACCAGTAGTCAGGATCAAACCTAGGTCTCTGGCGCTGTAAGGCAGCAGCTCTACCGCTGTGCCATTATGCCACCCTGTGCCTTGTCTTTAGTTAGATAGCAAGCAAATAAATGCTTTTCACTGTACCTTGGTACACGTGACAATAATGAACTAAACTGCTCCCGTGCTGTACTGTTCCATGTTATCTATCACTTTAAGACAAACCCCTTTTTATCGAGTGCCTCAACGTCCTCCACTCTCATCCCGAAGATGAAGAGATTCTCCTCGCCCGCCTCCTCAGCCATCTCCACATTGGCGCCATCCATGGTTCCTATCGTCAGGGCCCCGTTCAACATGAACTTCATGTTGCCTGTTCCTGAAGCCTCCGTTCCAGCCGTTGAAATCTGTTCAGACAGGTCTGATGCAGGGATCACTGAGGGGAGGGGGAGAGGAAGAAAAGGCAACCATTTAACTGTGGACACAAGGAACTGCAGATGCTGGTTTACAAAAAAAGGCACAGAGTGCTGGTGCTGTGAGGCAGTGGCTCTACCAACTGCACTGTTGTGAATGCACTGAAAGGGACCACATCACCCCGATCCTGCCCTCTCTCCACTGGCTCCCTGTGCGGTTCCGTATAAACTTCAAGATTCTCCTCCATGTCTACAAAGCCCTCAATGGGCTTGCCCCCACCTACATAAAAAGTCTTCTCATCCACCACTCCACCTCCAGGTCCCTCAGATCGGCCAACTTGGGGCTGCTGAATATCCCGCGGTCTAGGCATAAGCTCAGGGGTGACCGTGCCTTTGCGGTTGCAGCTCCTAGACTGTGGAACAGCATCCCCCTTCCTATCAGAACTGCCCACTCCATCGACTCCTTTAAGTCAAGACTAAAAACATATCTATACTCCCAAGCCTTTCCTGACGTCCACTGAGTGAGGGCTACATTTATATATGTATGTAGCTTGTTTTGTTGTGCTATTCTTATAACAAATGTAAAGCACTTTGGCCAACGAGAGTTGTTCTTTAAATGTGCTATATAAATAAATGTGACTTGACTTGACTTGACACTGGCCTAGTTGGCATTTGGATAGGAAAGGTTTAAAGGGAATGGGCTCGCCACTGTGCTGCCTGCAATTAAAAAGCAACAAATGTAAGTAAAGACGTGCGGGTGCCGGTTGCTGAAAGACTTTACCTTTCTCAGCCAGCGACACCCGGTAATTCTCCAGGTAGATGACCTTCAACCGGTCACCCACAATGGGGTCGTTGTTGACAACATTTCCAACAGATGTGATGAGTTTGATGATCATCTTGGCCATGTGGTATCCGGGAGCAGCCTGTGGGGAATGAGAAAGAGGAAAAGAAAAAGAGAAAGAGAGAAAGAGAGAAAAAGAGAGAGAGATGGGGGTGGGAGGAAGGTTTGTATGTTGCATTATTTAATGTTCATACCATTGGGTTCTAAGCTACCCAAGCGGAAGATGAGGTGCTGTTCTTCGAGTTTGCATGTGGCCTCACTCTGACAACGGAGGAGGTCCAAGACACAAAGGTCAGTGTGGGAATGGGAAGGGGGAGTTAAAATGGTTAACAACCGGGGAATCCAGCAGGCCTTGGCAGACCGAACGCATGTGTTCAGTGAAACGGTCACTGAGTCTACGTTTGGTCTCACCAATCTACAGGAGGCCACACCGGGAACACCCGATGCAGTAGATGAGGTGCACATGAACTGTTGTCTCACCTAGACGAGCTGCTCGGGTCTCTGGATGAAGGGGAGGGAGAAGGTATAGGGACAGGCGTTACATCTCCTGCGGTTCCAGGGAAAGGCCACACAAAAACTGTGTTTATTTCATGTTTATATTGTGCCTTTAAGAGGAGCTGACCAAACTTGCTTGGCTCTGTGCAGGAGGATGTAGCCCAGTCCACCACACATACTAGACTCCCCATCATTGTAGATGTAGCCCAATCCATCACACAGACCACACTCTGCACCACAGTAGATATAGCCCAGTCCGTCACACATACTAGACTCCCCATCATTGTAGATATAGCCCAGTCCATCACACAGACCAGACTCCCCACCATTGTAGATATAGCCCAGTCCATCACACATACTAGACTCCCCCCAATTGTAGATATAGCCCTGTCAATCACACAGACCACACTGCCCACCATTGTAGATATAGCCCAGTCCGTCACACAGACTAGACTCCCTACCAGTGACTTCATGCTGTCTTGGTAAAGCAGCCAACATAATCAAAGATTTGTCCCACCTTGGTCCGGAAGTGGCGGCGCTGGTGAACGGCTGCTGCTCGCCTGCAGTCCGTTTGTCTTTACTTTTTGTGTTGTTTTTTTTTTCGTTTTGTCTAATTAAGTTTTTGGTTTTTAGGTTGTGTTTCATGTGGGGGGGGGGGGGGGGGGGGTTGAAAACGGGGTTTGCTGTCTCTCCCTGCGGGGGAATGCAACTTTTTTGTCGTATCCTCCTTCTCTGCCTCCGTCTGCGCTGAGGCCTAATGGCGGAGCTGGCGACCCCGAGACTCCGGTGGCAGCCAGTTAGGACTCACCCTGGGGTCGCTCCTGTGAGGGTGGCCCAGCTCAGGGCAGGAACGGCGCTCCCGTGAGGGGCTGTGGCGTTCCCGTGAGGGGCTGTGGTGCTCCCGTCGGAGCGGCCCAGCTCGAGGGAGGAACGGCACTCACGTGAGGGCGATCCGGCTCGGGGCTGGAACGGTGCTCCGGTGGCTGGGACGGCGTTCTGGCAGCGGTGACCTGAGTCCTGGGTTCAGCCACGGGCCGGCGGCTGCGTCCGCTGGAGTGGAGGGCGGCAGCTTTGACCACCCCAGGCCGCGGTGTTTGAGCCGGCCTGTTTGCAGGGTTCGGTGAGTCACGGGACTGTTTGTACCATCGCCCGGTGGGGTATCGCCTCAGTGCAGAGGGAGAAGAGGAGGGAAGAGACTGCAGCACTAAGATTTTTGCCTCCACCACAGTGAGGAGGTGCTTGGAGGACTCACTGTGGTGGATGTTAATTTGTGTTTATTGTTGTTTATTATTGGATTGTTGTATGTATGACTGCAGGCTCAAAATTTCGTTCAGACCGTAAGGTCTGAATGACAATAAAGGAATTAAACATCAATATGCAATTCTTTCTTCTCCCTGCTCCTGTATGGCAGAAGGTACAGAAACCTGAACGCGCACCACCAGGCTCAGGAACTGCTTCTTCCCTGCCATTATCAGGGTTCTGAATGATCCTTCCATAAGCTAGGGTACTATCCAATTCACCCCTACTGTATTGGACATTGAACTTGGTCTCTAGAACTGGTACAATGCTGAGAACAATATTCTGCACTCTGTATCTTCCCCTTTATATATTGTGCTTGAGTTTGACGATTATATTTATATATAGTGTTGTTTGGATAGCAAGCAAAACAAAGCTCGGTACACATGACAATAATAAACCCAAAGCTAACGTCTGACTGGAAGAGTGATGTGTAGAGGTGGCGAAGTTTAGAGAACAACTTTGAGAGGTTCAGGGCAATTGTTGGGTGAAGGGTATAAGGAACATACAGCTGGGGGATGGGAAGGTTACTGGACAGTTGGAGGTTGCAGAAGGTTGGGTAGCCGTGAAAGGGTGTGAACATGGAATGTGAGAATGAACAAATATGTTGTCTTTGCATCAGTGATACTTTGCTGCTCGTCTCACACAATCAAACACTTGTGGTCAAACCAATCCAGTGTCCCCTACCTTTCCTCCAATCAGCACCGTTCTTGGCACAAAGGTTTTGTTTGGTGCTTTTTTGATACCTGGAAGAGACAGGAGATCATTTTGGTGTCACAATGATAGCAGAATGTGGCAAGATCTGTAACAAGCTGTAGGGAAACAGGGCCATACTAGAGGGCTTCATTTTATTTTTTTGTTTAGAGAGACAGTGTGGAATCAGGCCCTGCAGCCCAACGAGTCCACACCGACCGTCAATCACCCATTAAACCAGATAAAGTTATCGAAGATAGACACAAAATGTTGGAGTAACTCAGCGGGACAGGCAGCATCTCTGGAGAGAAGGAATGGATGACGTTTCGGGTCGAGACCCTTCTTCAGACTGATGTCAGGGGAGTGGGCGGTGCAGAGAGAGAATGTAGTCGGAGACAGTAAGACTGGTAGGAGAACTGGGAAGGGGCAGGGGATGAACTTGAAGATAGAGAAGTCAATATTCATACCATTGGGGTGTAAACTACCCAAGCGAAATATGAGATGCTGTTCGTCCAATTTGCGCTGGGCCTCACTGAGAATGGACGAGGTCCAGGCCATAAAGGTCAGTGTGGGAATGGGAGGGGGAGTTAAAATGTTGAGATCAGGTAGGTTTGGGTGAACTGAGCGGAGGTGTTCAGCAAAACAATCGCCAAGCCTGCGCTTGGTCTCGCCGATGTACGAGCACACCTGGAACAACGGATACAGTAGATGAGGTTGGAGGAGGTGCAAGGGAACCTCTGCCTCATCTGAAAAGTTGTTGGGGTCCTTGGACTGAGTCGAGGGGGAAGGTATAGAGACAGGTTTTGCGCTACCTGCGGTTGCAGGGGAAAATACCTGGGGAGGGGGTTTTGGTGGGAAGGGACGAGTTGACCAGGGAGTTGCGGAGGGAACAGTCTGTGGAAAGCAGGAAGGGGTGGAGATGGGAAGATAGTGGGATCCCATTGGAGGTGGCGAAAATGCCAGAGGATTATATGCTGTATGCCACGGCTGATGGAGTGGAAGGTGAGGACAAGGGGGACTCTGACTTTGTTACGAATGGGGGGAGGA
This sequence comes from Leucoraja erinaceus, assembly GCF_028641065.1. Taxonomy (NCBI): domain Eukaryota; kingdom Metazoa; phylum Chordata; class Chondrichthyes; order Rajiformes; family Rajidae; genus Leucoraja; species Leucoraja erinaceus. The sequence goes on along the minus strand of NC_073384.1, from coordinate 32,089,911 downwards.
GGGAGCAAGAACGGAGCTGCGGGATATTGAGGAGACCCTAGTGACATCCTCGTCTATAATGGAAGAGGGGAACCCCTGTTTCCTAACGAATGAGGACATCTCTGATGACCTGGTATGTAACACCTCATCCTGGGTGCAGATGTGGCATAGACGGAGGAATTGGGAGTAGGGGAGTAGAGTCTTTACAGGAAGCAGGGTGGGAAGAAGTGTAGTCGAGATAGCCATGGGATTCAGTGGGTTTGTAATAGATGTCGGTCAATAGTCTGTCTCCTGTGATGGAGACGGTGAGATCTAGAAACGATAGGGAGATGTCAGAGATGGTCCCAGTGAATATAGAAACATGGAAAATAGGTGCAGGAGTAGGCCATTCAGCCCTTCGAGCCTGCACTGCCATTCAATATCCAATATGATCATGGCTGATCATCCAACTCAGTACAAGCCGAGTCTATCCAGTTGTTCTTCATATGAAAGTCCTGACATCCCAGGAATCAGTCTGGTGAACCTTCTCTGTACTCCCTCTATTGCTTTCTTCACTGCCTGCTGCACCTGCATGCCTACCTTCAATGACTGGTGTACCATGACACTCAGGTCTCGTTGTATCTCCCCTTTTCCTAATCAGCCACCATTCAGATAATAGTCTACTTTCCTGTTTTTGCCACCAAAGTGGATAACCTCACATTTATCCATATTATACTGCATCTGCCGTGCATTTGTCCACCCACCCAGCCTATCCAAGTCACCTTGCAGCCTCCTAGCATCCTCCTCACAGCTAACACTGCCCCCCAGCTTCGTGTCATCCGCAAACTTGGAGATGTTGCATACAATTCCCTCGTCCAAATCATTAATATATATTGTAAATAGCTGGGGTCCCAGCACTGAGCCTTGCGGTACCCCACTAGTCACTGCCTGCCATTCTGAAATGGACCCGTTTACTCCTACTCTTTGCTTCCTGTCTGCCAGCCAGTTCTCTATCCACATCAATACTGAACCGCCAATACCGTGTGCTTTAAGTTTGTATACTAATCTCTTATGTGGAACCTTGTCGAAAGCCTTCTGAAAGTCCAGATATAACACATCCACTGGTTCTCCCTATCCACTCTACTAGTTACATCCTCAAAAAATTCGATAAGATTCGTCAGACATGATTTACCTTTCATAAATCCATGCTGACTTTGTCCAATGATTTCACCACTTTCCAAATGTGCTGCTATCCCATCTTTAATAACTGACTCTAGCAGTTTCTCCACTACCGATGTTAGACTAACTGGTCTGTAATTCCCCTTTTTCTCTCTCCCTCCCTTTTTAAAAAGTGGGGTTACATTAGCTACCCTCCGATCCTCAGGAACTACTCCAGAATCTAAAGAGTTTTGAAAAATTAGCACTAATGCATCCACTATTTCTGGGGCTACTTCCTTAAGTACTCTGGGATGCAGCCTATCTGGCCCTGGGGATTTATCGGCCTTTAATCCATTCAATCAACACCACTTCCCGGCTAACCTGGTTTTCACTCAGTTCCTCCATCTCATTTGACCCCCGGTCCCCTGCTATTTCCGGCAGATTATTTATGTCTTCCTTAATGAAGACAGAACCAAAGTAGTTATTTAATTGGTCTGCCATGTCCTTGTTCCCCACGATCAATTCACCTGTTTCTGACTGCAAGGGACCTACATTTGTTTTAATTAATCTTTTTTTCTTCACATATCTAAAAAAACTTTTGCAGTCAGTTTTTATGTTCCCTGCCAGTTTTCTTTCATAATCTATTTTCCCTTTCCTAATTAAGCCCTTTGTCCTCCTCTGCTGGACTCCCAGTCTCCCAGTCCTCTGGTAAGCTGCTTTTTCTGGCTAATTTGTATGCTTCATCTTTTGTTTTGATACTATCACTGATTTCCCTTGTTATCCACGGATGCACTACCTTCCCTGATTTTATTCTTTTGCCAAACTGGGATGAACAATTGTTGTAGTTCATCCATGCAGTCTTTAAATGTCTTGCATTGCATATCCACCGTCAACCCTTTAAGAATCAATTGCCAGTCTATCTTAGCCAATTCACGTCTCATACCCTCAAAGTTACCTTTCTTTAAGTTCAGAACCCTTGTTTTACGTAAACTAATACTGCCTTTTACCCTGGGAAAAAGACTGCATTCACCCTATCTATTTCCCCTCATGATTCTGTTCTCCTCTTCGGAGCATGGAAGCAGGCCCTTCGACCCAACATGTCCATGCTGACCGAGATGCCCCATTTGCCCAGTGTACAGATGGCTCCAGAAGACGATGACTTACGGTTGTAGAATGTGATGATGTGTAAACAATTCAAGAGCTGCCTCTTGTACTCATGGATGCGCTTGACATGGACGTCAAAGATGGATGAAGGGTTGACTTTCAGCTTGTACTCATTCTCCAGATAAGCTGCAAACTTCAGCTTGTTCTCCTAGAAAACAAACACCATCGCTCACACAAGGCTGCAAAGAAGGTTACGTTTGTTGCATACTTTCACATGCCAGATTGTTATACAGCACCGAAACAGACTCTTTAACCCAACTCCCATAACAACTCCCAAGTTTCCCAGGTAGACTGGGAAAATCAGGTTGGTACTGGACCCCAAGAAAGAGAGTTTGTGGAGTGCCTCCATGATGGATTGTTAGAGCAGCTTGTATTGGAGCTACCAGGGAGAAGGTAATTATGGATTTAATGTTATGTAATGAACCGGATTTGAGAAAGGAACTTGAGGTTAAGGAGCCATTAGGAGGTAGTGACCATAATATGGTCAGGTTTAATCTACAATTGGAGCGGGAAAAGGGTAAATCGGAGGTGTCAGTGTCACAGTTGAATAAAGGGGACTATGGAGCCATGAGGGAGGAGCTGGCCAAAGTTGACTGGAAAGATACCTCAGCAGGGATGACAGTGGAACAACAATGGCAGGTATTTCTGGGAATAATACAGTAGGTGCAGGATCAGTTTATTCCGAAGAGGAAGAAAGATTCCAAGGGGAGTAAGGGGCCTGTGGCTGACAAGATACGTTAGGGACAGTATAAAAATAAAATAGTACAACGTAGAAAAGATGAGCGGGAAGCAAGAGGATTGGGTAATGTTTAAAGAGCAATAGAAGATAACTAAAAAGACAATACGGGGAGAAAAGATGAGGTACGAAGGTAAGCTAGCCAATAATATAAAGGAGGATAGTAAAAGCTTCTTTAGGTATGTGAAGTGGAAAAATTAGTTAAGACCAAAGTTGGACCCTTGAAGACCAAAAAAGGTGAATTTATTATTGGGAACAAGGAAATGGCAGATGAGTTGAACAGGTACTTTGGATCCGTTTTCACCAAGGAGGACACAAACAATCTTCCTTGTGTACTAGTGTCCTGAGGATCTGGGATGACAGAGGAACTGAAGGAAATCCACATTAGGCAGGAAATAGTGTTGGGTAGACCGATGAAGGCTGATAAATCCCCAGGGCCTGATGGTCTGCATCCCAGGGTACTTAAGGAAGTGGCTCCCACCATAGTGAAGAATACTGTAGTGGATGTTTGTGTTAAATTCTATTGTGTATTCTGTGATGTTCAAAGGAGAGACTCTGAACTCTTGAAGTGTTCTTTTTTTATGTGTATCGCTGCTGGCAAATTCAATTCACTGCACCTTCGGGTGCATGTGATGAATAAATTTGACTTTGACTTTAGAAATTGTGGACACATTGGTGATAATTTTCTATAGATTCAGGATCAGTTCCTGTGAATTGGAGGGTAGCTAATGTTATCCCACTTTTTAAGAAAGGCGGGAGAGAGAAAACAGTGAATTATGGACCAGTTAGCCTGACATTGGTGGTGGGGAAGATGCTGGAGTCAAACATAAAAGATGAAATAGCGGCACATTTGGATAGCAGTAACAGGATCGGTCCGGGTCAGCATGGATTTACGAAGGGGAAATCATGCTTGACTAATCTTCTGGAATTTTTTGAGGATGTCACAAGGAAAATGGACAAGGGAGAGCCAGTGGATGTAGTGTACCTGGACTTTCAGAAAGCGTTTGATAAGGTCCCACATAGGAGATTAGTGGGCAAAATTAGGGCACATGGTATTGGGGGTAGAGTGCTGACATGGATAGAGGAGTGGTTGGCAGACAGGAACCAAAGAGTAGGGATTAACGGGTCCCTTTCAGAATGGCAGGCAGTGACTAGTGGGATACCGCAAGGCTCGGTGCTGGGACCGCAGCTATTTACAATATACTTCAATGATTTAGATGAAGGGATTCAAAGTAACATTAGCAAATTTGCAGATGACACCAAGCTGGGTGGCAGTGTGATCTGTGAGGAGGATGCTATGAGAATGTAGGGTGACTTGGACAGATGCAGTTTAATGTGGATAAATGTGAAGTCATCCACTTTGGTAGCAAAAACAGGAAGGCAGATTATTATCTAAATGGTGTCAAGTTGGGAAAAGGGGAAGTACAACGGGATCTGGGGGTCCTTGTTCATCAGTCTATCAAAGTAAGCATGCAGGTACAGCAGGCAGTGAAGAGAGCGAATAGCGAGAGGAGTTGAGTATAGCAGCAAAGAGGTCCTTCTGCAGTTGTACAGGGCCCTAGTGAGACCAAAACCTGGAGTATTGTGTGCAGATTTGGTCCCTTATTTTGAAGAAGGACATTCTTGCTATTGAGAGAGTGCAGCGTAGGTTTACAAGGTTAATTCCCCGGATGGCAGGACTGTCATATGCTGAGAGAATGAGCAGCTGGGCTTGTATACTCTGGAGTTTAGAAGGATGAGAGGAGATCTTATTGAAACATATAAGATTATTAAGGGTTTGGACACGCTAGAGGCAGGAAACATGTTCCTGATGTTGGGGGAGTCCAGAACCAAGGGCCACTGTTTAAGAAGAAGGAGTAAGCCATTTAGAACGGAGATGAGGAAACACTTTCACACAGAGAGTTGTGAGTGTGGAATTCTCTGCCTCAGATGAAGATGGAGGCCGGTTCTCTGGATACTTTCAAGAGAGAGCTAGATAGGGCTCTTAAAGATAGCGGAGGCAGGGGATATGGGGGAGAAGGCAGGAACGGGGTACTGATTGGTGATGATCAGCCATGATCACATTGAATGGTGGTGCTGGCTCAAAGGGCCGAATGGCCTACTCCTGCACCTATTGTCTATTGTTTATTAACAATATCATCCATGCCGACCAACATGTCCCACCTGTCTGCGTTTGGTCCATATCCCACTAACGTTTTCCAATCCATGTACCTGTCCAAGTGTCTTTTAAATGCCATGATAGTACCCGCTCAACTACCTCCTCTGGCAGCTCGTTCCATGTACCCACCATCCCGAGTTAAAAGGTTGCCCCTCAGGTTGCTATTAAATCTTTCCCCTCTCACCTTAAACCTATGTCCTCTGGTTCTTGATTCCCCTACACCACAGACACTGTGGATTCACGCTATCTATTCCCCTCATGATTTTATACACCTCAATAAGATCACACCTCAGCCTCCTGCATTCCAAGGAATAAAGTCCTAGCCTGCCCAACCTCTCCCTGTAGCTCAGGCCTCGAGTCCTGGCAACATCCTCATAAATCTTCTCTGCACTCTTTCCAGCTTAATGGCATATTTCCTATTGCAGGGTGATCAAAACTGAACACAATACTTCTGGTGTGGCCTCACCAACACTTGCATAACCGAGTTAAATGAGTTACAGATGAGTTAAAGGCCACTGTGCTGGATGTCCCTGCTGGTGTAAGTCTTAGCATGGCCAACCTCTACAGCTCAGGCTCTCATGCTGTGCCATGGGAAAAGCATCAGCCAACACAAAGCCCCCACTGGCAGCAGTGCCAGAGTGACCACCACGAGCTGTGTCAATTAAATCACTCCATTAACTTCAACGCTGAGGGAAACCAGTGCCGTACAATATTTTACATCAGAGAGGGCAGATGAGAGTTTGGTTAACATCTCATTCCAGTGCTGGCATCTCAGGCAGATCAATGCTCCATTAGCTCCACACTAAGATGATGGTAGCAACGTCACTCTGGTCTTAAACCTACATCCATCTTACCTCTATGGCTCAGCAGTTACCTGAGCCATAGAGTCGCTTTATACTTGTGTGTGGGGGTAATGACACGGTGGCACAGCGGTAGAGCTGCTGCCTCACAACGCCAGAGACCCGGGTTCGATCCTGACCTCAGGCGCTGTCTGTGTGGAGTATTACGTTCTCCCTGCGACTGCGTTGGTTTCCCCTGGGATGCTTCAGTTTCCTCCCACGTCCCAAAGACGTGAGTGTTTTATAGGTTAATTGGCCCTCTGTAAATTGTCCCAAGTGTGTAAGGAATAGACGAGAGAGTGGAATAACATAAACGCTGGATTAGGGGGGATTAGCTACAGGGAGAGGTTGGCAGACTCGGATTGTTTTCTCTGGAATGTTGGAGTTTGCGGGGAGAACTGACAGAAGTATATACAATGATGAGAGGTATAGATAAAGATGTACAGGGCAAGCATGCCTGGTAGTTAGATTTAGCTCTGAGGGCTAAAGGAATTAAGGGATATGGAAGAGATAAGTTTTTTTGGCCTTCCATCACAGCGATGTGATGGATGTTTATGTAAATTATGTTGTGTCTTGAGTCTATTTGTTTGTAATGTTTGGCTGCAGAAACGGCATTTCGTTTGGACCTCAAGGGGTCCAAATGACAATTAAATTGAATCTTGAATCTTGAAAAGCAAGAACGGGGTACTAATTTTGGATGATCAGCCATGATCATATTGAATGGCAGCGCTGGCTCGAAGGACTGACTGGCTAACTCCTGCACCTGTTTTCCATGTCTATGTTTCTATGGGACGTGCCTGGAATGGGCTGCTGGGGGGCTAGGGATGAATATGATTGTAGCGTTTAAGAGACTATTGAATAGGCACATGGATATGCAAGGAATGGAGCTCGAAAAAGCAGATGAGGGTTGGGCTTGGCATCATGTTCGGCACAAACATTGTGGGCCAAAGGGCCTGTTTCTATGCTTCTCTGTTTTAACTGGTGTGAATGGGTTGGAGTGGACTTGAAGGGCCGAAGGGCCTGGATCCATGCTGTATCTTTTAACTAATGAATGCTGTTGTGTTGGGAGGCATCAGAGAGGGTTTGGGGCTCACTACAACAGCTCCACCTAGCGGATGGAGGGTGCCGGACAGTTTCTCGTACCTGCTTCACGTTGGAGACGTCACTTATAAAGGCATCGTTGTCGACAAAGGCCATCAGCTTCTTCAGCTGGTACAGGTCCGTGATGAAACCTTCTCCAATCCTCTGCAGGGGAAAGAAAATACACATTCTCACAGTTGCTGTGTGAAGGGTGTGGAACCAAAACTGGCCACTCCTGTAGCATCAGGTTTATTATTGTCAAATGTACCGAGGTACAGGGAAAAGGTTTGTTTTACATGCTATGCAATCTGGTCAAATAATATTACAGATACATAAAATCAAGTCGAGCACAAGCACAATAGGTAGAGCAAAGGGGAAGGTGCAGCATTCCGAATCCTGATAACAGAGGGGAAGAAGCTGTTCCTGTTCCTGTGTCTGGTGGTCTGCACTTTCAAGCTTCAAGCTGCTGTGCTTTCTGCCAGAAGTAGGGTGAAAAAAAAGGAATGGCCTGTGTGGGACAAGTTTATGATTATGTTGGCTGCTCTTCCAAGGCAGTGTGAAGTGTAGATGGTGTCAGTGGTGGGATGTCTGGTCTGTGTGATGGACTGATCCACATCCACAACTCTCTGCAATTTCTTGCGGTCTTGGGCGGAGCAGTTTCCAAACCAAGCTGTGATACAACCCGACTGTATGTTTCCGATGCAGTGTGGAAACAGGCCCTTCAGCCCAACTTGCAACACCGACCAACATGTCCCAACTACACTGGTCCCACCTGCCTGCATTTAGCCTATATCTCTCCAAACCTGTCCTAGCCATGTACCTGTCTATTGTTTCTTAAACGTGCAATAGTTCCTGCCTCAACTACCTCCTCTGGCAGCTCATTTCATACGCCCACCACCTTCTGTGTGCATCTGGAGTCATGCTGAATTTCCTCAGCCTCTTCAGGAAGTGAGGCACTGGTGTGGCTTCTTGGCTGTCACTTCAATATAGCTGGTCCACGACAGATCAATTGTAATATTTACTCCAAGCTCAAAGAGGAAAGAGGGATGAGAGAGAAAGGAACAGATAAGTCAGGGATAATGAGAGTTCCCTTTTCTAAAAATAAAATGATTTACAAGGGGAAGTTTTATGTAGGAAACATACTAATATCTACTATTAAGTGATGATAGATGCAAAATACTACAGATATTGGTTTACACAAGGTGCTGGGGTAAGCAGGTCAGACAGCATCTCTGGAGAACGTGGAGAGGTGACATTTAGCGTTGGGACTCTTCAGTTTGTTTATAGTAAGGGGAATAAAGCTGGAAGAAAGGAGATGCAGGCTAGTCTGGCAAGTGATAGGTGGGTACAGGGGGGGGGGGGGGGGGGGGGGGCGTTGATTGTCTGTTGGATGGACAAAGGCCAGAGATAAAAAGACAAAACGAGTGAGATAAGGAGATAAGGTTAGCAAAGGTACAGTTTGTGAAGCCAGTGGGAGGAAGGAATGAAGGGGACGTGCGGAGGGGGAAGGAGAGAAATGGGTGCGCATTTAGATGGGGCACAGGGAAGAGAAATGGATGGGGAAAGGGTTGTTTGTAGGTAGTTACTCAAAAGTGGATACTGGACTTTCTAACCAACAGACCCCAGTCTGTGAGGTTAGACAAGCACACCTCTTCAACCCTCACCCTGAACACCGGCGTTCCTCAGGGCTGTGTGCTGAGCCCCCTCCTCTCCTCCCTCTTCACCTATGACTGCACACCTGTACATGGTACTAACACCATCATCAAGTATGCAGATGATACAACGGTGATTGGCCTCATCAGCAACAACGATGAGCTGGCCTACAGGGAGGAGGTCCAGCACTTAGCAGCATGGTGCGCTGACAACAACCTGGCCCTTAACTCCAAGAAGACCAAGGAGCTCATTGTAGACTTCAGGAAGTCCAGAGGCGGCACGCACACCCCCATCCACATTAACGGGACGGAGGTGGAACGTGTTTCTAGCTTCAGGTTCCTGGGAGTCAACATCTCCGATGACCTCTCTTGGACCCACAATACCTCTACTCTGATCAAGAAGGCTCATCAGCGTCTCTTCTTCCTGAGGAGACTGAAGAAGGTCCATCTGTCTCCTCAGATCCTGGTGAACTTCTGCCGCTGCACCATCGAGAGCATCCTTACCAACTGCATCACAGTATGGTATGGCAACTGCTCTGTCTCCGACCGGAAGGCATTGCAGAGGGTGGTGAAAATTGCCCAACGCATCACCGTTCCTCGCTCCCCTCCATTGAGTCTGTCCAAAGCAAGCGCTGTCTGCGGAGGGCGCTCAGCATCGCCAAGGACTGCTCTCACCCCAACCATGGACTGTTTACCCTCCTACCATCCGGGAGGCGCTACAGGTCTCTCCGTTGCCGAACCAGCAGGTCGAGGAACAGCTTCTTTCCGGCGGCTGTCACTCTACTCAACAACGTACCTCGGTGACTGCCAATCACCACCCCCCCCCCCCCCCCCCCGGGAGAAGACGCTTATTATTATTATTCAAAATCGTTTGCTATGTCGCTCTTCCAGGGAGATGCTAAATGCATTTCGTTGTCTCTGTACTGTACACTGACAATGACAATTAAAATTGAATCTGAATCTGAATCTGAATCTGAAAAGTGTTCAGTGTCTGATCTATCTTTCCTTCTCAACCCCATTCTCCTGTCTTCTCCTCATAACCCCTGACACCCGTACTAATCATAAATCTGTCAATCTCCGCATTAAAAATACCCAATAACCTGGCCTCCACAGCTGTCTATGGCAATAAAATCCATAGATTCACCACCCTCTGATCAAATTCACCCAATTCCTCCTCATCTCCTTCCTAAAGGTACGTCCTTTTATTCTGAGGCTATAGAATAAATTAACAGCAGTTAGAGACAAGGAGAGGACAGAATTCCGGAGGGGGAGAAGAGGTGATGGAGGAGTAGAGAAATGTTAAAACTTAAATTGTGGTGGTTTAATCTAGAGCTGTTGCAAGTTGCAGAGAAACAAGAGAGGGTGTGACAATGGATATTAGAGTGACCTTGAACAGAGGGAGGTGTGGGTGGGATTCCCGAGACTGGGACTTCCGCGGTTAAAGGGACAGCTGCCCATATCACCGGGAAAGTCAAACCTGACTTGTTTTGTGACTGTACGCCTCAGTGTGATCTGCCGGCCCCTCTACAAAGTTAAAAAATAGATTGTCAAATTGCTAGAAATTTTAATACTACAAAAAGATTACTGCAGTTTAAAAAACTAAAATTAATTATTTAAATTAGGTGGTCAGACCCTTCATCGTGTGGGTTTTACAACGAGGGGAATGGGTGCCTGGAACTTGCTGCCAGAGCTGGTGGTGGAGGCAGATATGACAGTGGTGTTTAAGAGGCTTTTAAATAGCACATGGATATGCATGGAATGGAGAGATATGGATTATGTACGGGCAGAGGAGATTAGTTGAACTATCTATGACTGGATCCAAATTGATGATGGAGAGTGTAGGGTTGAAGTAGCCTTCTTGTTCATACTGTCTCTTTGCTCCAAGATCAGCTTTCTTCCCTTTAGTTAACTACTGTGCAACCACACAAGGTTGATTCAGAAGAAAGATCTAGGCCCAAATCTCTAGATGCCGAAAATCTGAAATAAAAATAGAAAACTCTAGGAAATGCTTAGCAGGTCAGGCAGCGTCTGTGAAGGCAGGAGGCGAGTCAGTATTTCACACTCATGTTCTTCCATTGGTTCTGAATGTTGTCGGGAATTTTGAAAATGATAAGGAAGATGAGTGTACACAAAAATGCTGGAGAAACTCAGCGGGTGCAGCAGCATCTATGGAGCGAAGGAGATAGGCAACATTTCGGGCCGAAACCCTTCTTCAGACTGTTTCGGCCCGAAACGTTGCCTATCTCCTTCGCTCCATAGATGCTGCTGCACCCGCTGAGTTTCTCCAGCATTTTTGTGTACCTTCGATTTTCCAGCATCTGCAGTTCCTGCTTAAAAACAAGGAAGATGAGTAATGTGTTTGTAAAGTATTTATCCCAAGAGTTTGCATGCTGGGAAGCATGATGGAAAAGTGGTCAACATAAGGAACTTTAGGATATTATTGATGTAATAAATAGATTTATCATGGTGTTTAGGTTCCACAACAGCTGGTTTAGGTAAAATAAACATTGGAGGTTGTAAACTCTGAGAGTGATAAATCTGATCAGGAAATTGGAACATTTGTTAGATAAATGGAAGAGAGGTTTTCAAGATAACAGGAAAAATAAGGTTACTCTGGAGAAAGACACAAGGTTACAGAGACATTGATCAATGATGGCTTATTTAAAAAAATGTCAAATCCACAAGTAACCATTGTATCATGAGAAAATAAAAATGCTGAAGCAACTGTGAATCTTTGAGACACTTTAGTTTCACCCAGTGTTTCCAGTTTGTACTGTTGCGACCTTCAATAAACCGACTTGTTCAAGCAAATCACAACTAATCTACGAGATGTTTTAATTTGTGCATGTTCCATATAACCATATAACTATATAACAATTACAGTTCCTATCTGAGCTAGGCCCCAAGTTAAGTCAGATACAGGGTACAAGGATGACACAAGATTCCCTCTCACACTGGGTGTTTCCCAGTAGCCACAGCCAATCTCAGGAGTCAGCAGCAGTCCCTCACCTCAGCGATGACATCTGCTAGACCAGGGTTACACAGCAATAGCCAACGTCGCGGAGTGATCCCGTTAGTCTTATTCTGAAACTTCGCCGGCTCAACCTCGTAGAAATCCTTAAAACTGGAAAAGAAGCAAAGAGTAAGAACTGAAACAAGCTGAGCAGGGGCGGCACAGTGGTGCAGCGGGTAGTGCCGCTAACTCATACTGCCAGAGACCTGTGTTCGATCGTGACCTCAGGTGCAGTCAGTGTGGAGTTTGCACGGGTTTCCCTGTGACCTCGTGGGTTTCCTCCAGGTGCTCCGGTTTCCTCCCACATCCCAAAGATGTGCGGGTCTGTAGGTTAATTGGCCCTAGTGTGTAGGAGTGGATGAGAAAATGGGACAACATAGAACTAGTGTGAACGGGTCGGTGTGGACTCAGTGGGCCAGTTAGTCATGGGTTCAACAGCCAAGTGAGCTGCAATGAATCCCAATCATGATCTTATTCACGGCTACGATTGTGCTTGCTCAGAGTCAGGGAGATGTATTCATCGCACGGAATCACTGCCACCCACACTGGAAGCCTACAATCTAGTTATACAGCACTGGAGCACACCCTTCGGCCCAATATGTTCACCTCAGATAGTCCCATTTGCCTTGTTTGGTCCATATCCCCCTAAACCTTTCCTAACCATGTACCAGTCCATATGTGTTTTTAATATTGTTATTATAGAACATAAAACAGTACAGCACAGGAACAGGCCCTCTGGTTCTTGTTAAATCTGCCCCTCAGGTTCTTGTTAAATCTTTCCCCTCTCACCTTAAACCTATGCCCTCTGATTCTTGATTCCCCTACCCTGGATAAAAGGCTGTGCATTCACCCTATCTATTCCCCTCATGATGTTATACACACTTCTGTGTTTCAACTTGAAGCAGCTGTTTACTTCCTCCACTATCTTGCCAAGAGGACAGCAAAGATTGTCCTCAATTTACGTAATGAGATAACTTGTTAACAGGTAAAGCCTGTTGCGTTAAAATACATTTCTAACATTATGCACCTGACACTATAACCTTCCTCCAGCACCTGTCAATTGTTTTGAGTCAACAATTGCAGGTTGAATTGAAGCCAAGTTCTTTGCTTTATCTACTTAACAAGTTTCAGTGTTCCATGAATGAGTGATAAAATGTATTGTAATTTAACAATGACAGCAGAATGCAACATGATCTGTAAAAATCTGTAGTGAAATAGGGCTACCCTATAGTGTTTCATTTTTCAATTTAGGAATACAGAATGAAAACAGGCCCTTTGCCCCACCGAGTCCAATGAGACCATCGATCACCTGTTCACACTAGTTCTACGTTATCCCATTTTGACATCCAATTCCTCCATACTGGGGGCAATTTTTAAAGAGGCCAATTAACCCACATATCTGCATATCTTTGGGATGTGGGAGGAAACCGGAGAACCGGTCACAGGAAGAACGTGCATACTCCACACAGACAGCACCCGAGGTCAGGATTGAACCCGGGTGTCTGGCTATGTGAGGCAGCAGCTCTACTAGCTGTGCTACTGTGCCACTGGGTCATGTAATATTTTTTAAAGCTTATATTTTTATATTTAGCAAGTGCGTTAGGTCCATAAAAGTAATTATATATGACCTTGAAAACACATCAAACGTTTCAATTTACACTTTAGACCATTTGCATTCACACATCTATGATGAATCACATTGTGGTGCAAACCCATTTCTCCCTGCACCAGTCCCCTGCTCATTTCCTCCCCACCTCTGTACTCATCTCCCATTCCCAAGTCCTTCATTTCCTTTTTATCTCTCCCCACCCTCACCTCCTTCCACCCACATCCCTCTCTCCAGCTTTACATTTCACTCCCCCTCTTCCCTCCTTATCTGACACCAGGAACTGCAGATGCTGGAATCTTGAGCAGAACACAAAGTGCAGGGGGAACTCAGTGTGTCAGGCAACATCTGTGGAGGGATTGGGCAGGTGATGTTTTGGGTTTGTCCCATCTTCAGGCATAGGTATTCAAGGGATGTGCTTTGCAGGGTATACTTATCCCTGATCTACAGCAACGAGAGACAGGCCAGTGGGTTAATGGCACATATCATCTCCTCTGCTCCTTATCACTCAGAGATGTCTGGTCCTGCTCAGCTGAACCTCCTTATCGACCACATCTCCTTTTACAACAAGTACTATCGTCAGCTGAACCTAACATTACATTTCGCCCACGATAGACACAACATGCTGGAGGAACTCAGCGAGACGGGCAGCAACTCTGGATAGAAAGGATGCGGGTCGAGACCCTTCTTCAGAAGGCCAGTCTGAATAAAGGTCTCGACCCGAAACGTCACCCATCCCTTCTATCCAGAGATGCTGCCTGTCTCACTGAGTTACTCCAGCATTTTGTGTCTATCTTCGGTGTAAACCAGATTCTACAGTTCCTTTCTAACATTTCACCCAGTCTGAAGAACGGGTCCCGACCCGAAACGTCACCTGTCCATGTTGTCCATGAATGCTGCCTGGCCAGCCGAATCACTTCAGCACTTTAAGGTGGCAGGTGGCGCAGCAGTAGAGCTGCTGCCTCACAGTGACAGAGACTCAGGTTCAATCCTGACTGTGGGTGCTGTCTGTACGGAGTTTATATGTTCTCCCTGTGACTGCATAGATTTCCTCCGGGTGCTCCAGTTTCCCCTCACACTCCATGGGAATGCAGGTTTTTAGGTTACGTACACAAAAATGCTGGAGAAACTCAGCGGGTGCAGCAGCGTCTATGGAGCGAAGGATATAGGCAACGTTTCGGGCCGAAGCCCGAAACGTTGCCTATTTCCTTCGCTCCATAGATGCTGCAGCACCCGCTGAGTTTCTCTAGCATTTTTGTGTACCTTTGATTTTCCAGCATCTGCAGTTCCTTCTTAAACAGGTTTTTAGGTTAATTTGGGTTCTGTGAATTGTCCCCAGTCTGTAGGGTAGTGCTTGTGCACGGGGATCGCTGGTCGGTGTGGACTCGGTCGGCCGAAGGGCCTGTTTCCGCGCGGTATCTCTTTGTGTCTTGTTTTATAACCATATAACCATATAACAATTACAGCACGGAAACAGGCCATCTCGGCCCTACAAGTCCATGCTGAACAAATTTTTTTCTCCTTAGTCCCACCTGCCTGCACTCATACCATAACCCTCCATTCCCTTCTCATCCATATGCCTATCCAATTTATTTTTAAATGATACCAATGAACCTGCCTCCACCACTTCCACTGGGAGCTCATTCCACACCACTACCACTCTCTGCGTAAAGAAGTTCCCCCTCATATTACCCCTAAACTTCTGTCCCTTAATTCTGAAGTCATGTTTTGGTAAACCAGCACCTGCCGTTCCCTGTCCCTGTAGATAACATGTTAATCCTTGCTCCAGACAAGGCCTGCCCATGCTCTGTAGCCACTTACATGGTGCTTTTCACAATTTCTGAGTGAATTCGCGCCACCCCGTTGACGGCGTGCGACCCAACAACACTCAGGTGCGCCATGTTGATCCTCTTGGGATCTCCCTCCTCGATCAGCGACATACGTTTCATTCGGTCTTCGTCCCCTGGATATAGGGCGGCAATTTTCTAGGAACAAGTAGTGTGGCTTGGGTTAATCAGAGTCAAACAGAGGAAACAGGCCCCTTCGGCCAAACTTGCCCACACCGACCAAGATGCCCCATCTACACTAGTCCCACCTGCCTGCATTTGGCCCATATACCTCTAAACCTGTCATATCCATGTACCGGTCCAAATGTTTCTTCAATATTCTGATACTACCTCCTCTGGCAGTTCGTTCCGTACACCCACCACCTTTTGTGTAAACAATGTACCCATCAGGTTCCAATTACATATTTTCCCCCTGACCTTAAACCTATGTCCTCTGGTTCTCAATCCCCCTACTCTGGGCAAAAGACTGTGCATTTACCCGATCTATTCTGTAGCTGTACGCAAAGAATTCTCATATCCGAATGGGTTGCTAATGAGAAACCTGTCAAGTTCCAGCCATCATGGTTAAATTAACACAAAGCGCTGGATTAACTCAGCGGGTCAGGCGGTATACATTGGGTATGCAAGCAATGAATTTCACTGTGCCTAGTCACGTGTGACAATAGACTATTCCATCCATCCATTCCATCTGTGAAGGACATGGCTAGATGATGTGTGGGAAGAAACTGAAGTCTGAAGTTGGGTCGCGACCCGAATCGTCACATATTCCTTTTCTCCGGAGATGCTGCCTGACCTGCTGAGTTGCTCCAGCATTTTGTGTCTATCTTACGAATAGATAATGTTTCAATGAAAGGTCCCAACCTAAAACCTCACCTGTCAATGTTCTCTATAGATCCTGCCTGACCCGCTGAATTATTCCAGCACTATGCGCTTTACTCAACATTCAAGCACCTGCTATTTCTTGTATCTCCCAGGTTTAATAAATGTCAGAAAGTACTCTCCCGTTTAAAACAGACACACATTCCTGTTAAGATTGCAGTTATGAATTCTTTCTCAGCATATACATTAAAACAAAATGGTTCACAATCGATGAGATCACCTTAGGAAAACAACTGTAAAACAATATTAGGCATTAATTTGATGTTAACAACTGATCTAATTCTTTAGGTTTGGGTGTGGAGTTATTATTGTCACATGTACCGAGGTACGGTGAAAAGCTTTGATTTGCATGCTTTCTAAACAGATCAGGTAACACTCTAGATGGATACTATCAAGTCAACTCAAATACAATAGGAAGAGCAAAGGGGCAAATACAGAGTGCAGAATATTGTTCTCAGCATTACAATACATCAGTTCCAGAGACAAAATCCAATGTCCTCATGGGGTAGAGGGGGCAGAGAGAGGCAGAGGGGTATGAAAACAACTGGAATATTACTCACATCCAGATGTATCTGGTTGATTTCGTAGATGATCTGCAGGTGCCTGGGCAGAAGTCTCTCAAACATATCCACGGGCCAGCGTTCCAGAGCCTCGGGCAGCACGGTGTGGTTGGTGTAAGCACAGGTCTGGATCGTTATATCCCACGCCTTTCAACAACAAGTGGCAGAGTGTGAATGAAGCAAGGTGTAGTGTGGCTGGTGGAGTGCGGTCAGGAGTGTGGGGAACTCTGGACCAGCCCTCTTCCCCACATGCTTCCCTTCGCCACATGCAAACGGATAATTAAAATGGATCATTATGATATTTATTAGTAATAATAATTATTGTTACTCTGGGGCAAGTAGAGTAAACATGGGCACAGGACCTTCGACCCAATAAGTAGATAAACAAGGGAACATGATTTTCGGCCCAATTTGCCCATGCCGACCAAAATATTCCATCTAATCCCATTTGCCAGTGGTAGACACAAAATGCTGGAGTAACTCAGCGTGAAAAGGCAGCGTCTCTGGAGAGAAAGAATGGGTGACGTTTCGGGTCGAGACAGACATTCTGAAGAAGGGTCTCGACCCGAAACGTCACCCACTCCTTCTCTCCAGAGACGCTGCCTGTCCCGCTGAGTTACTCCAGCATTTTGTGTCTACCTTTGATTTAACCCAGCATCTGCTGTTCTTTCTTACACTATTTGTCAGTGTTTGGCCCATATCCCTCTAAACCTCTTCTATCCATGTACATGTCCAAATGTCTTTTAACTGTTGAAACAAGGAACTGCAGATGCTGGTTTGGGGTGGGTCAGGCAGCATTTCTGGAGAAAATGGATAGGTGGTGTTTTGGGGGGGACGGGATCGTTTTTCAGTCTGAATATTTCACTTATCCATGTTCTCCAGAGATGCTGCCTGTCCCGCTGAGTTACTCCAGCACAATATCATCTTTTAAATGCTGCATCGTACCTGCCTCAACTACCTCCTCTAGCAGCTGGTTCCAAATACCCCCTCCCCCCCTCTGAGTAAAATAGTTGTCTCTCAGGTGCCTATTAAATTTTTCCCCTCTCACTTAAACCTATGCATTCTGTTTCTTGCTTCCCCTACTCTGGGGTAAAAAGATTGTGCAATCCTATCAAGCCTACCAGAACGTTCTATTCATTTGATCTCAGACTGCTCTGTTAAAGAACTAAGCCTCTTCATGCCTCCTAATATGTCACACTCACACCTTTTGGATCAGGTTTTTGATTATCTTACACAATATAACTTTGTCCAATGCTAGATTTTGACTGAAAATATTTCTACGAGGCACTTTCAATAGACAATAGACAATAGGTGCAGGAGTAGGCCATTCGGCCCTTCGAGCCAGCAGCATCATTCAATGTGATTATGGCTGATCATCCCCAATCAGTACCCCGTTCCTGCCTTCTCCCCATATCCCCTGACTAATTTTAAGAGCCTTATCTAGCTCTCTCTTGAAAGCATCCAGAGAACCTGCCTTCACCACCCTCTGAGGCAGAGAATTCCACAGACTCACCACTCTCTGTGAGAAAAAGTGTTTCCTCGTCTCCATTCTAAATGGCTTAGTCCTTATTCTTAAACTGTGGCCCCTGGTGCTGGAATCCCCCAACATCGGGAACATGTTCCCTGCCTTTATCGTGTCCAAACCCTTAACAATCTTATATGTTTCAATGAGATCCTCTCTCATCCTTCTAAACTCCAGAGTGTACAAGCCCAGTTGCTCCATTCTCTCAGCATATGACAGTCCTGCCATCCCGGGAATTAACCTTGTAAACCTACGCTGCACTCCCTCAATAGCAAGAATGTCCTTCCTCAAATTAGGGGACCAAAACTGCACACAATACGCCAGGTGTGGTCTCACTAGGGCCCTGTACAACTGCAGAAGGACCTCTTTGCTCCTATATTTGATTCCTCTTGTTATAAAGGCCAACCAAATAATCAAAATTCGCTTTCTTCACTGCCTCTGTACCTGCATGCTTACTTTCATAGACTGATGTACAAGGACCCCCAGATCCCGTTGTACTTCCCCTTTTCCCAACGACGCCATTTAGATAGTAATCTGCCTTCCTGTTTTTGCTACCAAAGTGGATAACCTCACATTTATCCACATTAAACTTCATCTGCCATGCATCTGCCCACTCCCCCAACCTGTCCAATGTCACCCTGCATTCTCATAGCATCCTCCTCACAGTTCACACTGCCACCCAGCTTTGTGTCATCTGCAAATTTGCTGTTACTTTGAATCCCTTCATCCAAATCATTGATGTATATTGTAAATAGCTGCGGTCCCAGCACCGAGCCTTGCACTATTCACTGCCTGCCATTCTGAAAGGGACCCTTTAATCCCTACTCTTTGTTTCCTGTCTGCCAACCACTTCTCTATCCATGTCAGCACTCTATCCCCAATACCATGTGCCCTAATTTTGCCCACTAATCTCCTGTGTGGGACCTTATCAAATGCTTTCTGTAAGTCCAGGGACACTACATCCACTGGCTCTCTCTTGTCCATTTTCCTAGTTACATCTTCAAAAAATTCCAGAAGATTAGTCAAGCATGATTTCCCCTTCGTAGATCCATGCTGACTTGGACCGATCCTGTTACTGCTATCCAAATGTGCGGTTATCTCAAATGTGCGGCTATCTCTTCTTTTATAATTGACTCCAGCATCTTCCCCACCACCAATGTCAGGCTAACTGGTCCATAATTCGCTGTTTTCTCTCTCCTGCCTTTCTTAAAAAGTGGGATAACATTAGCTACCCTCTAATCCATCTTTCAGGATAGGCAGCTGTCGAGCAGCAGGTAGAGCTGTTGTCTCACAGCAGCAGGGTCCCAGGTTCAGTCCTGACCATGGATGCCGTCTTTGTGTGGAGTTTTACACGTTCTCCCTGTGACCGCGTGGGCTTCCTCTGGGCGCTCCGGTTTCTTCCCACATCCCAAAGACGGCGGGTTTGTAGATTAAAAATGGCCCTCTGTAAATTGCCCCTAGCGTGTAGGGAGTGGATGAGAAAGTGGAACAACACAGAACTAGTGTGAACGGGTGATCGATGGCCGGCATGGACCCGGTGAGCTGGGGACCCGTTTCCATGAGTATATCTCAACTAAAGGTTTTATGTTTTGTTGCTGCAGAGTGATGGGGGAAGGGGGGGTCGCTTCATATTAACTGGAAAATAGTAGTGAAGACGGTACCTTTTCCCACTCCAACTGCTCCACATCCACCAGGATCCTCATCAGCTCAGGAATGGCAAGAGCAGGGTGGGTGTCATTGAGTTGGATGGCCACCTGTGAGTAGAGCAACATCGACATTAGCACTGACTGTACTGAGACTACTTCAAAGCACTCAAGGCCGTAAGAAATAATTTATATAGGCAAGTTATTCTTTGGTTCCCTTCATTGATTTGGTCTCATCATCATGATGAGATCTCAGCAGGGACTGATCTCACAGATTGCGCATTGAATCTGACTTGGCAAGGAGCCTTCAGCCCAACAGCAAGCGGGTTGATTCATTGTAGCTTTTAAACAATCCCTTATTCATGCACCCTGCCCCACTACTGAGTCCTTGCTGCCAACGTTTGGTTTCAGTGATCAAACCCGCTTCACTGACAGGGGAGGGGAACGGGGGGGAAAGAGGGCAGAGGGATTTAAAAAACACTTGGACAGGTACATGAAAAGGAAAGGTTTAGAGGGATATGGGCCAAACACGGACAGGTGGGACGAGTATAGATGGGACATCTTGGTGGGCATGGGAGTTGGGCCAAAGGGCTTGTTTCCGTGCTGTGTGACTCTATGTCTCCAGCCTGGTGTAGGTTTCCCAATCTTGACGTCGAGTCTTGACGTTGGTTGTTGGTCTGGGAAAAGATGTTGACTTTAGTTTGTCCATCTTGCTATGGATTTGGAAGATATTGCAGAGGCAACATCTGGACTAGTCCCATTTGGCTTCATAGTGTATACCCTTAACCCTTCCTATCCACGAATCTGTCCGAATGTCTTTTAAACATGGTAACTGTATCCACTTGTATAGGGTTCCTCTAGCAGCTTATTCCAGATAGTGTAAAGATTGCTCCGGAGGGCAGCTCTTGCTGTTTAGTTTCGAGAAACAGCTTCAAGCTGCATCTTGAACGTCGCTCACACTTTCTGACATTGTAACAAAAGTTGCTCCTCAAACGTTCTTGCACGGTGGCGCAGCGGTAGAGTTGCTGCCTTACAGCGCCCGAGACCCAGATTCGATTATGACTACGGGTGCTGTATGTACAGAGTTTGTCCTCTGTAAATTGAATTGTGCCTCGTGTGTAGGATAGTGCTTGTGTACGAGGAATCGCTGGTCGGCACGGACTTGGTGGGTCGAAGGGCCTATTTCCGCACTTTATCTTTAAACTAACTGAACTTGTAGGTTAATTGGCTTCTGTAAATTGTCCCTCGTGCGTAGGATAGTGCTAGTGTACGAGGAATCGCTGATCGGCGCAGACTCGGTGGGCTGAAGGGCCTATTTCCACACTGTATAGGTATGTTACAAAACCTACCTGAATCGTCATTGGGAATCTGCCCAAAGCCATGTCCGCGATTTTGGCGCTGTTTGGAGGGGGCGGGTTTAAAACGCGATTTTTACTAGGCTGTTCCAATCGTAGATGTTCAGCCTAGTAAATCATTAACGAAAAATCGCTGCAAGACCCGGTCGCAAAAGGTATTATTAGTTTTATAGGCCTCGAATAATAGTTATAATAGTTTTAAAATTACTCTCTCACTCCGCAACCTCTCGCAGCCCCAGGGTTTTATAAAGCAAACAATTAAAGGTATGTACCTTATTTTTACATTAAATGGGGCATGTATATAACCCTGTATATAAAGTTATCTATAGCGAGTAGTTCATTTTGGGCTTTTTATATCCCGCAGTATTTTTCTCGGCATTTGAGGGCACTAATCCAGCGCGATGTGAACGTTCTAAACCAGCGCGTTCACAGGAACCCACTAGAAAGCCGATTTAAATGGGCATTTATTTACAGCAATTGAACACTAAATTCCTTCCATTTGGCCTATAAATTAATGTAAATTAGATATAAAAATCATGTTATATTGTGAATTATTTGTGAATAATCTTTGGACACTTAGGCTATTTAAAAATGTTAATCTTTCCTTAAGAAATGGGCATTTGACTATCCAAGATCACAGCTTTTTTGTAATGTCCATTGAAAATCAATAGGGAACAAGATGCTAATTTCCGAGTATGAAAATGGCCATAACTTTTTTAATACTTGAGATATGAAAGTGAATTTGGTGTCAAATTAAACTTATTGTTATGCTTTATCTGATGGGATAAATTGCAGACTTGATTTTTAAAATCTCAAAATTTTGTAACATTGCTACACTGTATCACTAACTAAACACCTTTACCCCCCCACTATACAACTTGAACCAAACAACAGATTCAATTACATTCTCGTGTAGATAAATTCTAGTCATTCTCCATCCCTGGGAACATTACCTTTTCTGGGAAAGTTTCAAATGAGGTACGGACTGGATCGCGACAGCCAAACTTGGAAGACTTGAAGCGTCGGATGATGTCCTGAAGAGTGGCGGCTACCACGAAGTATTCCTGCTTCAGACGCAGCTCCTTGCCCTCGAAGAACTGAATAGGATTAGATCAGTTAGTGCCATCATTATCCACAATAAGCAAAGATTGCACTCAAAGAACAACAGAATCCCAAATATGCCACGGCGACGCAGCTGGCAGAGCCTCTGTCCCACAGCACCAGAGACCTGATTTCCATCCTGACCTCGTGTGCTGTCTGTGTGGAGTATGCACGTTCTCCCTGTAACCACATGGGTGCTCTGGTTTCCTCCCACATCTCAAAGATGCGTGGGTTTGTGGGTTAATTAGCCCCTCTGTACATTGTCTATAGTGTCTAAGGACAGGATGAGAAAGTGGGACAACATAGAACTAATGTGAACAGGTCGGCGTGGATTCAGTGGGCCGAAGGGCCTGTTCCCATGCTATATCTTTCAATAAATTCAATTAAATACGGCTCCAAGCAGTGGTGGGAGTAATGGGTGATGTGCAGGCTGGATATGAGAAGGTAGTGGAGGTGGGGTACATTGTGGCCTGAACCCACCCCTTCAGGTAGATCACCATCTTGTCAATCTATATTATCACTATTCCTGGCACTCCGTTGCATCATGAAACTCTGTTACTTACTCCAACTCCTGGGCTGGGATTCCATGTATTGTTTATTGAATTCACAAGACGTGGCGGCTCAGTGATTGCCCATCCATGGCGGTGGAGAGCCATTGTCATCCAACACCAGGAAGACACAACACTCAACAGCACAGCACAGCAACAGGCCCTTCTGCCCACAGGGTTAGGAGCCACCTAACTGAGGCAGGGTCAGGGTTAGATCGTCAGATACGGTCAGCCTGAAGCAGGGTTCCAACCCGAAAATCGCCTGTCTGTTCCCTCCACAGATGCTGCCTGAGTCCCTCCAGCACTTTGTGTTTTGATAAAGATTCCAGCATCTGCAATTCCTTATGTCCAATTTACAAATGAACTATGGTGCATGGCAGGTTATTATGGATTTGGAGAGTGAGAGTGTTTTAGGGACAGGAAAGATTTACCAATGACAGAAGGCTTCTGTACATGTGGATTATGGGTAACGAGTTACTAGGGCTACAGTGACATTTCTGCAAGGAGTTTGGAAATGGGAGTTGTGTGGGCGTAGGAGGATGGGGATGGAGAGGGGGAGGCCGGGAAAATCACTCACAGTGGAATGTGAGTGCCCGGTTGAAATAAGACTCCAGGCTGGTTCGGTTTCTGCTATGTCCTGGCAGCTCAAAGTTCACCTTTACTGGAAACAGGTTTGTTAAAAGATGTCTTCATAGAACCTCCAGTGAGGACAGGGAGACTTGGCAGACTTACATTGTCGTTGGGGTAGAGGACTCGGGATATATTCTCAGCCAGGTTTCGATCCAACACCGCCTGGATGTAGTCACCGACGTTGACTATTAAAAGGAAAACACACAAATCATCTCATTCAAAATCGATAGAAATTGAGCATCGTTTCAGCACAGTCAGAGTAAAGTCGGATGTGTGGAAACAATGAACCGCAGATTCAGATTCAGATTCAATTTTAATTGTCATTGTCAGTGTACAGTACAGAGACAACGAAATGCATTAAAAGATTTTTGTTGCGTGCGATCCAGCCAGTGCCGGTAGTCGGGATCAAACCCGGGTCTCTGGCGCTGTGAGGCAGCAGCTCTACCCGCTGCGCCACTTGACACGTATGCAGAGACAGTTACTTCCCAGTTGTTATCAGGCAACTGAAACATCCTACCAACAACTAGAGAGCAGTGCTGAACTACTCCGTCATTGGAGACCTTCAAACTATCTTTAATCGGACTTCACTGGACTTTATCTCGTACTAAATGTTATTCCCTTTATTCTGTATCTGTACACTGTGAACGACTTGATTGTAATCATGTATAGTTTTTCCGCTAAATGGTTAGCACGCAACAAAAAAGGGTTTCACTGTATCTTGGTACACATGACAATAAACCTAGCCCACTAACTGGTTTACAAAACGAGACCCAAAGTGACAGAGTAACTCAGCAGGTCAGGGAACATCTGTGGAGAACATGGATGGGTGATATTTTGGCCCTCTACAATCAGTCTGAAGAAGGTCCCGACCCGAAATGTCACTTATCCATGTTGTCCTGCCTGTCCCACTGAGTTACTCCAGCACTTTGTGTCGTCTAAAGTCTGCTGTGACGTGCCCCCCTCCATTGGTGGGTCTCTGGTCTCAGGTGTCAGAGCCTATTGTACCAGTGCAATACAGGGAGAGGGCTGCCCTGTCATTGGTGGAATCTTCTGCACATTAGTCAAAAATCTCACCCCTTCAACCAATTCATTCTAGTTTTACAGATACAGCATAGAAATAGTCCCTTCGGCCCACCGAGTCCATGCCGACCATCACTAGTTCACACTAGTTCAATGCTATCCCACATTCTCATCCACTCTCTACACACTAGGAGCAAATTACAGACGCAAATTAACCTACAAAGCTGAGCACGTCTTTGGGATTTGGCGGAAACCGGAGCACCCGGAGGAAACCCAGCCGGTCACACGGATTAGGTGCAAACTCCACTAAGTCAGCACCTGAGGTCAGGATCGAACCAGTGTCTCTGGCGCTGTTGGGCAGCTGAGTTGTAACCAAAGTATCTTTTGTACGCTGATTGTAGTTAGTCATATGTTACACTTGTCTTATAGTGATACTGGTGTCTGTATCCCTGCAACCTATTCTCTTTCTACAGGAGGTACTGCCCCAAAAAGTCAGCCTGCATCAAAGACCCACACCACCCTGGCCACGCTCTCAACCTGCTGCTACCAGTGGGAAGAAGTTACAGGAGCCTGAAAACTCTGACCTCCAGGTTCAAGAACAACTGCTACCAGGAAACATCTGGCTCTAGAACACTGCACAACACTAACTTCCTCTGGAAAATCGTTCCAGACACACACTGCCATCAGAGGGATGATGTTGCCTCTGAGGTCACGCTTAAATCTCTCCCCACTCAACTTAACCTGTGCCCTCTAGTTTTAGAATCCTCTACTCTGGGGAAAAGACTGAATGCTCACTTTATCCTTGCCCCTCATGATTTTGTACACCTCACCCCTCAGCCTCCGATGCTCGAAAGAAAACAGTCTCATCTTAGCTTTAAAGTGAGAGGCCAAATTTAAAGGAGATGTGCGGGGCAATATTTCTTTACACACAGAGAGTGGTGGTGCCACGAATGCGCTGCCTGCCGGGGGTGGTGGAGGCAGATACGATAGTTCCATTTAATAGGCACATGGATATGCAGGGAATGGATGGATATGGATTATGTGCAGGTAGATAAAGAGTTGGCCTTGGCATCATGTTCAGCA
Source organism: Leucoraja erinaceus (assembly GCF_028641065.1). Lineage (NCBI taxonomy): Eukaryota > Metazoa > Chordata > Chondrichthyes > Rajiformes > Rajidae > Leucoraja > Leucoraja erinaceus. Next base: position 32,064,359 of record NC_073384.1, on the reverse strand, counting down.
TGGACATTGTGGGCCGAAGGGCCAGTTCCTTCACTGTTTCGTGTTCCATCCAACCACTCTCTGTAACTCAAGCCCACAAGGCCAGGTCACATCCCGAGTGAGATCAGAACCTACAGGGAAACAAGTGGGGGATTGCTCTGAAAGCTCTGCAAGACATGATGGGCCGAATGGCCTTTTATGCCATAAGGGGAAACCACCGGCAGCACCTTATCACTGGCAGTACCTTATCATTGCAACATTGCTGTTTGTGGGACCGTGTGTGTTCAGAGTTTGCCTGCTCGTTTAGCTACATAACTATGGAGAATGAGAGAAATATTTCACTGGATGAAAAACATTTTAGATGGAGTGAGGTTGAAGTTACTATGGAACATAAGAAGAGCAATTTTGTCCTGCGTTCCTATTCTATCCTTCAATACTGCACAGCTGATCTGGGACGTACCTCAAGTGTAGACCTGGCGACCGTTTCACCGAACACGAGCGCTCAGTCCGCCAAGGCATACAAGATCTCCCGGGTGGCAACCATTTTAACTCCCCTTCCCAATGCCATACCGACCTTTCTGTCCTGGACCTTTGCTCCATTGCGAGAGTGAGGCCACACGCAAACACGAGGAACATCACCTCATATACCCCACAACCCCAAATGTTCCAATCTAAAGTAATAACAAACCAACCCCCCCCCCCCCCCACCTTCTTCACTCACATAACCCCACCTTCTTTTCTCCCTCACTTCCCTGTGCTCCACCTGCACTCACACCCATTTCTCCCCCTCCCCTTCTACATACATTGTTTCCTCTAGCATCATAATTCACAGCTCTTCAATCCTTTTGTCTCGCATCTTCCATGTTTCCATCTCGGGTCTTCGTCTAACCATCTGCCTATCAAAATCCCTTCTCACCTGTATCCACGTATCACTCGCCAGGCTTTGTCCTGCCCCTCCTCTCTTCCAGCTTTCGAACCCACCCCCTACAATCATTCCGAACGGACCATAAACTTCACCTATCCATGTTCCCCAGGGATGCGGCCTGACCCGCTGAGGTACTCCGGCACGTTGTGTCCTTTTTTGTAAACCAGCACCTGCAGTTCCTTGTTTCTAAATTTATCTTTGCTTTTCTCACATTTCTTCATACCTTGGGTTAACAAAAATATATCAAATACAGATCATAAATTAATTGATAGTCACAGAATGTTCCAAACATCTGCCATTCGCTGCAGGTTTTCTAACTTCACTGGAAAAAAGGTGTAGTTGCATTTTTTAGACTACATTCCTAGTTCTCTATATCCCCACCGGCACAAATACTTTAACTTTATCTACTTCCCACTCACTTTGATCTTAGTCAGACCACACCTTAACTTACTAAATACCAGTAAACCGAGTACTAATGTGTTGTTCAGTAACTCGAATGCCCAGGAATGAAGTTGTGTAGTTTAATTTATTATTGCCAGGTATACCGAGGTACAGTGAGAAGCTTTTTGTTGCGTGCTATCCAGTCAGCGGAAAGACAATGCATAATTACAATCAAGCTGCCCTCAGTGTACAGAAACAGAATAAACAGAATGATGTTTAGTGCAAGATAAAGTCTAGAAAAGTCTGATTATAGATTGTTTAAAAGTCACCAATGAAGTACATGGTAGGTCAGGATCGCTCTCTAGTTGGTGAAAGGTCGGTTCAGTTGCCTGATAACAGCTGGGAAGAGACTGTCCCAGGGTCTGGTGATGTGCGTTTTAACACTTCTGTACCTCTTGCCCGATGGGAGAAGAGGGAGTGACCTGAGCGAGACTGGTCCGTGATTATGCTGGTGGCCTTGCCGAGGCAGCCCGACGTGTAGATGAAGTCAATGGAAGGGAGGTTGGTTTGAGTGATGGTCTGGGTTACGTCCACAATTCCCTGCAATTCCTTGTGTTCTTGGTTGGGGCTGTTCCCAAACCATGGTGTGATGCATCCCAGTGCATCTGAATAAGTTGGTGAGGGTTGTTGGGGGAAATACCAAACTTCTTAAACTTTCTCGGGAGGTAGAGGCATTGGTGTGCTTTCTTGGCCATTGCTTGGATGTGGCTGCTCCAGGACAAGTTGCTGGAGACATCTATTCCCCAGAACTTGAAGCTTTCAACCATCTTTACTTTGGCAGCGTCAATGCAAACCGGGGTATGTGTACCGCTCCTTAATCACTCTTGCTGACATTGAGGGGAAAGTTGCTGTCTTGGCACCAAGTTATGAGGTTCTCATTTCTCTTTCCTGGACTCCGTCTCGTTATTATGTGATATCCAGCCCACTATGGTGGTATCATCCGCAAATTTGTAAATCGAGTTGGAATGGTATTTCGCTGCACAGTTGTGGGTGTACAAGGAGTATAGAAGGGGGCTGAGAACGCACCCGTGTGGGGCACTAGTGTTGCAGATTATCTTAGAGGATGATCTACGATATCATCCTATCATACCCTCATCGGTATGGGTCGGTTGGGTCAGGAGGTCGAGGATCCAGTTGCAGAGGGGAGTGCTGACCCCAGGTTCCACGGATTTGGAGAGGAGCTGAAGGAGATTACAGAGAGTGGTGAATACTGCCCGGTCCATCGCGGGTATTGATCTCCCCACCATCGAAGGGATCTACTGGAGACACCGACTCAAAAAGCCAGCCCGTATCATCAAAGACCAACACTATCAAAAAGTTCTAAACACTGCCCAGTCCATCATCGGCTCTGACCTTCCTACCATCGAGGGGATCTATCGCTGTCGCTGCCTCAAAAAGGCTGCCAGCATCATCAGGAATCCACACTATCCTGGCCACTCACTCATCTCCCCGCTGCCTTCAGATAGAAGGTACAGGAGCCTGAAAACTGCAACATCCAAGTTCAGGAATAGCTCTTCCCCACAGCCATCAGGCTATTAAACTCAACTCAAACAAAACTCTGATCATTAATAGCCCATTGCACTTTATCTGTTTATTTATGTGTGTATATATATATATTCATTGGTCATATATATGGTCACACTGATCTGTTTTGTTCTGTATTTATTGATGCCTACTATATTCTGTTGTGCTGAAGCAAAGCAAGAATTTCATTGTCCTATCTGGGACACATGAAATAAACTCTCTTGAATCTTGAATCTATCCTGGCCACGCTCTCATCTCGCTGCTACCATCGGAAAGAAGGTACAGGAGTCTGAAAACAGTGATCTCCTGGTTCAAGAACAGCTTGATCCCAGCAACCATCAGGCTTTCGAACACGGCACAACACTGACCACTACCCCAGTAACTATGATCCATTATAGACTTTCTTTTGGTTTCTACTGGTACTGTTTTTGCACTATTCCTGGTCCGAGAACACTGATGCAATTATCAAGAAAGCTCATCAGCGCCTCTACTTCCTGAGAAGATTACGGAGAGTCGGTTTGTCAAGGAAGGTTCTCTCTAACTTCTACAGGTGCACAGTAGAGAGCATACTGACCGGTTGCATCGTGGCTTGGTTCGGCAATTTGAGCACCTTGGAGAGGAAAAGACTACAAACAGTAGTAAACACTGCCCAGTCCATCATCGGCTCTAACCTTCCTTCCATCGAGGGGATTTATCACAGTCGCTGCCTCAAAAAGGCTGGCAGTATCATCAAAGACCCACTTCATCCTGGCCACACACTCATCTCCCTGCTACCTTCAGGTAGAGGGTACAGGAGCCTGAAGACTGCAACAAGCAGGTTCAGGAATAGCTACTTCCCCACAGCCATCAGGCTATTAAACCTGGCTCGGACAAAACTCTGATTATTAATAACCCATTTTCTGTTATTTGCACTTTGTCAGTTTATTTATTCATGTGTGTATATATTTATATCATGGTATATGGACACACTTATCTGTTTTGTAGTAAATGCCTACTATGTTCTGTGTGCTGAAGCAAAGCAAGAATTTCATTGTCCTATACAGGGACACATGACAATAAATTCACTTGAACTTGAATTATTATGGTCTGGTTATCTTGTATTATTGATTGTTAATGAGTTGTATTATCGATTATTTCATATTTATCAGTGTGTTATTATGTTAACGGGCCACTAAAGATGTGGCAAGTAAAAATGTCACTGATCACTGTTCAAACTAGTTCTATGTTATCCCATTTTCTCATCCACTCCCTACACACTGGGGGCAATTTACAGAGGGCCATTTAAACTACAAACCTGCACGTTTTTGGGACGTGGGAGGTAACCAAACCCCCCTAAAGGAGCCCCCTATGGTCACAGGGAGAACATGCAAGCTCCACACAGACAGCACATGTGACCAGGATCAAACCCGGGTCTCTGGCAGTGTGAAGACCATTGTGCCGCCCTTTAATGTTTCTGTCAGCACTCTTTGCAATGTTGTCAGGCTTTCCAATCAGCAAATCTGGATACTTGTCTTTCTCACTCTGCCAGGTAACTGCCCATTATTCTTTCCTTGTCTTGTCATTCAACCAATTTCCTATCAAGCAAATCATTTGATGTCAGTGCCAGAAGTATCAACTACATAGAGCTCTCCGATGTCTCCAGTAAATAATTCACAGGTTCATCATCTTCTCAAATTCATACTGTCAAACTATCTCTGATCAACCAGCTTTAAGGTATTCTGACCTTAATTTCCACGAATAGGGTGGAAAAGACTAGAGGGCATAGCTTTAAGGTGAGAGGGGCAAAGTTTAAAGGAGGGGTGCGGGACACGTTTTGTGTGTTTTTACACAAAGAGTGGAACACACTGCCAGGCGTGGTGGTGGAGGCGGATACGAGTGGCGTTCAGGTAGTTTTTAGATAGGCACATGGATATGCAGGGAATGGAGGGATATGGATCATGTGCAGCCAGAGGAGATTAGTTTATCTTGGTATCATGTTCGTCACAGACATTGTGGGCTGGACGTCCTGTTCCTGTGCAGTTCTACGTTCTAATAGCAAATCATTCATTGTTCTCTCGTCTCCTTTATTTCTTGTATAATGATGAGGAACTTTGATAGGTTAATGGTAGGATATTTGTAACCTTCCCAACTGCTTGAACAAACGCAAGATGAAGTATATTGCTCAGGATGGAGGCCTTTGCAGTTCTGTTAGTTTGCATCCTTTGCAGATCTGTTAGTTTGCATCCTTTGCAGTTCTGTTAGTTTGTTAACAGGAACTCTGGCCAGCTGCCTCCTCACCAGTTTCCCCAACATCCAAGAGGCTCAGTTTTGCCCCATTATAATCCTCGTACACTCACCTCCTATCCCCGAATCCCCCATTTCCATAATATCCCCCCCCCCACTACACCTACCTCCCCCCCCCCCCCCCCCCCCCCCCCCCCCCCATCTCCTTCCATCCATATCCCTCCCTCCCTCCGGTTCCAGCATCTGCAGTTCCTTGTGTCTCCATATTAAAGTTTGTGTTGATTTCAATAATCCACGCAAGTCACTTCACACACTTTGCAGCTCGATCAATCACTTTTGTTATTGTGCCTTTCTCTGGAATGTACGCACGCTGAGGGGAGATTATGTAAGTAAATAAACTTACGAGGGGCATAGATAGGGTAGACGATCAGAAGCATTGACCAAGGGTGGAAATGCCCATCACTAGAGGGCATAGCTTTAAGGTGAGAGGGGCAAAGTCTAATGGAGCTGTGCAGGCTCTATTAAACTTTACACAGGGAATGGTGGTAACGATTAACGTCATTATCTTTTCTGCCTCGCGTTCCAGCTCTCCACCATTCTCTGTGTAAAGTTTAATGGAGCCCACACAGCTCCAAACGTTGCCCCTCTCACCTTAAAGCCATGCCCTCTATTGATGGGCATTTCCACCCTGGGTCAAAGGTTCCTACTGTCACATGGAAGTGCAGGGAACAGAGGGATGTGGATCATCGACAGGCAGATGAGGTCAGTTTAACTTTGCATTATATTTAGCACAAACATTGTGGGCCGAAGGGCCCGTTCCTGTGCTGTACTGTGTTCTGCATGCCTTGCCTTTAAATTCCTTGTGGAACCTTATTTCTTGAGTCATCAGTACTGGGTCATTGGCAAATAAAGCAATTAATCTTTCACACACATTCGCTGTGGTCTCAGCGATGCTATTGAGCAGCTCCCACTAAAGAACTGCAGTTGTCTTTGGCACCGAACAACATTTGCTCTGATAGGAGTCGCACACAAAAAACAATAATTTTATTTCCAAATCTATCGAGCTGAAAAATCTACACTGTTATTGCATTCCTTGTATTATTATATCCAGGCTTGTGAAGAAAGGGTTCTGCTGCAAAGGGTATGCGAGACTGTGCCAGAAGTGGTCAGGTTTATGAGCTGCACAGCAGAACGGCCCAGCACTGCACAGTACACGTAGCCACCCTCACTTACAGCACCATATTAGGAGAAGAACAGACAAGGTGGAAGCAGCAACACTTCATTGTGATGTACTAACGGCATGAACGGAGACTGCATAATATCTGCATTTGTCTTACAGTGAACTAGCAGCACCAAAAGAGGTCGCCGCTATATAACATTTATAGGTTGAGGTTTCTTATTGTCACTTAGTTTAGTTTAGCTTAGAGATACAGCACGGAAACAGCCCCCCTCCCCCTCCCCCCTGAGTGCGCGCCAATCAGAGATTCATAAGTCAGAGGAGCAGAATTAGGACATTCAGCCCAACGAGTCTACTCCACCATTCACTCATGGCTGATGTTTGAATGGTGATCACCCGTACACTAGTTCCCTCCTACACTAGTGTAGGGGAATTTACAGAAGCCAAATAACCTACAAACCCGCATGTCTTTGGAATGTGGGAGGAAAATGGAGCACCCAGAGGAAACCCAGGCAGTCACAGGGAGTACGTGCAAACTCCGCACAGACAGCAATCAAGGTCAGGGTCTAACCCAGGGCTCTGGTGCAGTGAGGCAGCAACTCCACTCCCTTCGGCCCAACTCGTCCATGCCAAATTGCCCCATCGACACGAGTCCCACGCCTGCTTTTGGCCCATTTCCCTCCAAACCTTTCATATCCATGTATCTGTCAAAGTGTCCTTTAAATATTGTTTTAGTACCTGCCTCAACTACTTCCTCTAGCGGCTCATTCCATATGTCCACCACCCTCTGTGTGAAAAAGTTGCCCCTCAGGTTCTTTTTAAATCTTTTCCCTCTCGCCTAAAACCTATGACCTCTGGTTCTTGACTCTTCTTCAGATGGAATGAGAGGAAGATAGCTGGAAAAGAGGTGAAAGTGAGGGCAAAGCCAGGCAAATGATAGGGTCTGGAGGGTCCCAAACCAAAATGCCGTCTGTCCATTCCCTCCATAGATGCTGCCTGACCCGCTGAGTTCCTCCAGCACTTTGTGTTTTTGGGCTGGCTAAATGGTGGTTAGAAAAGTGGGGTTTGTGGAAGCTTTTGAAGAAGAGACAAATGTCCAGAGGAAATAGTGGGGAGTGACCACAAGACATCAAGTGGATGGAAGCCAATGGGAAGTTGTGTGTGTGATGATGCACCATGTGTCATGCGTGTGTGGGTATGTCTGTGTGTGCCTGTGTGTATGTGTGTGTCTATCTGCATGTGTCGGTGTGTTTGGGGGTAGGATGTGGAAAGAAATATAGTGTCAACCCACGAGAGACCAAAGTTGAGGAAATACAAAATACTTGGAGGTTAGAGTCATCAAGCGCAGAAACAGGACGGAAACAGGCCCTTCGGCCGACCTTGTCCATGCTGACCAAGTAGGCCTACTAGTTGGTCCCATTTGCCTAAAGCCCTCTCCACACAGTGGTGCAGTGGTAGAGTTGCTGCCTTACAGCGCCAGACACACGGGTTCGATCCCGACTACGGATGCTTTCTGTGTGGAGTTTGTATGTTCCCCCTGTGATCACGTGGGATTTATCAGTGATCTTCCATTTCCTCCCAAACTCCAACGACGTACAGTTGGCTTGGTATAAATGCAAAATTGTCCCTCGTGTGTGTAGGATAGTGTTAATGTGCGGGGATCACTGGTCAGTGCGCACTCGGTGAGCCGAAGGGCCCGTTTCCGCTCTGTAACTCTAAACTAAACCCTTCCTATCCTGGTTAGCCCAGCTGATGGATTCACTGTGATAAGAGAGAATGGTGATGGGGTGAGGATTCAAACTCCAACTTTGGAATTAAGGTGCAGATATGAAAGATTTGTCGTAATACTGGAAAAGCAGGTTAGTTCTTTAGTGTCCCAGCCATCATTTATCCATCAATCTCTATTTACAACAATTCATTTGGTCTTTGGACGGATACGTTTTTCAGTGTAACAGTGAGATAATAAATCGGAAGAGATGCAAGCATTACCACACTTTGTAATGAAACATGAATCCAATTGCTATTCAAGAAAAATATGCACATTTTTCTATTTCTTTTGACACATTTAGTAAAGACAAAAGTATTAGTGATAAGTAAAACGAGTATTTAATTGAGGTTTAAGAAACATTTCATTCAATAATGACAATTTATTTGTGGTGTCGGACAGTGAGGAAGGATTTAGAGGGACGGGCCAAATGCATCCAAATGAGACTAACCCGTATGATGTATTGGTCAGCATGAGCAAGCAGGGCCGAAGGGCCTGATTCTGTGCTGTACAGCTCAATGACAATTCCACATCCTCGACAAATGACATGGGGAAGGGTAATTAGAATGGATATGCTGGATGAAGGTGGTGGGAATATGGGATTGAGGTGGTTTAAGATCAGGTGACCAACTGATTTGGGGGTGGCACAGTGGCACAGCTGGTAGAGCCTTTGCCTCACTGGGCCAGAGTGCTGGGATCGATCCTGATCTCGGTGCTGTCTGTGTGGAGTTTGCATGTTCTCCCTGTCACCACATGGGTTTCCTCCTGGTGCTCCGTTTTCATAAGTTATAGGAGCAGATTTAGGCCATTCGGCCCATCAAGTCAATTCTGCCATTCAATCATGGCTGATCTATCTTTCCCTCTACTCCATTCTCCTGTCTACACCTTATAAAGTCATAAGGTCATAAGTTATAGCAGATTTAGGCCATTCGGCCCATCAAGTCTACTACGCAATTCAATCTTGGCTGATCTATCTCACCATCCTAACACCATTCTCCCCATAACCATGACACCCGCATTAATCAGGTGATTCTCCCACATTCCAAAGACGTGCAGGTTTTTAGGTTAATTTGCTTTTGTAAGTTGCTCCTAGTGTGAAGGGAGTGGATGAGTAAATGGGTCAACACAGAACTAGTGTGGACAGGTGAAGGGTCTATTTCTACACTGTATCTTCCAATCAATTAAATTTAAAAAAGAGACCTCATCTCCCGGATGACACATGCCACCAAACCTGCCAATCCTGCCAATCAGGAGTCTCAGTCTTCAAAACTGGATTTCTAGTGTAAACGGAGTCTCATTCTTGTGACAATGGACAAGGGAGCGTGAGTCAGCACACAGCCAGATTTGGAATCTGCCCTCAGCAAACCAGGATGGTGTAACAGGATTAGAATTTGTTGAGACTGACTGTTTGAGTAAAGTTGAGTGGCCCCAGGCCAACAATAATCAACCATCCGTTTGTTTTGTGATGTACAATCTGCTCTGCAGTCTGCAGTAGTCACGATCTCAACTCTGCAAACAAGTCCGATCTCAACTCTGCAAGCAACTCCGAGTTGGGTTTGCAGCTCCCAGCAAGAGCCAGTGAGGGGGAAACACTTTCAGTTCACTTCAGTTTCAGTTTAATTTATTGTCACAAGTACCGAGGCACAGTGAAAAGCTTTTGTTGCCTGCTATCTAGTCAACGGAAAGACAATACGTGATTACAATCGAGCCATTTACAATGTACAATGTGGAGATACATGATAAGGGAATATCATTTAGTGCAAGGTAAAGCCAGTAAAGTCCAATCAAAGATAGTCCGAGGGTCACCAATGAGTAGTTCAGGACTGCTCTCTAGTTGTGGAAGGATGATTCCGTTGTCTGAAAACAGCTGGGAGTAAACTGTCCCTAAATTAGGTGTGTGTTTTCACACTTCTATACCTTTTGCCCAATGGGAGAGGGGAGAAGAGGGAATGGTCAGGGTGCAACTCGTCCTTGATTATGATGCTGGCCTTGCCGAGGCAGTGGGAGGCATAAATAGAGTCAATGGAAGGGAGATTGATTTGTGTGATGGTCTAGGCTGCGTCCACAATTCACTGCAATCTCTTGCAGTCTTGGATGGAGCTGTTCCCATGGATCCTTTACAGGCAGATGAGATTGGTTTGGCTCGGCATCATGTTCAACACGAACATTGTGGGCCGAAGGGCCCATTCCTGTGCTGCACGGTTCCATACTCCAAGGCAACAATCTCACCCTCAATGACAGCAAGATAAGGGAGCTAGTTATTGACTATAAGAAGTGTGATGTTTCAACTTCCTAGTTGTAAATGTCACCAACAATCTTTCTTGCACCAACCACGTTGAAGCTGCTGCCCAGAAATGCAAGCCAATGCCTCTACTACCTCAGGAGATGAAGGACGTTCAGTATCGTCAGAGATACAGCATGGAATCAGGCCCTTTGGCCCATCGAGTCCTCACTAACCATCGATCACCCGTTCACACTAGTGCTTTGGTATCCCATTTTCTCATCCACTTCCTACACACTAGGAGCAATTTACAGAGGGACAATTAACCTACAAACCTGCACGTCTTTGGGATGTGGGTGAAAAGCAAAGCAAACTCTGCACAGACAGCACCCGAGGCCAGGATCGAACCCAGGTCTTTGCCGCTATGAGGCAGTGGCTCTACCAGCTGCGCCACTGTGACATCTCTAAGTAAGGTTCACCCCTATTAAATGGGTACCAAAGTATATATCGTGTCAGAGAATATCTCTGTGATCTTGCTAATATTTGTCCTTCAGCCAACCTTCGCCTCAACTAAAGCCGTTTGTGGGAGGTTGCTACATGTGAATAATGTTGCAGATTCAATGTTTATCACCAACGATGACACTTATGAGCGACCAACAGACTCTTGACCCTCACCGCGCAATCTTAACCACAACCCAACCTCAGCAGCAAACGACTAAAGACGGTGTTAGGCTGCATTAGAATTCGGCATCCACTATTATGGTTTGGTTACCCAGTGTAACTGATAATTTATTGTAGTACTGTTTATTGTATGTCCTCCAGTTCTTGATTCCCCTACTCTGCGTAAAAGACTCGGTGCATTCACCTTATCTACTCCCCTCATGATTTTGTACACCTCGATAAGATTTCAGCTCAGCTTCCTGCGCTCCAAGGAATAATGTCCTAGCTTGCTGAACCTCTCCCTATAGCTCAGGGCCTCAAGTCCTGGCAACATCCTGGTAATCCTCAACTGGATGTGTCCAGTTTCACGACATCCTTCCTACAACATGGTGACCAAAACTAAACACAGTACAGGTGCACAACCTTTTATCCGAAGTTCCAAATAACGAAAAGCTCCGAATAGCGGACATTTTTTCGGTCCTTGAAGAAAGGTCCTTGAAGACGTTCACCGAGGTCGGCCCGCAGAGGTGACAGCGGAACCTCCGATCAGTCCTCGAAGAAAGGGGAACTAAATCCCCATTCATAAAAGAGAAGGTGAGGGTATATTGCGCGGGAGGGTTAATAATTGACAATCTGCTGCTGCCTGCCCGCTGAGTTAAAAAGTTCCCACGGTAGACACGATACACAGTGTATTGTGAGTCTTGCGTGGGAACTTTTGAACTCAGCGGGCAGGCAGCAGCAAATTGTCGCTCCCTTCAGTTTCACCCCACCTACACCCCTCTGCTTCCCGGTCATGTGTGTGACCCCTTCCCTCCCCTCTCCAGTTCCCCGCCCATTGCACCGGCGCGGGGGCTTTGCACTTGTCTTCACGTCGGAGCCAGTGCCAGTCACCGGAGACGTCAGGACCAACGGTACACCGGCCCCCAGGCCCACTGCAAGCACGGAGATCCCAGAGACCCACAGCCAGCAGCAGCCCAGCCCCGTTCCAATTCCAGAGGAACACGCTCCCCGTAGGGACCGAAGCTGATGGTGTGCAAGGTACGTCTTGGTCTTGAGGTTGCGGATGAGGGGGCGCAGCTCGGGCTGCGACGTCTCCGGCCACCCCCTGTACAGGAGCTGAGACTGGGAACTGTGGGGTTGTTTGCAGTTGCAGAGGGAGGGGGCAAGGGCGGTACAGTTCCCAGTCTCAGCTCCATTCCAGGGGGGTGACCGGAGACGTCAGGGCCAACGGGACACCGACTGAAAGCACGGCGATCCCAGAGACTCACAGCCAGCAGCAACTCTAGCCCAGCCCCGCTCCAACTCCAGAGGAACCCGGGTTGCGGATGAGGGGGCGCAGCTCAGACTGTGGGCGAACTGCCAGTTGTCGCTGTAGCGGCGCATCGGGGAGCGGGTTCTTGATGGTCCTGACGTCTCCGGGCGCCCCCCTGGACAGGAGCTGAGAGACGTCAGGACCACCAGAAGCCGCTCCCTGATGGGCTGCTACGGCTACAAGTGGCAGTTCGCCCACAGCCCGAGCTGCGCCCCCTCATCGGGACACCGACCCCCAGGCCCGCTGCAAGCACGGAGATCCCAGAGACTCACAGCCAGCAGCAACTCTAGCCCAGCCCCGCTCCAACTTCAGAGAAACCCGGGTTGCGGATGAGGGGGCGCAGCTCGGGCTGTGGGCGAACTGCCACTTGTCGCCGTAGCGGCCCATCGGGGAGCGGATTCCTCTGGAGTTGGAGGGACAGGGAGACACAGCGGCTTTTGAGAATGGTGGGCAATCACTTCCAAAGTTCTGCCCACACAGTCAGTACACCTCTCCTACACTTGTCTCCCGCACTAAGATCATCTCGCAGAGAATGATCCCAGCCTAACCCTCCCTATTCTCTCCTATTCTGCAAGAAAAAACTACATTGAAGATTCAAACTCGCGATCGAGTAACTGCCGGGATCGAGGCGCAAACTCGCGACCTTGCGGATATGAGCCGAGCACTCTACCACTGCGCCAGCCGTTAAAATCTACGCTAAAAATCTTCCATTCCGAAAGCCGAAAAATTCTGAATTACGATAAGTGTCTGGTCCCAAGGCTTTCGGATAAAAGGTTGTGCACCTGTACTCCAAATGAGGCCACACCAATGTCTTGTACAACTGTAACGTAACATCCTAACTTCTATTCTCAATACCCTGACGGATGCAGGCCAATGTACCAAAAGCCTTCTTTATCACCCTATCTACCTGTGACGCCACTTTCAAGGAACTATGACCCTGCACGCCTCGATCCCTCTGCTCTACAACACTCCCCAAAGTCCTACCATTCACTGTGTAGGCCCTGCCCCGGTTTGACTACCCTATATGCAACACCTTGCACTTATCTACATTAAACTCCATTAACCTGCTGTAACCATCTTCACTTTTGATGATACCACTTACTATTTGACTAAACTCATGTCCATTGCTGGTTCTGAGCACTTCTGGTTCTGAAGGCAACAGGGGGAGGGCGTGGGGTGGAGAAGATAATCTGTAAATGCAAATCATCTTTTTCTTGTTGGCTTGGCTCGTCCGTGCTGGGGAATCCCTCCCTGACATGAACTCTTCAACCTCGTGCATTCAGTCATGGCAAAGGGTCGACAGTACACAAAATATTACAAATCTGAGAGTTCATGTTACATGACAACTAGGTTATCAACCTTCCAGAATAATCTCATGAAGCAGTTGTGACTGACTGGAGAAACATTATTCATGCAACAAGGCAAAGGATATTTTGCATTTAAATATGTCCTACCTGCCTCTGTTTACCCCCTCTCCCTCTAAACCCTTCCTACCCAAGTACCTGTCCAAGTGTCTTTTAAATGTTGTACCTGCCTCAACTACCTCCTCCATACATGGTCCATATACCAACCACCCTCTGAGTGAAAGTTGTAAGTTTGATCCAGACTAGGGAACAGTCACTTCTATACCCATTGATGCAGGTCTACACACTGTCTACCCTCTGATGCAAGTCTACACACTACTACCCTCTGATGCAAGACTCCATATTACCCTCTGATGCAAGACTCCACACTGTGTACCCTCTGATGCAACACTCCATACTGTGTACCCTCCGATGCAAGATTACACACTACTACCCTCTGATGCAAGACTCCACGTTACCCTGCAATCGTTAGCCAGTAGTTACTACATCCCCTAACCATCTCGCCCCAGCTTCCCCTTTATACTCGACTGTTGCTGCAATCTATTGAGCCAGCCCAGTCTTTCTTGCACAACGGTTTAGGCAATGCTTCTCCTGCCATCCACACAGAGATTGCCTCTCCTAATTCACACAGGTTTTGACAAACAGCTCCCTTTTAAGTTAGAGACGGCGTTTCAAATAGTTCCGATTGTTTGTCATGATCCTTGCCCTTTACACACATTGCCTGAAACAATTCAGGGCCTTTACTGGACCCTAACCACATCCTCACATCCATCAAGTGTCAGACAGTATCACCAGTCTGCATAAACTGTCCCATTTCTGTAACAACCCGTTTAACCTACAGCAAGCACTGCACGTCCTTGTCCCTATCTGCAGTTTGTACATTCTCCCCGTGAGGATTTTGTATGTTCTCCCTGTGACTGCGCGAGTTTCCTCCAGGTGCTCTGGTTTCCTCCTGCACTCCAAAAATGTACAGGTTTGTAGGTTAATTGACTTTGGTCAAAATTGTAAATTGTCCCTGGTGTGTAGGATAGTGTTAGTGTACGGGGTGATCACTGGTCGGCATGGACTCGGTGGGTCGAAGTGCCTATTTCTGTGCTGTATCTCTAAAGTCTAACAGTCTAAAGTAAATCTGCAGTTCATTCTGAAAATGGCAACATAATTAGATGGGTTAGTAAAGAAGGCATATGGTACGTTTTCCTTCATTGGTTGGGGCATTGAGTATAAGTCAGGAGGTCATGATGCAGCTTTATGGGACTTTGGTTCGGCCACATTTGGAGTATTGGAGTTCAGGTTGCCCCATTACAGGAAGGATGTGAAGGCTTTGGAAAGATTGCAGAGGAGGTTTACTAGAATGATAACTTTATTAGGAGATATTACCTTCAAGGAGCGATTAGATAGACTTGGATTCTTTCCACTGGAACAATGGAGGTTGCTGGAGACTCGACAGAAATATATAAAATAATGGGAGAAATAGATAGGGTAGACAATCAGAACCTTTTTATCCCCAGGATGAAATAATCAAATCAAGTTCAAGTGAGTTTATTGTCATGTGTCCCTGATAGGACAATGACATTCTTGCTTTGCTTCAGCACAACAGAACACAGTAGACATTTACTACTAAATACTAGAGGGCATTGCTTTAAGGTGAGATGGGGTACAGTTTAAAGGAGATGTTTAAAGGAGCAAGTTTAGTTTGGTTTAGTTTAATTTAATTTTGTAATCATTTAATTGTAATTGTAATCGGACACATAAAATTTCATTTATTTATAGATATTGTTTATGACACTTTATAAATATTCTTGTTTTGCTTTTTGTATGCTGTTTCATACTTGCTTTTTATTCTTTTATTCTGTTCGAAATAAAGAATTAATTAAATTTTTTTAATTTAAAAAAAAAGATTAATATTTATTTACCAAACAGAGGGCGGTGAGTGCCTGGAATGTGCTGCCAGGGGTGGTGGTGGAGGCAGATACGATAGTGGCATTTAAAATAATTTTGGATAGACACGTGGATATGAAGGGGAATGGAGTGATATGGAACACATGCAGGCAGATAAGATGTGTAGGAAAGGACTGCAGATGCTGGTTTAAACCAAATGCTGGAGTAACTCAGCATATCTGGAAAGAAGGAATGGGTGACATTTCTTAGACAGCTACAGGCAGCGCTGCCAAATCTGATCAGACATATTCAAGGAAATCTATCACAATTGTCATTGTAAACTCACCCCGTTCAAAAATCCAAAAATCACAGGGCACCCAAAATGTCCACCCCACCAAATGGAAGTCATACAAGTTTATTTTATTAGCCCCCTGCCCACCCCACACACTACCTCCAACAATCTTACAACCGGTAAATGATAGAATATGGAAATAATGCAAATGCACCAGATTCATGAACAACATCATCCCCGCTGTTATCAGACTATTGAATCCTCCTTCCATAATCTATGGTGTAGTCCTGATCTTCCAACCAACCCAATTGCAGACTTTGCACTTTTTCTGTGTAACACTACATTCTCCACTGTGGTATTTTTCTCTTTGCACTAAGAGTTGTACTTGTGTATAGCTTGATTGTACTCATGTATTGATTGGATAGAGCACAAGCTCTACGCCGTATCTCAATATACGTGACAATAACAAAACCAACAACAGTTTCTCACGGTGTCATCAGTACACAGGACAACACATGTATCACATGCACAGGAACATACAACATACAACAGTACAGCACAGGAACAGGCCATTCGGCTCACAATGTCTGTGCCTAACATGATGCCTGTAGGTGCATCCATTTCCCTTCATTCCCTGCATATGTCCGTCTAATCCTGGGTCTTCCTATTGTGTGCAAATGTATTTTCGATAAATGCTCAAGGTGCAGCCTTTCAAGCCAATCCATTGGCCAGTTCATGAACTAGCCTAACGGTATGTACATTGAATTCTCCAATTCCTGATAACTAGCCTACAAACAACCACAGTTCACAATGATGTATCCCTCTTGGGCTCACAAGTCAACAATCAGCCAGCCGACCAAGAAACCTCCTTGCCTGAGGTCATTTGTTGTCCTGGTTTCATTCTGGTTTCCAGCACCCCCCTCCCCACTTCCATTACAATCAGTCTGATGAAGGGTCTCGACTTGAAACATCGCCTCATTTTCTCCAGGGATGCTGCAAGACCAGCTGAATTACTCCAGCACTTTGTGTCTACCTTTGGCATAAACCAGCAACTGCAGTTCTTTTTTATTACATGTTTACTACACACAACTCCCCCTTTTCCCTGCCCCAAACACCCCCTGCATTTCTCCCCTGCTCCCCACCTGAAATACAGTCAATAACACAGTAATTGAAATTTAAAACTGCATATCCTAGAAATCTGAAATAAAAATACATTGGTGGGAATCTCTACAGTCCAGGTTGTATCTCTGCAAAGCGTTTAGATCAACAGTTCAGCATTTTGTGTTTCAAAGATTCACAGTTTTATTAAACCATGTATTGAAATTGCTGACAAAATAGGTTTGGACACAGAGAAATATTCCAGGCCAATCTTGCGGTGACTTCAAAGCTACATTTCCCGAATTACAAATTATCAGTGGAAAAAAACACTTTGTCAAAGGACCAGCTTCACTCTCGTGCTCAAGTAGAATAAAAAGACAGCCGACTCTTTCCCAAGTCCCTCCGTGGCCAAATGCCAGATGACCCAAGCAGAAGCGGAGGTGGAGAGGAACAGAGGCTTTCTTCTCCAGTTGCTTTTGTGGCCAGAATACAAATGAGCAGAAAAGGCAAGTCATCAGCAGCTGCTATTGTCTCTGTACTGGCTGGCAACACTTCAGAACTGGCCTAGTTACCATTCCCAGGGGTCTCATATAACTTTTTTCCCCTGTTGCCAGCCGGGCAACCTCGGCAGCTTTTTAAGTTGCCAAATGACAGTTTAGGTGGTCATTTAAGACTGCTTGCATGACGCGTGTGATAATGTGTTCGGACGAAGTGCGTAGTTACCAGTCGGAATTATGGTCAATGAAGCATTCACTTATTTCTGCTTCAAATAAAGTCACAAACTAAACATATTCACCAATCAAGACATGATATATACCACAATGACATGCAGCAAAATTATAATACAGTATCTCATCCCTTTTTACACGTTGCAATGAATGCAATTTCTATTATTTCTTTCCACTTCCAAACAAAAATGTGGTTGGATTATTCAACGTATGATCAACCTCGGTGAGACCAAGCGCAGGCTTGGCGATTGCTTCGCCCAACACCTCCACTCAGTTCGCAATAACCAACCTCATCTCCCGGTGGCTCAGCACTTCAACCCCCTCCCATTCCGAATCCTGGGCCTCCTCCATGGCCAGAGTGAGGCCCACCACAAATTGCAGGAACAGCACCTCATATTTCGCTTGGGTAATTTTCACCCCAGCGGTATAAACATTGGCTTCTCCAATTTCAGGTAGCCCTTGCTTTTTCCCTCCTTCCCCTCCCATTCCCAGCTCTCCCACAGCCTACTCTCTGCCTCTTCCTTTCTTTCCCCCACCACCCCCGACCCAACATTAGTCTGAAGAAGGGTCTCGACCCCGAAATATAGCCTATTTCCTTCGCTCCATAGATGTTGCCTCACCCGCTGAGTATCTCCAGCATTTTTGTCTACCCATTCACACAAGTTCTGTTAACCCACTTTCCTCACCCACTCCCCACACATTAGGGGCAAATTTACAGAGACAAATTAACCTACAAAGCCAATGGGATGTGGGAGGAAACCCACACGCTTGTAGGGAGAATGTGCAAATTCAACACAGACATTGCTCGAGGACAGGATCCAACACAGATCTCTGGCGAGTGAGGTGGCAAGTCCACCAGCTGTGCCACTGTATTTTATTTTCCAACACAAAGAAAATTATACGTTGATAGCTTTGGTTACTAAAAAAAAAGAAATTATCCATTTTCAGTCTTAAATCTCTAAGTGACACTATGTCCCCCTTTACAGCTACTGTATGTTTTAATTCAGTTCAAGACTATGGGGCAGTAAATTGGCCATAAAGTTGCTGCCTAAAATTGCCAGAGACCCGTAATTGATCCTGAATATGGGTGCTGTCTGTATGGAGTTTGCTCCTTTTCCTTATACTTATATCTCATATATAAATATACACCGTTTTGTTTTCTCGTTTATAACATTGTTTACAGAGTACTATGTTTACATATTCTGTTGTGCTGCTGCAAGTAAGGATTTCATTGTTCTAACTGGGATGTGAGAGAATAAAACACTCCTGACTCTTGACTTACGTCGCTATGGTGTGGGATAGAACTAGTGTACGGGTGACTGGTGGTCGGCATGGACTCGGTGGGCCGATGGGCCTGTTTCCACGCTGTATCTTTAAATTAAACTAAAAACACTAAATGTAAAGAAGGGTCTCTACCTGAAACATCACCCAATTTCTTTTATCCTGAGTTGCTGGCTGCTCCATGGAGCTCCCCCGCACAATTAAAGCATGGAATAGTCTTCACTTTACCATAGTTACCCTTTTCTGCTTAAGTCCAAGAGTCAAGAGAGTTTTATTGTCATGTGTCCCAGATAGGACAATGTAATACTTGCTTGCTGCAGCCCAACAGAATATGTAAACATAATACAGAACAGGTGATAAACGTTCAGTGTGTCTATATACCATAGACCATATATATACACAATAAATAAACAGATAAAGTGCAATAGGCTGTTATTTTTCAGAGTTTGGAGTTTGGTGGTGGTGGGTCCACTCCTGTTTAAATTCTATTTGGAATATTTTTGGAGGACCAGGAAACCAAGAAGCAAGAGTTACTCCAGGGAGTTACTCCAGCTCCAGGGAGTGATTCTGCGTTGGTTTTCAGCAGTCGCGGCGAGGCGGCGACCAGACAGCAATGGTGGCCAGATCTCCCACAATGCAAAGGGAGGGAGAAAGTGGCCGACGCCGACTAGTTGCCGTGGCAACGTGCATGTGCAGGGTGGCACATGCGCACAACCACGGCTGAAGATGTGGCTGGTCGTGGTTGTGCGCATGTGCAGGCCGCGGCAGTGCGCATGTGTAAGGCGGCCGGCTGTGCCGGAGGATGAAAGGGGGGAGAAGAGGGGAGAGGGAGGGGGAAGGGAAAGGGGAGAGAGAAAGGGGGAGAAAAGAAAGCAAGGAGAGAAGAGGAAAGGAAACTAGAAGGGGAAAGGAAAGGAAGAGAGAAGGGGGGGAGGGGGGGAGAAAGAGAGAGGGAGGGGAGGAAGGGAGGAGGAACGGGCGGAGAGCCGAGATCCAGACAGTGGGCGGAGACGGAGAGTGACAGCGAGAGAGAGAGAGAGGGGGGGGGGCGCTCAGAGTTGTTTGCCAAGCCGGGCAAAATGGAACGGCTGTTAGGTTGCCAGACGGCAGTTTAGGTCGCCATTGGCACCCGGGCAACCGCTAATTTCGAGCCCTGCATTCCCCACAGCACACATCTTTCCTCACTATATGGCCTGCGATGGAGGTTTACAGCTGGAACAAGGGAACAGTACACCAGCAGCCGAATAACACCAAACTGGAACAAATGGTACAGAGCTTGAAAACGCACACTACTAGACACAGGAACAGTTTCTTCTCCTCCATTACCTCCTTCCTTCCATAAGCTAGGGTACAGTCCAATTCACCTCTACCCCATTGCGGTCATTGGGCCTTGTCTCTGGCACTGATGCACTACTATGCTGAGTACTATATTCTGCATAGCAGTGCATTAGTCTGAAGAAGGGTTTCGACCCGAAACGTCGCCTATTTCCTTCGCTCCATAGATGCTGCCTCAACCGCTGGGTTTCTTCAGCATTTTTGTCTACCGACTATATTCTGCACTCTGTATTTTCCCCAATGATTCTGCTTTGTTCTGAAATCAGGTCTCGACCTGTTCCTTTTCTCCAGAGAGTCTGCCTGACCCGCTGAGTTACTCCAGCATTTTGATGTCTATTACCAGTGTAAACCAGCATTTGCAATTCCTTCCTGCACCCTTAGCTCTACGTATCGTATTTGAGTTTGAACTGATTGTATTTATGTCTAATATTATCTGATCTGTTTGGATAGCTTGCAGAACAAAGCATTTCACTGTACCTCGTATGAGGTAGATGGCAACAATAAACCTAAACCCAGCCTTACTATGTGCAAAGACACCCTTTATTAGGAACTGCAGAACTACTAAATAAATGGCACATTTGTATAACATGCATATACTGATACCACAATCAGGATTTTCATAACTTCGGAGAAAAGTTTCTGAGTAACTTACAGTCCTTCAGATTGAAGTCGTTGGGAGCCTTTGCAGACCACAGCCTCATGGTGTTGACGGTGTTGTTCTTGAATCCCGGCACTGGAGTGTCGTAGGGCATGGCCAGGACAACCTGTGGCCATGAACATACTTAGTTTAGAGATACAGTGGAAACAGGCCCATCGGCCCACCGAGTCCATGCCGACTGGCGATCGCCCATACACTAGTTCAATCCTACACTCGACATTGGCCAATTTATAGAGGCCAATTAACCTACAAATCCGCATGTCTTTGGGATGTGGGAGGAAGTGGGAGCACCCGAAGAAAATCCACCCAGTCACAGCGAGAACGTACACACTCCACACAGACAGCACCTGCAGCCAGGATCGAACAGGGCCTCTGGCACTGCAAGGCAGCAACTCTACCGCTGCGCCACTGCGCTGCTTATTATGGTCAGACACTTAAGTACGTCACTTGTTTCTTTTTACAGGAGGTGCAAGGAAAAGCAGGTGCTGGACTCTTAAATGAAACACCAAGAGCAAGAGGAACTCAGTGGGTCAGGCAGCATTGGAGGAGGGGAATGGTCGATTCTGAAGAAGGTTCCCGACCTCGAAACATCGTTTCTTCATTTCCTCCACTGCTGTTACCCGACCCGCTGAGTTCTTCCAGTTTGTGATGTTTTACCTCTTTTTAAAAAAAATATTCGCTGGAAGTTTATGTTTCCCACCCGTGTACCAGTAACAAGTAAATGTTGTTATAGAACTTGCCTGAACTACCTCCTCTGGCAGCTCATTCCATAAACCCACCACTCTTGGCCATTGTCACCCAAGAGCTATGCCCTCCAGTCTTCCTCTACATCCTGGGGTAAAGGTTCTGACTGCCTATGATCTAATTTTCTGTTCACTTCAGGAATGGTGATCTGGAGGTTTCCCTGCCATTAAGTTTAGATTATCGTCACGTGTACCGAGGTGCAGTGAAAAGCTTTTGTTGCGTGCTAACCGGTCAGCGGATAGACATAAATCAGAAGGCATAAATGTGGGACAGCGTTATAAGAGGAGCAGTAGATAATTCCCCTCTTGTCATCTTCTCAGGTTACACAGTTCCCCGAGACTCCCAGTGGTCCTACACCGGGACGGCAAGCAGCATGTACCTGAGTATCGAGCCATCTCGCACCGTTGGGGCCGCGCTCCACATGGCCGTAGAAGTGAACGGGGAGCATGTATTCCGGACGGGCTTTCTCCCACGGGTTACCATAGCGCAGCCAGTCATCAGCTTCCTCCACCTGGGGAGCAACAAACAAAGAGAGGTTATCTGAGAAGATATATGATACATACACAAATTAAATAGCTGCACCAAAGAGAACATATGAAATAAGATCTTAACGGCCAATCTCAGGCAAGGGTGCACACAGGGGACAAGTCATAGGAGCAGAATTAGGCCATTTGGCCCATCGAGTCTACACCGCCATTCAACCAAGGCTGATCTACCTTTCCCTCTCAACTCCATACTCCTGCCTTCTCTCCATAACCTTTCACACCCTTGCTAATCAAGAACCTGTCAATCTCCGCTTTCAAAATAAGTTCATAAGTTATAGGAGCAGAATTAGGCCATTCGGCCCATCAAGTCTACTCTGGGATTCAAGCAAGACCGATCTATTTTTCCCTCTCGACCCCATTCTTCTGCCGTCTCCCCATAACCCCAGACACCCTTATGGGCCTGTCCCACTTGGGCGACTTTTTAGAGGACTGCAGGAGACTTTGCAGTTGCCACATGTTCGCGGGTGGTTGCCGGGGAGTCGCCTTCATGGTCGTGAGGAGTTCCCGCATTCTGGGAACTAGAAATGTTGCTGACCGGTGAATTTCATTGGCTCATTGGGGAAAAAAAACGTAAGCAGTAGTTTTTAGAACCAAGTTTAACCGACCGATAATGTTAATGTCCGCCGAGCTTCACAGCCGTGTATCTCTGGCTTCTTAAAAGTTGGCTCCACTCCTTCTTCCCCCTTCTCCCCACCTCTTTTAAAGGACTTACCGTACACTGTGCTTTTTAGCTTCTTAATTACAGCTCCAACCTGTTCATCGTGGTGTGGGTCTGCACCACATTGGCTTTGCACCATGTGAATTTCACTCAGACAGCGCTCCCCCCGCTTGCCCTGACCCCACCCACATAACGGGCTGGTGAAGTAAGCGATGTGTTTGTGTGTGTTCCCATCTGACAGTCGCCGTTTCAGTTGCCGGTTATTCAGGCAACTGCCGGCAACTTGACAGTCACCGGCAGTAATCTGAAAAATCGCCTATGTGGGACAGGGCCATTAAGTAAGTAAGTAAGTAAGTAAGTACGTTTATTGGCCAAGTATTCATATACAAGGAATTTGCCTTGGTGCTCCACCCACAAGTAACAACATGACATACAGTGACAGTTACGAATGACTCCGAAAACACTAAACATTAATAAAAATAAAACATTAATGATAAAACACCATTGATCAAGCATGTGAACCAACAAAATACCAGATCAAAGGGAGGATACAGATTTTTGGCTGTTGAGTAAAGCAACTGCTCTAATACTAATTAAATGTCCAATGACAATGTGACAATGAATTCCACAGATTCGCCATTCTCTGGCCAAATAAATTCCTCCTCGTCTCCATTTTTAAGGTTCAGGCACCACAGGGATTAGTAGGCATCATATATGGATCAACATTCGGGTGCTATTGGAACCATAGAGCTATACAGTAACGCGACATGTCTGTATAGCAATAATAACAGATGCATTTGGTTTTGTACATTATCATTGGATATTAATTCCAGAAAACTCACCTGCCAGCCATTATGAATCTTTTGATTGAAGATACCAAACTCATAGCGAATGCCATAGCCATAGGCTGCCAACCCCAGCGTGGCCAGTGAATCAAGGAAACAAGCTGGAACAAAACCCAATAAATTAATACACTTGTACAAGTACAAATATGTTTAACGCGAGAGGGGAAAGATGCAACAGGAACCTGAGGGGCAATGTTTTCATTCAGCGGATGGTGGGTATATAGGACAAGCTGCCAGAGGAGGTTGTTGAGAAAGTTGACATCCCTACTTGAATAAAAACACCGGAACATGGGTAGGAAAGGTTTAAAGGGATCTGGGCCAAACACGGGCAGGTGTGACTAGTGTAGACGGGGCATCTTGGCTGGCATGGACGAGTTGAACCAAGTTGTGTGACATACATTTCGTTGTCTCTGTACTGTACACTGACAATGACAATTAAAATTGAATCTGAATCTAATGACAGTTAGCAGAGAGACAACATTACTTTGGTAGTATATTCACTTCACCTAGCTGGATAAATTAGAGGAGAATTCATTTTGTATTTTCTCCTAAGTGCTAGTTTCATATGAATATATGACCCAGCAGAAAAGTTTGAGGAATTTCAAGAGCAATTTCCATCCAGCAGAAGATGAGAGCTTGTGTCCTTTTGCCTGAACCAAAAAAAATGAAAGGTACCAAAACCAAGTTTGAGTGAGTGATGGTGCCTATCTATGGACCTGCCAAAAGGTTTTAAAAGTCAAGCAGGACTTAAAACATTGAACATAGGCCAGTACAACACAAGAACGGGCCCTTCGGCCCACAATGTCTGTGCTCAACACAATGCCAAGTAATCTTCTAAAAAAATACTTACTTTAAAAAATGATGCCAGAATATTTTTTTAGCCCTTGTAAATGTTAACTCAATGTTGACTAAGGAACGGATAAATATACACCAATTAACCCAGTAAATGGTTCAGCAGGGAATGACACAAAGTGCTGGAGTAACTCAGCGGGTCAAGCAGCATCTCTGCAGAACATGGATGAGTGACATTTCAGGACATCCAGGTCAGCAAACGTTTAACCAGTTTAGTTTAGTTTTAGAGTTACAGCATAGATACATGACCTTTGGCCCATCAAGTCCATGCCGACCATCAATATACCCATTCACACTAGTTCCATGTAATCCCACTTTCTCACTCCCTACACACTCGGGGCAATTTACAGAAGCCAATTAACCTACAACCCACATGTCTTTTGAATGTGGAGGGAAATCAGAGCAAATCTCCCCACTCGGTCACGGGGAGAACGTGCCAACTCCGCACAAACAGCACCCGAGGTTGGGACCGAAGCCGGGTCTCTGGCGCTGTGAGGCAGCAACTCTACCGCTGTGCCACTGTGCTGCTCAAAGTGAACATTCCTGCGTCAACTGTAGACCCGTCTAGACCCACCTGGAACTCAATCCCAGGACAAAGCCAGTGCTGCATTGTCAGCAATGCCATCTTTAGGTGCAGTATTTAAACAAAAGTCTCATCAACCTTCTTAGAAGGACATTAAAAAAATCCCTTGCACCATTTAAATCAGGGCAATTAAGTTCTCCCCAATGGCCTGGCTGATGATTTTTCCGCAGCCATGATCATTAAAGCAACCCGATTAACTAATTAATCATCACATTGGTGTTTATGGCCGGATACAAACAAATGACATGAAGTGCTGGAGTAACTCAGCAGGTCAGGCAACATCTCTGGAGAACGTGGACGAGTGACATTTCACGCCAGGATGCTTCTTCAGACTGATTGTTGGGGTGGGGGGGAATTCAAAGAGAGGAGAGGCAGGACCAAGCCCTGGCAGGATGCAGGTGTGGGGGCTTTTAATGGGCAGATGGTTGGACAAACGCTGGAGATGAAAGAACCGAAGATGTGAGGAAAAGGGATTGAAGAGTTGTGAAGCTAGAGTGAGGAATGTAGGTGGACGTTTGTGGGTGGGTGGGTGGTTTTAGAGAACATGGGTGCGAGTGTAGGTAGGCCACAGAGGGAGGGGAGAAGAAGGGTGGGGGGTGGGCATGCATTTGTAGGTTAGTTTCCTAAAATTGGAGAATTCAACGTTCATACCATTGAATGTAAGCTACCCAAGCAGAATACGAGGAGTCATTCCTCCAGTTTGCGTGTGGAAGAGGGGAGAGGAGGAGGGTTCAAGGCTGTTGGTTTCCTCCTGTTAGTTCTCAGGGCATCCCTTGTGTGCGGCACGGTGGTGCAGCGGGTAGATTTGCTGCTTTAGTGCCAGAAACCCAGGCTTCAGGTGCTGAATGTATGGAGTTTGCACATTCTCCCTGTGACCGCGTGGGTTTCCTCCGGGTGCTCTGGTTTCCTCCCACACTCCAAAGACGTGCCGGTTTGTGGGTTAATTGGCTTCAGTAAAATTGTAAATTGTCCTTAGTGTGTAGGATAATGTTAGTGTGTGGGTTGATCGCTGGTCGGCGGGGACCCGGTGGGCTGAAGGGCTGTTTCTATAATGTCTAAAGTAAAGTCTAAAGATTACTTTTGCTGCTCAACCCCGGAGATTCCGAGGTGGCTTGAGTGGGGGCCAGATGAGGGACCTGCTGGAGCTGGGTGGGGCACACAGGTTACTAGGTGTGCATATTGCCCGTGACTTTGCACAGACATGTTGCATGTGACTTTGCACAGACTTCGTCACAGCCTCCATGAACCCTTCTCTGACCCTTTCAATGGTCTTGGGCTGGAGAATACCATGAAAACGTTTTGCCCTCCCAAGGAGGCTTTGGAAACATCCTTGAAACCATAACACCATAAGACATAGGCCATTCGGCCCATCAAATGTGCTCCAGCATTCTCTCATGCTTCAAACTGTGGACTAGATTGCTGGTCTCAGTTGTGCCACTGAGCTGTACACCACAGAGACAGGCCCTTCGGCCCACTTGGTCCATGCCGAACAGGTTGGGATCTAAGCCAACCAGCCTATATTTGGCCCACAATCCTCTAAATGCTTCCTATCCTTATTTCTGTCCAAATGTTTTTTTAAAGGTTGTAATTGCATCCACTTTTATAGCTTCCTCTTGCAGAAAAACAATCCAAGTTTGGCCAACCTCACGTGAAAGCTAATGCCCTCTAATCCAGACAGCATTCTAGGAAACCTCCTCGGCACTCTCTCCAAAGCCTCCACATCCTTCCTGTAAAGGAGCGGCCAATACCACACACAATACTCCAAATGCCCCCTCACATTATAACTATGCCCTCCAATCTTTGAAAATCCACCCTGATAGGTTCTGATTGTCTACCCTATCGATGCCAAACAAGTACATAATTGACCCAAGAAATTAAAAAGTATTGTGCAATTAGCATGCAAAAGACAGATCGAAATAGACATCAGCGATCCTTAAGATGCTAGTTGTGATTACCTGCCAGCCGACCAAGGCCTCCATTGCCCAGACCAGCATCCTCTTCAATTTCCTCCAGCTCTTCAATATCTAAACCCAGCTGGACAACGGGACAGGAAGGAACAAGAGGAAGAGAAACTTTAAGATATTTAATCTATTCCACAGAGTAACTTCCTTTTTTCTTTTCACCAAGTTCACCGTAGCGGGCGGCACGGTGGCGCGGCAGTAGAGTTGCTGCCTTAAAGCGCCAGAGACCTGGGTTCGATCCTGACCTTGGGTGCTTGCTTACCTGACGGAATTTGTGCTTTCTTCCCGTGACCTGCGTGGGTTTTCTACAGGATCTTCGGTTTTCACCCACACTCCAGAGACGTACAGGTTTGCAGGTTAATTGGCTTGATATATTTGTAAGTTGCCCTGAGTGTGTGTAGGATTGTGTAAGTGTGCAGGGATCGCTGGTCGATGCGCACTCAATGGGCCGAAAGGCCTGTTTCCACGCTGTATCTCTGTACTAAACTAAAAAATTGCTAATTTGGACATAGTTTACTGCTTTACCTCACAACACAGAGCATTTAGATCCATTAGACTTGATGGAAATACATAGAGTTATAAGGAGCTTAGATAGGGTAGACAGTCAGAACCTATTTCCCCGATAGAAATGTCCAACACTTGAGGGCATAGCCTTAAGGCGAAAGGGGCAAAGTTTAAAGAAGATGAGCGGGACAAGTTTTGTTTTACAAAGAGGGTGGTGGGAGCCTGCAGATGTTGGTGGTGGTGGCGGCAGTTATGATAATGGTTTTTAAGAAGGTTTCAGATAGGCATATGGATATGCAGGGAATGGAGAGATATGGATTATGTACAAGCAGGGGAAATTAGTTTCACTTCATGTTTGGTACAGACATTGTGGGCCAAATACTGTATTTGCTGCACTGTTCCATGTTCGATGTTTAGCATTATGTCCTTTGCTATTTGCCCTCATATAAGACATCGGCATGTCTTCCTGCTGCCACCTAACCATCCATGTTCACCCTTTGCAGATGCCGTTGTGTCAATTGCTGCTAAATGTAGATCCACAGAAAGACCCAGGGAGCAGAATATTGGGGCCAGAACAAGCTCACTCGCACAAAACTGCAAAGGCAAACCGATAGATAGCGAAGCCACATCCTTTGGTTTAACTGGCTGATAAATCTGTCAAAAAAAGGTCAAACTGTTCTGTTTATATTCCTCAAATTTCAGATATTGTATTCAGGGCTTCTGTATCTGCACAATCATAAGTCACAGAACATGGAAACAGGCCCTTCAGCCCAACTCGTCCATGCTGACCAACGTGCCCCATCTAATATAGTCCCATTTGCTCATGTTTGGCCCATATCCTTTCAAATCTTCTAAGCTTTGAATAATCTTGAACTTAATGAGCTACCAACACTTCCACACAGTATTGGCTGCAGTTTCCTGCAAAATCGGTGTTGGTTCAGTGAAATGTAATGCCAGAGGGAGGGATATGGGTGGAAGGGGACGTGGGGGAAAAAAGTGGCAGGATAGTGGGAGAAATGGGTGTGGGAACAGGAAAGAAAGAGGATGTGAAATAAAGAAAGTATAGGTGGCTTTCAAATCCATTGCTGCGGGCAGGGATGGAAATAATGTGTGTTTCAATTACACAATCAAAACACTGGTGACTGTCTCACCATTACGTTATGTTCTGCTTATTTTGGCATCTTGGTAATGACCATAATTGGATAAACTGAATGTGATGCTTTTAACCACCAGCTAGAGCAGCTGCCCTTGGCTAATGAAACGATGGTCTGAATCTCAATGTTCTGGACGTTGAATAAATCAACACACCTTCCCAAGAACATATGGTGCAGCAATAAAACCCTTCCTTGGTTAAAGTGGACCATTCATTGCTGCCAGGAAACGGCACAGTGTTGAAGGACACAAACAGCAATAACACTGGAAGCTCTAATGAAACGCAAAGGCAGGAAGACCAATGTTGCCCGTGTGACTGCCGATTACACCCACTTAGTTTAGTTTAGAGATACAATGTGGAAACAGCCCCTACAGTCCGTGCCGACAGGTGATTACTGGTACACTACTTCTATCCTAGATACCAGGGACAATTTACAGAAGCTAATTAACCTACAAACCTGTACGTCTATGGAGTGTGGGAGGAAACAGCAGCACCTGGAGAAAACCCACGTGGTCACAGGGAGATGTACAGACTTTGTCAGGATCAAACCTGCGTCTCTGGTGCTGTAAGGCAGCAACTCTACAGCTGCACCACTGTGCTGCCCTGAGATGATAGATTTAGACTTTAATCTAGTCAAGCACGCTAACTGTTGCTGGGCTTCATACCTGATATATGGCCTCATCAGTGGCATTCTCCAGTCCCAGGTTGACCATCGTATTCTGCAGGGTCCGACCCATGTAGAACTCCAGCGACAGGTAGTATATCCGCTGCAACACACAGGAAGTTTAACATTGCAGAGCAGGAAGGAGCAGCAACATCTACCCTTCAATCATCATCTCAGTACCTCACAAAGTGCCATCTATTCATTTAGGAATGACTGAAGTGCGGTCACCAACACAATGTGGGAAACATGGCAGTCAACATATGCAGAGAAAGGGGACACACACCAAATGGGTTATCTGGCCGCTTCTGTTGTTGAATGCTTGAACATTGAACATGAACAATGCTTTGCTGGCCCGGGGCAGCCAGCAGCCTGAAGCCGCAGTCTGCAGAGCTCCAGCTGGTGCGGCGTCTACAGCCCGGGATCCCTCGTGGGGGACCCGGGGGAAGAAGAAGCCATCACTGCCGGCCCGCGGCCAACTTCTACCGCGGGTCCGGCATGGACTTACCAACACCCCTGGAGGGGAGCTTCGACCGCCGGCCCTGCAGTCTACGGTGCTTCTGGCTGGGGCGGAGTCTTTAAATCTCGACCGATCGGCCTACACCATCTTAAAGCCGCGGTCTCCGGTGAGGAAGAGCCGATCCTGGACTGACTCTGGACTCTGGGGGGGGGGAGGGGGGGGGGGAATGGGGGAGGACTGGCCAAATGTTGTGCCTTCCACCACAGTGATGAATGCTGTGGTGGATGTTTGTGTTACAGTTTTATTGTGGTTGTGTGTTCTTTATTATTGTACTGCTGCTGACAACCCAAATTTCCACCGACCCTGGTTGGGTGGCAATAAATAATATCTAATTATATCTAATCTAATGTAAAGAACTTCAATGATAAAGGCACTCCATTTCCCCGACAGAGTACCTGGGTTACCACGGAACAGCAGCATGAGACCAGAATCATTAGATTATTCCATTTCCAGCAGCGATTATCTCTCAAATCTTGGCTGCTGCATTTAAATCCAGGACATTTACATCTGAAGATCCATCCAAGGCCGCTAGAAATTGCAGAGTTGTGGACATAGGCCAGACCATCACACAAAACAGTCACCCTTCCATAGTCTCCATCTACACTTCACACTGCCTTGGCAAGGCTGCTATCATAATCAAGGACCAGTCTCTCCCCGACCACTCCCCTTTCTCTCCTCTCACTAAAAGTAAGAGGTAATAATAGTTGGCCAAAGCTTTTCACTGCACCTCGGTACACATGACAATAATAAACTAAACTACTTTCAAATTCAGTGATAGTTTCTTATAGCTGTAATCAGGCAATTGAATGGTCCTCTCATCAGCTAGAGAGAGGTCCTACCTCATTGAAAACCTTGCAACTATCTTTAATTGGCCATTCTCGGACTTCAATGTTATATCTTTACAGTACGAGTTGTACCCTTCATCCGTGCACTATGGGCGACTTGATTGTAATCATGTGTAGTCTTTTCTTTGACTGCATAGCATGCAAACAAAAGTTTTTCACTGTACCTCGGTACACATGACACTAATAAACTAATCTAAACTGAAGCGGTAATAGCACCAGTTTCAAAGCACAGCCTTTCACAAGTACCTAGCGGGTCAGGCAGCCTCTGTGGAGGGAATGGACAGGTGATGTTTCAGGTCGGGATCCTTCTTCAGGCTGACATTGAAGAGTGTGTGAAGCGTGTTGGATGTAGGTTGGAGGGACTGGTCAAGGGAGGATGAGATAGAATAAAATAATTTGGATTTGAGTTTGGTGGGACATGAGCAGGCAGAAGCAATGGATCTGCCAGAGCAGTCCTGCTTGTGAATGTGAGGGGAAAGCTGGGCTCACCTGTATCCACCTATCACTTGCCAGGCTTTGCCCCAATGCCACCTCCAGCTTTTCCCATCCCCCCCCCCCCCCCCCCCTACTCCATCAGTCTGAAGAAGGGTTCTGACCCAAAGCATCATCTGTCCATTCCCTCCACAGATGCTACCTGACCCACTGAATTCCTCCTGCACTATATCTTGGGCACAAGATTCCAGCAGGTTCTGTTTCTTGTGTCTCCATCTTTAATGTCAAGGCCTTGTAACAAAGTCTATTACGGTGCTTTTTTCAAAAATCAAACATGGTTTGAACATCCATGCGAACATCAATTGCTCGATGAACTTTCTCCATTACTCAGTCGAAGAACTGAAATCATATTAGACAAGATTTGTCATTACTCTACCAGTGTTGGCTTTCATTTAACAACCTACATTCTTAGTGACTGAGCAACTGTCTAGAACCAGCTCACATCGGAAGAGGACAGAGATTGTGACCATATTACTAGTCTTGTTATCTGGGATGCATCCCATATGTGTCAGGAGACCTTTCTATCTTTAGCAATGCCCTCGTAATCACCTTCAGCAAAGAAAGAGGCTTTAGAGTCATGGAGCTGTACACACAGAAACAGCCTCTTTGGCCCACCTTGTCAATACAAACCAAGTTACAAACCAGGCTAACCTACTGGGCTAGCCTACCTACTGGGCTACTGGGCTAGCCTGGCCTACTTCTGCCTCTACTTCCCGAGGTCTCCAGTGACTCCTGCAAACTTCTACCAACGCATCACAGAAAGCACACTGTCATGTTGCATCACAGCTTGGTTTGGGAGCAGCTTTGCCCAAGAACGCAATAAATTGCAGAGTTGTAGATGTAGCCCAGTCCATCACACATACCAGACTCCCCACCATTGACTCCATCTATGCTTCACGTTACCTCGGAAAAGCAGCCAACATAATCAAAAACCTGTCCCACCCCAGTCATTCCTTCTTCTCCCTGCTCCCATCCGGCAGAAGGTACAGAAGCTTGAAAACGTGCACCTCCAGACTTAGGAACAGCCTGTTCCCCACTGTTTTCAAGCTTCTGAACGGTCCTTTCATAAGCTAGGGTACGGTCCAATTCACCGCCACCCCATTGTGGACATTGGACTTTGGAACCGATGCGCTACAATGCTGAGAACTATAGTCTGCACTCTGTATCTTCTCCTATGCTAGTTTCCGAATGGTTTATTGATAGGCTGTGTAACCTATCTATGGATGAGTTTCAAGAGGGATTGAGATAAAGAAAGAATTCTGAGGTCAGACAGCTGAAGGCAATGATGCCCAAATATGGGGAAGGATAGTTCAGGGGACAACCAAATGGCAAGGCTGAATTCTGATAGTTATAACCCTACAGGAGGTTGTGGAGCTGGGAGAGTCGGGATTCAAAGAGATTTAATTTAAGGATTTATAAGTCAATATACAAGTGGATAAGGACCCAATGCAGGTTCATGGCTAAATATTGCAGGGAATAGCACAGCTGCAGAAAGGGACACAAAGTGCTGGAGCAATTCAGCGGGTCAGGCAGCATCTCTGGAGAACATGGATAGGTGACGATTCAGGTCGGGACCCTTCTTTAGACTGATTTTTGTGGGGGGGGGGGGGGGACTGGAAGGAGGGGCAGGACAAAGCTGGCAAGTGATAGGTGGATATAAGTGAGGGGAATTTTGATTGGAAGATGGTTGGGTAAAGGTCAAAGATGAAAAAAGTAGGATACGGATAGAAGAGCCGTGAAATGTAAAGCCAGACGGAATAAAGATGGAAGGGGACAAGAGGGTGAGGAGAATAGGGTGCACATCCAGGTGGGGCACAGGGAAAAGAGAGATAAAAAGGGGAACGGAAAAGGTTGGAGGTGGGAGGTATTTGTATAAGTTAGCTACAATTGGAGAATTCAACATTCATATTGCTGGTCTGTAAGCTACCCAAGCAGAATATGAGGCGCTGGTCCTCCAGTTTGTGTGTGGCCTCACTCTGGCAATGGAGGAGGCCCAGGTCAGAAAGGTCGGCATGAGAAATGAGAAGGGGAGTTAAAATGGTTAGCAATCGGGTTACAGCTGACAGAGTTTGGGTAACTTAGTGGCAACTCGCTATGAGTCCACTCGCTAGCTGGGATCTCTCCCCAAAGTCTGCACACTGTTAAAACTAAATTTTCAAGCTCTACAATAAAGCACTTTTCGGGGAAGTTACTGGAATTTACTTGGGTTTTAACATGACTCAGTGCAGAGAAGATTGGTGAAATTGCTGAGTGTGTGTAGGATAGTGTTAATGTGCGGGGATCGCTGGTCGGTGCGGATTCGGTGGGCCGAAGGGTCTATTTCCGCGCTGTAACTGTAAACTAAAAATAAATTAAATTTACAAGGAACTGCAGATATTGGAATCTTGAGCAAAACAAAGTGCTGGAGGCACTCAGCAGGTCAGGTAACATCTGTTTGAAGAAGGGTCCCGACACAAAACATTGTCTGCCCATTTCCCCCCAAAAAAGATGCCTCACCCGCTAAGTTCCTCCAGCACAATTTTTTTAACTTGTTCACATCATTTAGCAATGAGGACTATTCAGTGCTATAGAAGGAATTTGCCAGCTGTTCCCTGCTGAACCCATGAACATATCTTTAGAACAGACCACATGAATGCTCCACAAGTGTCCAACTACAAAGAGCTGTTACGCTTATATTACTTTCCCCCTGCTAAATGTTGCCGATGCCAACCTTGTCAACACTCAACCTTGGGCTCAGGACAGTGAATAGTTAAAAGACGTTCGACCAGGTTAATGGATAGGAAAGGTTTAGAGGGATATGGGCCATAGACAATAGGTTCAGGAGTAGGCCATTCGGCCCTTTGAGCCAGCACCGGCATTCAATGTGATCATGGCTGATCATCCCCAATCAGTACCCCGTTCCTGCCTTCTCCCGATATCCCCTGACTCCACTATCTTTAAGAGCCAAATAGCCCCAAATGGGACTAGCGGCAATAAGGCTTGGTTGGCATGGATCAGTTGGGCCGAAGGGCCTGTTTCTGTGCTGCATGGCTCGATGTCAAAGTGCAGGAGAGACAACATTGCTTTGCCAATATATTCAAGGTGGGTGCTACATGACCGTGTGCTGATTAGCACAAAGTTATTAATTCGAGCTGTTCCCTCTTAAATCGGGATTTTAAAAATCATCGCAACATTTTAGACGTGCACAAACATCACATTTTAACCTCCACATGGTATCATTACACCATACAACATTAAAGCATCGCTGGACCAGAATCTGAAGAAGGGTCCCAACCCAAAATATCACCTGTCAATCTCCTCCAGAGATGCTGCCTGACCCAGGGAGTTAGTCTTTTTTTTGTCAACCAGCATCTGTTTAGTTTAGTTTATTACTGTCACGTGTACAGTGGTACAGTGAGCTTTTCTGTTGCGTGCTATCCAGTCAGACTATACATGATTACGATCAAGCCGTCCACAGTGTACAGATAAAGGATAAAGGGAAATACGTTTAATGCAAGATAAAGTAGTAAAGTCTCATTAAAGATAGTCCGAGGGTCAGGACCGCTCTCTAGTTGATTCCTTGTTTCTCCAAAGATTAACCTTATTGCTACAGATATGCAGTCTACATAAGATCACGTGATAGGAGCAGAATTGGGCCACTCGGCCCATCAAGTTAATACCGCCATTCAATCATAGCTAATCTATCTTCCTCTCCTAACCCCATTTTCCTGCCTTTGCTCCATAGCCCCTGACACCCACTAATCAATAATCTATTTATATCTCTGCATTAAAAAGATCTATTGACTTGGCTTCCACAGCATTCTATGGCAATGAATGCTGAGCTGAAGAAACAAGGGCCAGTTCTCAATTCTACAAATTAGGTAAGCTGCCAAACCCACCATTTAGTTCCTCCTTTAATAGATCTCTCAGTACATGTGGAAATGTTCTGAGAAAGCTGGTTTTGTAACAGCTTCATGGAATAAAATGAAACATGTAATTCAGCTGAGCACATTGCCAGTGGGCACTGGTAGCACCTTTCCCTCTGGGGCTGGAACTATGGGTTGAGAATTCCACTCCACATACCCGTCATGACCACTGATCAATACTGCAGCGCTGAAACAAGCTGGCTGGGGATTCCAAGTCTTCCTTTATCTTGTGTCAGCTACGACGTCCCACTCACCAACCCTCATGCCAACGACACCACCACTCTCCCCTGTCCGTCTCTCTCTACAGATGCTGCCCGACCACTGTTAGTCCAGCACTTTGTGGAGGACGGACAAACAAACAAACACAAATCTGCTGGAGGAGCTCAGTGGGTCAGGGAGCAGCTGTGCAGGGAATGGTCAGGCAATGTTTCGGGTCTGGACCCCTGTTCATACTGCCAGTCTGAAGAAGAGTCCTGACACAAAACACCACCTGTCCATTACCTACACAGATAGAATAGAATATGTTTACTGTCATTGCACAAAACTGAGCAACGAAATTCCATTTGCCTCTCCTCCGTTAAAAGAAATACAACACGACACCAATGCACATATGTACAGTTAATAGTAGAATCTAAATACATTTTTAAAAGAGATTAAAATAATTTAGCGGTATTCCTCGAAGTTACTTCTTGCTTCCCAGTGTTCACTATTGGAGTTAAGCTCTTTTAATCGCACAATGGTAGAAACTATTTTTTAGTCTACCAGTGCGAGCCTGCAGAGACCTGAATCGCCTCCCGGAGGGTAGCAGAGTAAAAAGGTGGTTGGCAGGGTGGGATGTGTCCTTCTTGATATTTATGGCCCTGGGCAAGCATCGGGCCTTGTATATGTCATCCAAGGAGGGCAGGTTAGCGTTTGTAGCAGGTTAGCGTTCAGATGCTGTCTGAATCTACTGAGTTCCACCAGCACTTGAATAAAATAATCTTGCTCAACATTTCAGCACCTGCAGCTTCTTTGGTCTCCAGCGACTACCTCTTTGCCAATTGTAATATTCTGAACAAGATATTATCGGCCTTCCTAGATTGCTGGCATTATAACAGGAGTTCTTTAGTGTTCTTCCCACTAACACAAGTTCATAAACCTTATTGACTTTAAATAGGTTATCGTGTTTTCTTGGTTCTCCTATCACATGAATCTTGTTATCTTGCCTGAAGACGGGTCTCGACCTGAAACATCACCCATTCCTTCTCTCCAGAGATGCTGCCTGTCCCGCTGAGTTACTCCAGCTTTTTGTGTTTATCTTGTTTTCACCATTACAATAGCAACCACAGACGCACTTCATTGTATGCAAAGCTGGGCCAGAGGTCCTGAAACATGCATTGCAAATACAAGTTTCTCTCTTTAAAGCGACCCTCCCCTGTCATTGTCCAGTAGCACTGAGACTAATTTCACCATGTTGATTAATGGCATTTGAGTTCAGACTAGGTCAAATGCAATGAAGTCAAAACTTAGCCGATACGTTCCCTTTTAAGTAAAAAAGAACTAGATCTAATTCAGTTTCTGACCTTCAAACATCAGTATCTTCCTAAATGTGTTATCATTCTAACAACTCTGTGATGAATAATATAGATAATGCAGACAGTCAGATTTCTTAATTAAAAGTGAAAGCTTCAAAAACTGTATTTAAGACAGGAGATTAATCATATTCCTGAAGAAGTGTCTACATCAGCTCCACTTTGTGACACAGAACTTGACTAAAGTGACAAATGTTTTGGAGGCAATAAAAAGAAAATCAAGTGTTATGTTTTGCAGCTTGCAAAGCTGGAGTCAGCTCACAGCTCTTTATTTATCGTTTCAAAACATGGACAGGGTGAGACCGATCATTTAGTGCGTAGGACGAGTTTATGTAACAGTGGACCCACAATCTACCGCAAGGCTTAGCTAACAATTCATGGATGAGAGACATAAGATGAATACAGTAGAGCACAAATGTGTCTGCCATGTGCTCAGTCATTTCTGGTCTCTGCTATAAGGCTGAACTAAATCTCACATGCAGTGAGTTTTGGGGAAAGATCTGTTAGATCAAAAAATAAATTGCTGGAAGAACTCAGTAGGTCAAGCAACATCTATGGGGACAAAGGAGTGGTTGACTTTTCATATTCAGACCCTGCATCAGGACAGAGTGCAGAAGGGACTTGGGCAGCAGGCAGGGAAGTGGGCGGAAAGGGTGCGACAAAAGCTGGTAGATGATTGCACGCAAAAGGAACTGCAGGTATAAGACCAAAAAATCTATTGGAGTAACTCAGCGGATCAGGCAGCATCTCTGAAGAAAGTGGATAGGTGGCCTATTGGGACGGGATCCTTCTTTAGACTGATTACAGTAGGGAAAAGAAAGCTGGAAGGGAGATGGGGAGGGAGGGGCAGGTCAAAGCTGAGCAAGTGATAGGTGGATACAGGTGAGGGGGGGTTTAATTGGCAAATGATTGGATAAAGGCTAGAGATGAAAAAAAATTAAGAAGTGTGAGATCGAAGAGGTTGGAATTGGAGATGGGAGATACGTGTACATAGGAAGGGAAAGGAGCAGGGTGACAGGATCGAGTCTGGTGTGGCCACATCTCAAACATGGGAAGGGATATCACTTCAGGGATCTAGAGTGGCAAGGGTCCTATGTACACATAAAAAGGGGGCTACTAACTATTGGATTTAAAAGGGCACTACTGAATGTAGGTCTGAAGAAGAAGGGGTCCTGACCATAACGTCACCCATCCTCCCCCCCCCCCCCCAGATGCTGCCTGCCCGCTGAATTACTCCAGCACTTTGTGTTTATCCTTGGTATAAAGCAGCATCTGCAGTTCTATGTTTCTACATTGAATGTAGAAGAAAACTTCAAATGTGTTAAGAGTTTTGCATATTATTATTATTATTATTATTATTACAAATTACGTTTCATTTTAAATGCAAGAAAGACCGGTGCTATGGATGTAATCTGTGCCATGGCGGAGGGGGGAGGATGACTCTTCTAAATACAGGTTGAGTGCAGAACGCTCCACTAATGATACATGAAGTACATCAGACAGCTGCGTCTCAAATTTGAGTGAAATTAGACCAAGTTCGGGGTGCAAAACAAAAAATTTGGTATGCAAAATTTAACACCAGTCATGGAGTCGTACAGCACGGAAACTGACCCTTCGGCCCAACTCGCCCAGAGTAGACTGCAAACGGAATACGCGTAGCAAGGTTTCCGCGAATTGTTTAAAAACTGCACTAATATGGTCAAGCAGGGCTGTTTTCACACCATTGGAGATAAAATAAACAAAGCACGTAAGAAGGAACTGCAGATGCTGGTTTAAACCGAAGATAGACACAAAAAGCTGGAGTAACTCAGCGGGACAGGCAGCACCTCTGGAGAGAAGCAATAAAGGGCGATGTTTCGCGTCGAGACCCAGCACGCAAGACGCTGAGTGCCATTTGGGGAACGCGGATGCAGAAGTAAATCAACTAGGGGAAGATGGTGTTAAATTAACTTCCTTATCACTCTCCCTTGCAATTGTATTGGTGCAAGTCAGTGGTTCGGGCAATGGGCGAGGTCGGGTTATGGATGGGCGAGGGAGTTAGGGTTTTGGCCAGGGGAGGAGGAGGGAATTACGGATGGTCAGATGACCATGAAGGGGGAGAGGGTGGATTTTGGATGGAAGGCGAGGGGAGAAGGATAGTGGATAGCCGGGGAGTGAGGGAGGGAGAGGATTGTGGATGGTGGGGGATTAAGGGCTGGGAGGTGTGGACCCTCTCACCTTGGGGTCTTTCTCGTAGTAATACTGCTGGGTGCGGATCCAGCGGCCGACCAGGTGGTCGCGGATAGTGTGGGCTAGAGCGAAGTAGTAATCCCGGGGGGTGGCGACGTTCCTGTCCTTGACCAGGGTGAAGTGCAGATGCCTGTTGAAGCTTTTCTTCAGCTCCACCACATCCCCGAGCTCGGCGATCCCCCGTACGCTGATTTGCTTCCGTTTATCGAAGTCCGTCAGTGGCGCGGCCATGGTGCACCCTTGGGTGCGGGGAGAGGCTGCTGGGTGGCGGGCGGATGGGCGCTGGAGTCCGGCGCTGGTCGCTCTGAGAACCCGCTGTCCGACGCTCACTCTTCCTGTTACCCGGCCGGCCGTGAGCCCAGATCATTGGACACGGAGACAGGGTGGGAGGAGAAAGAGAGAGGGTGGGAGGAGAGAGACAGAGAGTGTGGAGGAGAGAGAGAGAGAGAGAGAGTGGAGGAGAGAGAGAGAGGGTGAGGAGGAGAGGAGAGAGAGAGAGAGAGAGAGGGGAGGAGAGAGAGAGAGTGTGTGAGAGAGGGAGAGAGAGAGAGTGTGGGAGGGAGAAGAGAGAGGGTGTGAGGGAGAAGAGTGGGAGAAGAGTGAGAGTGTGGGAGGGAGAAGAGAGAGGGTGGGAGGAGAGAGAGAGGGTGGGAGGAGAGAGAGCGGGTGGGGGGAGGAGAGAGAGAGGGGGAGGGTGGGAGGAGAAAAAGAGAGTGTGGGGGGGGAAAAGATAGAGTAGTGGTGGGAGGAGAGAGAGAGAGTGTGTGAGAGGGGAGAGGGGGAGAGAGGAAGAGAGAGGGGCTGGAGAGGGAGGAGAGAGGTTAGGAGAGAAGGGGAGGGAGGTGGGAGAGAGAGGGAGAAGAGAGAGGGGTGGGAGGGAGAAGAGAAGGGAGGAGAGTGTGGGAGGGGAGAGAGAGAGAGTGTGAGAGGGGAGAGAGAGAGAGAGGTGGGAGGGGAGAGAGTGGAGGAGGAAGAGATAGAGTGGGAGGAGAGAGAGAGAGTGGGGAGGGGAGAAGAGAGAGAGAGTGTGGGAGGGAGAAGAGAGAGAGAGTGTGGGGGGGAGAAGAGAGAGTGTGGGAGGGGAGAGAGTGGAGGAGGAAGAGATAGAGTGGGAGGGATGGAGGGAGATTAGGATAGGGGGAGGATGTGGGAGGGGAGAGAAGGAGGGAGAGCGAAATGGAAGAGAGCGTGGAAGGGAGAGGGGGGGGGGATGGTAGGAGGGAGCAAGAGAGTGGGAGGGAGGGGAGAGAGAGTGTAAGGGAGGGAAAGAGAGTGGGAGAGGAGGGAGGAGTGAGTGACGGAAGGAAAAGAAGGGAGAGCAGTGGGTGGGATGGAGAGAGGGAGGCAGAATGTGAGAGTGGGAGGGAGGGGAGAGTGGGTGGGTGGGGGGGAAGTATGGAGGGGGAGAGAATGAGTGGGAGGGGCAGGGGGAGCGGGGGCGAGGCAGAGAGGGGAAGAAGGGGGGGTAGGGAGTGAGAGCGAGTTGGAGGGGGGAGACAACAAGAGGGAAGATGGAAGGGAGGAAGTGTGGGAAGTAGAGAGGGAGCGAGAGGGAGGGAGAGAGAGGGAGTGAAAGAGGGATGGGAGGTAGGAAGAGGGATGGAGAGGGGGAGAGCGAGAGGTGGGTATGTAGAGAGAGAGAGAGAGAATGGGTGGGAGGGAGGGGGAGAGAGAGCTCGTACATACCAACAACTGCATTGTTGTAGCACCTAGGGACACACGTGAGTAAGCCCATGTCTGATTCGACCCGTCTCCTTTGAATAGCCCTCTCTAAGCATAGAACTAATTTCTTAATATATTTTAACACTAAAACATTCGTCACTTAATCATGAAAATAGACACAAGATGCTGGAGAAACACAACGGGTCAGGCAGCATCTCTGGAGAAAATGGTCACTTTGAGTCACCAGTAAGGCCATAAAGCTAACACAGACACTGGTTCAATAATACAATTCCATTCCAGTTTTAAATATACTTTTTGAAGCTTTCACTTCTAATTGAGAAGTCTGACTGTTGAGGTTTATTGTTATCACGTGTACTGAGGTACAGTGGAAACATTTGTTTTACATGCTCTCCAAACAGATCAGATAATACCATATAAACGTACAATGGATAAAAATTGTAATTGTAATTGTAATTGTAAATCTTTATTGTCATTTCCTGAGTATTGGCATACCCAGAGGAAACAAAAAAACGTTGCTCAACCAGTGTCCATTCAGTTTGCATTAAAAAATAAATAGGAATTAAAATTAAAAAATACATGTCATGAACAAATTTAACACTCTACTAAACATTCAACAGCCGTTCCGACCGGCAGCGGCACAACAGTGGCTCTGCTGCAGTGTGGGGGTTTGTGCGCGATACTTGGCAGGGGGCAAAGTCCATTTAACAGTCTTATAGCCTGTGGGAAGAAGCTGAGGAGCATCCTGCTGGTTTTGCAGCTAATGCTCCTGTACCTCTTCCCAGATGGGAGGATGGAGAAAATGTCATGCGATGGGTGGTAAGGGTCTTTGATGATGGAGATGGCTCTGTTGATACATCTCTTCTTGTATATGTCCAGCAGGAAGGGGAGTGGAGCACCAATAATCCTGCTTGCGGTCTTCACTATCCTGTCCAGTTGGTGCCGTTCGTACGCCTTGCAGCTCCCGAACCAGGAAGTGATGCCGTATGTCAGTGTGCTCTCGACAGTCCCCCTATAAAAAGTCCGTAGGTGTGTGGTGGGGAGACCTGCTTTACATAGTCTTCGGAGAGGGTGAAGTCGCTGCTGGGCTCTCTTGACCAGAGCTGTGGTGTTGGCCGTGGACGTCAGGTCATCAGACAGATGTAGTCCTAAGAACTTTATGCTGCTGACCCTTTCCACATCAGCTCCGTCGATGTGCAGAGGTGTATGGTGTTGTTTCCCCGCCCTCCTGAAGTCAACCACCATCTCCTTAGTTTTTCCCACGTTAAGAATGAGGTTGTGGGATTTACACCAACCTGTGAGCAGCTCCACCTCCATCCTGTACGCCGATTCATCATTGTCACTGATGAGACCCACTACTGTTGTGTCATCAGCGAACTTGTTGATGAAGTTGTTATTGAGTCTGGCAGTACAGTCGTGTGTCAGCAGACTAAACAGAAGGGGGCTTAGGACACAGCCTTGGGGTGAGCCAGTGCTCACGGCTATGGTTTTTGATGTCCTACTGCCCACCCTGACTGTCTGCTGCCGTTGCGACAGAAAGTTCAGGACCCAGCTACATGTGCCAGCATCAACCCCCAACAGCTCCAACTTCTCCACCAGCTGCTGCGGAATGATTGTATTGAAAGCAGAGCTGAAGTCTATGAAGAGGATCCTGGCATAGGTATTTTTCCGATCGAGATGTGACAATACGAGGTTCAGTGTTGTTGAGACTGCGTCCTCTGTGGATCGGTTGGCTCTGTAGGCGAACTGCAGTGGGTCTAGGTCGGCAGGTAGACTATTTTTGATGTGCTGCATAACTAGTCGCTCAAAACACTTCATTACAATGGGTGTTAGGGCCACTGGTCGAAAGTCATTATGGCAGGCTGGGTTTGGTTTCTTCGGGACAGGGACGATGGTGGCACTCTTAAGACAGTTGGGCACTACTGCCTGGCTGAGTGAGATGTTAAAAATGTCTGTGAAGACATCTTTCAGTTGCTCGGCACAGTCTCTTAGAACGCATCCAGGAATGTTGTCCGGCCCTGCAGCTTTGCGTGGATTGACGCTGGCAAAGGCCTTTTTAACTCTGGCTGCGGACAGCCTGAGCGACTGGTCACTGGGAGATGGCAGTAGTGCACGTGTCTGGGTGCTGTAAATTAGGTGCAGTAGGCCATTCGGCCCTTCGAGCCTGCACCGCAATTCAATATGATCATGGCTGATCATCCAATGGAGCAAAGGGGAGATACGGAATGCAGAATATAGCTCATTAGTTCCATAGACAAAGTCCAATGTCCGCAATGGGGTAGAGGTGAATTGGACAGTACCCTAGCTTATGGAAGGACCGTTCAGAAGCCTGGTAACAGAAGGGAAGAAGCAGTCTGGTGGTGGCACTTTCAAGCTTCTGTACCTTTTGCTGGACAGGAGTAGGGAGAAGGAGGAATGACAGGGGTGGGACAAGTCTTTGATTATGTTGGCTTCATTGCACCTCATCCAGTCTGATTTCAAATGCCATTAATCAACATTATGCTGAAATTAGTCATTGCACCAATGGGCAGTTTAAAGAGAGATTAGGGCACATTTTATGACTTCTGGCCCAAACAGCATTGCATGCGATTATGTACGTCTGTGGTTGCTGTTGTAATGTAGAAAACAAGATAACCAGTTTAAAGTCAATAAGACAATTTGACCTTTGACTTTAGAGTCATAAAGTCAAGCATCAAGTTGGAGAAACAAGGAACTGCAGATGCTGGCTTACAAAAAAAATGTTGGAGTAACTCAGTAGGTCAGGCAGCATCTCTGCAGAACATGGATAGGTGACGTTTTGGGTCGGGAC
Source organism: Leucoraja erinaceus (assembly GCF_028641065.1). Lineage (NCBI taxonomy): Eukaryota > Metazoa > Chordata > Chondrichthyes > Rajiformes > Rajidae > Leucoraja > Leucoraja erinaceus. The sequence continues at coordinate 32,020,941 of NC_073384.1, read as the reverse complement.
CTTCATACTCTGTTCAAGAGTTAAGAGGCCCCGTAGCAGAAACGTCCACATCACTGGACTGGAAACCGGAAGTATCCTGAGCTAATGTGGCAGCCATGCCTGAAGCTGTTCGTACTTACATCCTTTTTAATTTTTAGTCGTGAATTGGCCAAGATTGACTGGCAAGTAATTCTAAAAGGGTTGACGGTGGATATGCAATGGAAGGCATTTAAAGACTGCATGGATGAACTACAAAAATTGTTCATCCCAGTTTGGCAAAAGAATAAATCAGGGAAGGTAGTGCATCCATGGATAACAAGGGAAATCAGGGATAGTATCAAAGCAAAGGATGATGCGTACAAACTAGCCAGAAAAAGCAGCATACCGGAGGACTGGAGAGAAATTCAGAGACCAGCAGAGGAGGACGAAGGGCTTAATTAGAAAAGGAAAAATGGATTATGAAAGAAAACTGGCAGTGAACATAAAATCTGACTGCAAAAGTTTTTATAGATATGTGAAAAGAAAGAGATTAGTTAAAACAAATGTAGGTCCCTTGCAGTCAGAAACAGGTGAGTTGATCATGGGGAACCAGGATATGGCGGACCAATTGAATAACTACTTTGGTTCCGTCTTCACTAAGGAAGACATAAATGATCTGCCGGAAATAGCAGGGGCCCGCGGGTCAAAGGAGGTGGAGGAATTGAGTGAAATCCAGGTTAGTCGGGAAGTGGTGTTGGGTAAATTGAATGGATTAAAGGCCGATAAATCCCCAGGGCCAGATAGGCTGCATCCCAGAGTACTTAAGGAAGTAGCTCCAGAAATAGTGGATGCATTAGTAATAATCTTTCAAAACTCCTTAGATTCTGGGAGTAGTTCCAGAGGATTGGCGGGTATCAAACGTAACCCCACTTTTTAAGAAGGGAGGGAGAGAGAAAACGGGGAATTACAGACCAGTTAGCCTAACATCGGTAGTGGGGAAACTGCTAGAGTCAGTTATTAAAGATGGGATAGCAGCACATTTAGAAAGTGGTGAAATCATTGGACAAAGTCAGCATGGATTTACGAAAGGTAAATCGTGTCTGACGAATCTTATAGAATTTTTCGAGGATGTAACTAGTAGCGTGGATAGGGGGAGAACCAGTGGATGTGGTGTATCTGGACTTCCAGAAGGCTTTCGACAAGGTCCCACATAAGAGATTAGTATACAAACTTAAAGCACATGGCATTGGGGGTTCAGTATTGATGTGGATAGAGAACTGGCTGGCAAACAGGAAGCAAAGAGTAGGAGTAAACGGGTCCTTTTCACAATGGCAGGCAGTGACTAGTGGGGTACCGCAAGGCTCAGTACTGGGACCCCAGCTATTTACAATATATATTAATGATCTGGATGAGGGAATTGAAGGCAATATCTCCAAGTTTGCGGATGACACTAAGCTGGGGGGCAGTGTTAGGTGTGAGGAGGATGCTAGGAGACTGCAAAGTGACTTGGATAGGCTGGGTGAGTGGGCAAATGTTTGGCAGATGCAGTTTAATGTGGATAAATGTGAGGTTATCCATTTTGGTGGCAAAAACGGGAAAGCAGATTATTATCTAAACGGTGGCCGATTGGGAAAAGGGGAGATGCAGCGAGACCTGGGTGTCATGGTACACCAGTCATTGAAGGTAGGCATGCAGGTGCAGCAGGCAGTAAAGAAAGCGAATGGCATGTTGGCTTTCATAGCAAGAGGATTTGAGTATAGGAGCAGGGAGGTTCTACTGCAGTTGTATAGGGTCTTGGTGAGACCACACCTGGAGTATTGCGTGCAGTTTTGGTCTCCAAATCTGAGGAAGGACATTATTGCCATAGAGGGAGTGCAGAGAAGGTTCACCAGACTGATTCCTGGGATGTCAGGACTGTCTTATGAAGAAAGACTGGATAGACTTGGTTTATACTCTCTAGAGTTTAGGAGATTGAGAGGGGATCTTATAGAAACTTACAAAATTCTTAAGGGGTTGGACAGGCTAGATGCAGGAAGATTGTTTCTGATGTTGGGGAAGTCCAGGACAAGGGGTCACAGCTTAAGGATAAGGGGGAAATCCTTTAAAACCGAGATGAGGAGAACTTTTTTCACACAGAGAGTGGTGAATCTCTGGAACTCTCTGCCACAGAGGGTAGTTGAGGCCAGTTCATTGGCTATATTTAAGAGGGAGTTAGATGTGGCCCTTGTGGCCAAGGGGATCAGAGGGTATGGAGAAAAGGCAGGTACGGGATACTGAGTTGGATGATCAGCCATGATCATATTAAATGGCGGTGCAGGCTCGAAGGGCCGAATGGCCTACTCCTGCACCTAATTTCTATGTTTCTATGATTCTAGTCCGTCAAAAAGTTTTGTTTTAGTCTTTTTATGTGGGGGAGGGGGAAACTGTACTTCAGTCGTTACCTGGGTCGAGGATGTGTCTTTCCTCCGAGCCGCATATTCGCCCCCTCCTCGCGGCCTACCATCTGGATTGGCGCGGCCTTTCCTGCCAGAGACCGCCAGCGCAGCACTGAAGTACCATTGCGGAGTGGCCGATGCCTTACTAGGGTCGCCGTGTTGGAAGCTCCGGAGTGCTGGGACTGCCGGCTTTAACACCGTGGAGCTCTGGTCTGCGGAGCCTCCAGCCGCATGCGGCGCTGACTTTAACATCACGGAGGCCTGGGATCTTTTGCCGAGGTCACCAGTGTTGGAGCTCCGCCCAGCTCGGCCTGTGGACTTTGGAAACTGCGGTCTCCGGTAGGAAGCGGCCGATTCAGAAACTCCAAGCCACTGACAGTGTTCTTCCGACGCCGGAGTACCTTCATCCGGCGAGAGGGCCTGAAACATCGGGCCGTCCGTAGCGGCGACTGCGGAGGCCTCAAATAGGCCCCGACCACGGGTGAACACGAGGCAGAGGACTGAACTTTTATTGCCTTCTCTCACAGTGGGAAACGTTGATTCCACTGTGGGAGATGTTTTATGTTAAATTCTATGGTGTTGTGTTAATCTTATTTGTGTGCTGCATGGTAACTCAAATTTCACTGCATCAATTGGTGTATGTGACAATAAATGTCCTTTGTCCTAATTCTGCTCCCACCATCATCTATTGTAACAAGGGATGGCTCCCACTGATTGTCGCCAGAAGCTTGCATCCTTTTCAAGACGGATGACACGGACTTCGGCACGGACTTGTAGGGCCGAGATGGCCTGTTTCCGTGCTGTAATTGTTATATGACAGCGATGTCAACACTTGAAACAAGATGAACACGAAAGACGAAGAAGTCACTAGTCTTTAATTGTCATATGTACTGGCAACACAACAAGCTTAACACGCCCATTAATGCTATACCATACATATACATGCACAATGATCAAAAATACAATCAATGAACAACTATAAATTAAACTACTAGGCAACCACAGCGACACAAGGACCTGCAGACGCTGATATACAAAAGAAAGACAATATCGGAGTAATTCAGTGGGTCAGGCAGCATCTCTGGAGAACATGGATAGGTGATATTTCGGGTTGTGATCCTTGTTTAGACCGATTGTAATGGAAGGGAGAAAGCTGGAAAAGAGGTGGGGATGGGACAAAGGCTGGCAAGTGGTACAGGTGAAGGGGGTTTTGATTGGCAAATGGTTGCACAAACACCAGAGATTAAAAGACAAAAAGGGTGAAGGAAGAAGATAAGGATAGGTGTGAAATGTGAAGCCAGGGGATGGGTAGAGTAGTTGCCTAAAATTGGGAAATTCAATGTCCATACTGTTGCGTTGTGAACTACCCAAGCGGAATATTAAGGTGCTGTTCCTCCCGTTTGCGTGTGGCCTCATTCTGGCAAAAAAAGTTCACATGCATGTGCTTTGCATATAGTGAAATGGTGACTGAACAATGACAGTGCCAGTTATATATTCTGATGTATTGATTAGAAATGGAACTTTTGCTATCTGGATGCTCAACATCACATCTATCTAGGGGGAGGATCAATGAATTGGACAACACTGATGCTGGTAGGTTCAGTAGATGAAGCAGCTGATAGAGCAGTTGTCGGGAATGCCAGTAACACTACTGGCTGCAGCAATGAGGTTGAACACTGCTAAAGGAGGTAGAGATATCGCATTTTAACAGTGGGGACATTTTAGTGGATGTGGAACCTGCCACATCAATGCAAACGTATTTTCAGTGCGCTAACGACATGCAAGAACAATAAAGTCATAGAGCAGTATGGCATGGAACCAGACCCATCTGCCCCTCATGATCTTGTATCCCTCAATTAAGGGCCTGTCCCACGAGCATGCAACTCCATGCGGCAAGCGCGACCTAACGTGGTCGCTTAAGCCGTACGGCCTCGCGGGGCTGGTCCCACTTTGATCGCCGGAGCCGTATGGAGTTGTGCGGAGCTGGTCCCGACATCGCGCGGGGCTCCGAAAAACTGACCGTGTTCAAAAATTCCGCGCGGCAACAGCGTGCCTGCCCGCAGCCGCCTCGACGCCGTACGCACCTCCTCGATGGGCGTGCGCAGCGTCTCAACGCCATACGCAGCGTCTTGACGCCGTACGTCATGCGCGAACTTCCCGCGCACTTCGCTCGAACTTCCCGTCAATCACTTGACCTCCACGCGGCCCCCGCTTCCAGTTTGGTCGCGCTCGCCACATGCAGGCGCATAATGGTGGGACCGGCCCTGTACGGGGATCACTCGACCTCCGCGCAGCCCCCACTTCCGGTTTGGTCACGTTTGCTGCATGCAGGTCGCATGCTCGTGGGACAGGCCCTTTAGGTTGATCTGCAACATTATTTGGCAATTCTATTATCTACTAACCTCTGCCCCATCCACTAGGGCTGGATAACTTCTTCATTGTACCTAACTGACAGAAACTGGAAACAACTGAATTGTTATTTGGAAATTGTCTAAATAAATTGTGCTCATCCTTCCCTTAGACAACATAAAGGGTTCAGTAACGAGGATCAATTTTGTGCGAGTAAATACAATTAATTTCAATCAGCTTCCTGAGGCAGGAGCTAACTGCACACCTTTTGCCAAAAATCACAAGGCCATGTCATTAGCATGCTGCAAAACACCGCAAGAGGTTTTGCAATATTGTTATTTTTGTCATTTTGTGGGATAAATGCTTGGCACTACCTTCAGTTCAAATCAGAGTCACAGTGTCATAAAGCACAAAAACAGGACCTTGGGCCCAACTCATCCACACCGACCAAGATGCCCCATCGAAGCTCGTCCCATTTGCACACGTTTGACCCATATCCCATTAAACCTTTCTTATCCATGTCAAATTTATTTTAAAAGTTGTTACAGTACCTACCTCAACTGCCTTCATGGCAGCCTGTTCCATGTACCCATGTACCTATGAAAAACGTTTTCCCCAAGATTCTTATTAAATCTTTCCTCTCTCACCTTAAACTGATGCTATTTGGTTCTTGATTCTGCGTTTCTGGGGGAAAAAGACTGCATGCACCCTATCTTATCCCTCATATATGTTATAATACTTAACTTCATAGTCATACAGCACAGAAACAGGCACTTGGGTCAAACTCGTCTATGCCGACCATACCCTCTCTACACTAGTCTCATTTGACTGTGTTTGGCCCATCTCTACACCTTTCCTATCCATGTATCTGTCCAAGTGACTTTTAGTTCTAATTTTATTTCAAGGTAGGTGGAGATCTGGATGATCCCTGGTGAGATACAATGTCAGGGCTGTAGATATCGGGGAAAGAGGAAAAAGCATTTTAACGACTTCAGTGAAATGTGGTTTTGGTGGTAATTTAGAGAATGTAACAGTGTGATTTGCATTCACCAGAATCTGACAAACGGGAAGAAGACGATAGTTTTAGGGAAATGAGTGGAGGAATAAACATCCTTCAGAACAAATGGAATGAGTGAACTGCTCTCATAGAAACATAGAAACATAGAAAGTAGGTGCGAGAGCAGACCACCAGGTCCATCGAGCCCGCACCGCCATTCGCTCATGGCTGAACACTAAACAGACACACTTACCCACAAACAGTAGACACAAGACACAGAACACAAGACACTACCCTCCCCTTTATACCGCTATCACCCCTCTCCACCCCAAGAACCTCGTGATCTCCTGGGGGAGGCAAAAAACCGGATAAAAACCCAGGTCCAATTCGGGAAAAAAATCCAGGAAATTCCTCTCCGACCCCAATCTAGGCGATCGACACTTGTCCAGGAGATCACTCAGGTCTTACTATACTAACCATACCTAGGTCCATATCCCTGCCCTCTCCCCGTAGCCCCTTATCCCCTTGGCAGCTAAAAAACCATCTATTTTAGTCTTAAATATATTTAAAGTTTCTGCTTCCACTGCTCCCTGGGGCAGTGAATTCCATAAATTAACCACCCTCTGGGTGAAGAAGTTCTTCCTCATCTCAGTTTTAAAAGAGCCCCCCCTTATTCTGCAACTATGTCCCCTAGTTCTAGTTTCCCCGATCATTGGGAACATCCTCGGTGCATCCACCCGATCAAGGCCCCTCACGATCTTATATGTTTTAATGAAATCGCCTCTCATCCTTCTAAACTCCAAAGAGTAGAGTTCCAGCCTACTTAACCTTTCCTCATATGTCAATCCCCTCATTGCAGGAATTAATCTTGTAAACCTTCGCTGCACTGCCTCCAGGGCTAGTACATCCTTTCTTAAGTATGGACCCCAGAACTGTACACAGTATTCCAAATGTGGTCTCACTAATACTGTGTACAGCTGCAGCAAGACCTCCGTGTTTTTATACTCAATCCCCCTAGCAATAAAGGCCAAAACTCCATTGGCCTTCCTGATTGCTTGCTGCACCTGCATACTAACTTTCAGTGATTCATGTACTAATACCCCTAGATCCCTTTGCGTTGCATTACAACGCAGCTCCTCCTCATTTAGAAAATAACTTGCCCTATCATTTTTTTCCCAAAGTGAATGACTTCACATTTATTAGTATTAAATTTCATCTGCCAAGTTGTTGCCCACTCACCTAGCTTATCTATATCCTTTTGCAGACTCTTCCTATCCTCCTCATCCCCTACTTTTCCTCCCATTTTTGTATCGTCCGCAAATTTTGATATATTACACTTGGTTCCCTCCTCCAAATCATTTATATAAATTGTGAACAACTGGGGTCCCAGCACCGACCCTTGCGGAACCCCGCTAGTTACCGGTTGCCATCCCGAGTATGAACCATTTATCCCCACTCTCTGCTTCCTATTTGTTAGCCAATCCTCTACCCATGCTAATATATTACCCCCAATCCCATAATTTTTTATTTTTAGCAATAGTCTCTTATGTGGCACCTTGTCAAAAGCCTTTTGGAAGTCCAAGTATACCACATCCACCGGTTCCCCTTTATCCACCCGGGTTGTTACTTCCTCAAAGAATTCGAGCAGATTCGTTAAACAGGACTTCCCCTTCACAAAACCATGTTGGTTCTGTCCGATGAAGTCATGTTTATCCAAGTGCCCCGTTAGTGTTTCTTTAATAATTGTCTCTAACATTTTACCCACCACCGATGTTAGACTAACCGGTCTATAGTTACCCGCCTTCTGTTTACTTCCTTTTTTAAATATAGGTGTTACATTGGCCATTTTCCAATCCACTGGGACCGTTCCTGCCTCCAGGGAGTTTTGGAAAATTATCACCAATGCATCCACAATCCCCACCGCTATCTCCCTCAAGACCCTTGGATGTAATCCATCAGGCCCAGGGGATTTATCCTCCTTCAGTCTCATTAATTTCCCTAATACCACCTCCTTGGTGATCTTAATAGTATTTAGCTCCTCCATTCCTACCGCCCCCTGTTTATCCAGCGTTGGAATATTTTTTGTGTCTTCTATGGTGAAGACTGATACAAAATACTCGTTTAATGCCTTTGCCATTTCCATGTTCCCCACCAACAACTCTCCAGTCTCACCCTCCAATGGACCAACGTTCACCTTAGCCACCCTTTTTCTTTTTATATAGCTATAAAAACTCTTACTATTAGTTACTCTCCTTCATGATCATTCATCAGATCATTTACGCTCACACAGAGAATAGATAGAACTTCAGTTCAACGTCTTATCCAAAGATGCCAGGTCTGATAGTGCAGCAGTTTTGCACTGAAATGTTGATTTGGATTTCATTCTTAAACTGTTGAACTCGGATATTCTGAGTTCTGATTCAGATACTAAAGCACTCTCGATAGATTTGGAACTGACACGGACTGAAGAAAGGTCCCTGCCCGAGATGTCGCCCGTCCATTCCATCCACAGATGCTGTCTGATCCACTGAGATCTTCCAGCACTTTGTGTTTTGCAGACATGGTGCTTGGTGCAAGATGCAAAGCAGTTGCTACAGCAAAGCATTACCTTGTGTCAAAAGCCAGAGCTACCTTCCACCATTGTTGAAAGGGTTGCCAATCTGCCTCTACTCTTCGACTTCATCCACCATGCTTCAACCAATCCTCCAATCAGGCCTCTTGCTCTCAAACCCTTCTTTATTTTGCCATCTTCTGAAAATAATAATTGACATCGGGCCATTCTCTTTTGGTTCCACATTTCTTCTTCGTTAGTACTCTGATATTTAATTGTCTCCTATCCTGTTGTATGTAAGACAAATTAATGGAATTAAGATATAGCCAGAAAACCAGGCATAATCTAATTGACCGTATTTTAATAACCTGCTTCTGTTCCCATGAACTTTTGAGATTGCAATCTTCAACCAGGAGGATAACTATTGCAAATAGTTTATCGTCAATTCCTTGTATTTATTCTAGCACAGGAGACCATTTGACCTATTGTAACCATGATGCTCTTTGAAAAAACTTTCCAAATCACTCATATGTTTTTCTACGACACCGCCCTGCGACTTTTTAAAAATCATTATCACATCCCTTTTGATTCCCATTTTAAAGTAATGCTTTAATTCTGATTCGTATATCTAGCCTTAATAAACACATTCATTCATTCATTCTATCATGAGGAGTTTGAGAGGGTAAATTAGGATTAATTTCCCTGGCTAAGGTGTCCAGAACCAAGGGTCACTGTCTTAAATTAGGAGGCCTGCTATTTGCGATTGAGATGAGGAAAAATTTGTTCATGTAGAGTGTTGCATCAAGAATCAAGAGTGTTTAATTGTCATCTGTACAGACAACAGAATAATACTTGCAGCAGCTTGACATGCTAGTAAATGCAATACACATAGATAGAAAATATAATAATAAAATAAACCAATAACGTAATAAGTAATATTAGGTAGCCAGAACAGTGCAAAACCTGACTTCCACAGTGCAACCAAAGGTACTGTCCATAGAAGTTCATAGTTGCTGGGGTTAGACAATAGACAATAGATAGACAATAGACAATAGGTGTAGGAGTAGGCCATTTGCCCCCTCGAGCCAGCACCACCATTCAATGTGATCATGGCTGATCATCCCCAATCAGTACCCCGTTCCTGCCTTCTCCCCATATCTCCTGACTCCGCTATTTTTAAGAGTCCTATCTAGCTCTCTCTTGAAAGCACCCAGATAACCTGCCTCCACCGCCCTCTGAGGCAGAGAATTCCACAGACTCACCACTCTGTGAGAAAAAGTGTTAGTGTTGTGCAGTGTTCTAGAGCCTGATGCTTGCTTGGAAGAAGCTGTTCTTGAACTTGGAGGTCACAGTTTCCAGGCTCCTGTACCTTTTTCCTGATGGTAGCAGTGAGATGAGAGCGTGGCCAGGGTGCTGTAGGCCATTTGTGACATTGGCTGCCTGTTTAAGTCAGCACCCCCTGTAGATCCCTTCAATGGTGAGGATCATAACGTTGTGCATAAATAGCGACCTCCTAAACGAGCCTGATAGGCAGCAAGGTCAAGTCTAAAGTAAAGATACTGGGTAAAACTGCAGTTTCTGTTTGACCTCAATTCTTCTCCTTGCCGCATTCTCTTAATGCAAATCCCGTCAGGAAAACAAATCAACAATTTGCATTTGACAAAAACCTCCAACAGAAACCACCTTTACTGACAAAAGAGTCAGAAAATTATTGTGTTAGTTTTCAGTATCCATTTGTTAGGACTAAGCAGCCAGGGCTGTTTTGGACTGATCAACTAGTTTCTTCAAGACTTCTTCAACATTCATCAAGATTATGGCTCCTACTACCTCAGTGCCATCTCCTTAACTTTTCAAAAGCCCTGATTCCCTTAATGCCCAAATCTATCAACCTCTGTATTGAATGAACTGAATGACGACCCGCCACTGCACTGTGCGGCAGAGAATTATAAAGATTCATCACCTTCTGAATTAAATCTTTCCCCCTCTCAGTACGAAATGGCCTATCTGATCCATGATTCTTCTTTCTTAGCCAGGGTACACCTCCTTTTTACACACATGTTGTGGAGTTTAGTAAGAGTTTTTAGTTTCAATGGATCACCTCTTATTCTTTAAAAGTTCCGGAGGACACCGGCCTATTGTACTCAATTTCTCCTCATTGGCAAACTCGCGATCCCAGGAGCCAGTATGGAGAATTGATGCTGGCTTTTGGCAAATATAGTTTTTGTTTGAATTATACAGCACGGAAATAGGCCTTTGAGTCCACGCCGACCATCATAGCACCCATTCATACTTATTCCATGGAGAAACAACGAACTGCAGATGCCAGCTTTCAAAAAAAGACACAAAGTACTGGAGTAACTCAGAATGAAGAATCAGTCTGATGAAGGGTCCCAACCCAAAACGTCACCTATCTATGTTGTCCAGAGATGCTGCCTGACCTGTTGAGTTACTCCAGAACTCGTGTGTCACACGAGTTCTATATTATCCAACTTTCTCATCCACACCCGACACACAAAGGAAATTTTACAGAGGCCAATTAATCTACAAACTCGCACGTCTTTGGGAAACTCACGGGGTCACAGGTAGAACATGCAAACTCCACACAGACAGCACCCAATTCAGGATCGATCCCACATCTCTGGTGTGGTGAGGCTGTGGCTGTACCAGCTGTACCACTGCACCATCTTATCTAAGTACAAACTCTCTGGGTTTGACTTTACCAAGGCTCTATATATTTGCAACATTTCCCTAACTTGTAATGAAGAATATAATGCCCTTAAATATTTGATCTGCTGCTGCCATCTATTCGTGAGTGCTCAGACATTATTTATCCATAATATTATTGATCAAAGCCTGTAAGTCAGAGTACAGGGGTGAGCTCGATAATCTGATGAATGCCAGAACAACAATCTTGTTTTATTGGGTTGGTTCAACATTGCAACTGAGTTGAAACATCTCGTCTAGAGTAACAGGCAGATCTTACAGTGGAATATTGTTGGGCCACTGCCATTGTTCCGTGAATCAGCAAGTTTCTGATACAGTGGGAGTTAATACATTTGGCTGAAAACAAGCTTTAAGGTTATGTTATCGTCATCGAGTGGCAGCCTCGCCAACAGCCCGTCTGTCCTTTTGTCTTGTTTGTTATTTTTAGTGTCTAAATGTATGTTTTAATGTTTCTCGGTATGTCTGATGTGGGGGTTGGGGAATAGGGGGAAACAGTTTTCAGTCACTTACCTTGACGGAGATGCAACTGTTCTCCTTGCCGCATCTTCCACCCCCTCGCGGCCTAACAACTGGTTTGGTGTGGCCTCTCCTGACCGGAGACCGGCGCAGAGCTTCAGCGGCAGGCGCGGCGGACTTACCACGGAATCCTCTGCCGAGGGTCGCCAGTGCTGGAGCTCCGACCGCGGGGGCCTGCTGTCTGCAGCGGTCTTCGGAGCTTCTAACCGCGGGCGCGGCGTGCCGTGGACTTACCAATGAGCGTGGGATCCCTTGCCGGCGTTTGCCAGAAGAAGTGCTCCGACCACTGGCCCGTGGTCTTTAACATCGTGAAGCCGCGGTCTCCGGTAGGAAGCGGCCGATTCGGGAACTCCAAACCGCGGAATGTGTTCTGATCCGTCCCGACGTCGGAGTTTCGATCATCCCGACGCGAGGGCTTGTATATCGGGCCGTCCATAGTGGCGACTGCGGAGGGTTCAAGGCCCCGACCACGGGTGAACAAACAAAGGAGGTAGATTGACTGAACTTTATCACCTTCCATCACAGTGAGGAATGCTGATTCCACTGTGATGGATGTTCATGTTCAACTCTATCGTGCATTGTGTTCTTTTTACTTGTATGGCTGTATGGTAAGTCAAATTTCACTGTAGCTTAATTGGTGCTTGTGACAATAAATGTGAACTTGAACTTGATGTTGCTATGTTTTTTGAGAGAAAAGGGCACCAGTCTGTTCATGTTTGCACACTTACCTTTGCTTCAGTGCCAGCTTTGTAATTTGAGGACTGGATTTGTGCATATTGTGACATGAATAGGACTGTTTATTTATTCACGAGATGTACATAGAAGCATAGAAAATAGGTGCAGGAGGAGGGCATTTGGCCCTTCGAGCCAACACCGCCATTTATTGTGATCGTGGCTGATCATCCACAATCAGTAACCTGTGCCTGCCTTCTCCCCATATCCCTTGATTCCACTAGCCCCGAAAGCTCTATATAACTCCCTTTTAAATTAATCCAGTGAATTGGCCTCCACTGCCTTCTGTGGCAGAGAATTCCACAAATTCACAACTCTCTGGGTGAAAATGTTTTTTCACATCTCAGTTTTAAATGGCTTCCCCTTTACTCTTAGACTGTGGCCCCTGGTTCTGGAATCCTGCAACACTGGGAACATTTTTCCTGCATCTAGCTTGTCCAGTCCTGTTATAATTTTATATGTTTCTATAAGATCCACTCTTATCCTTCTAAATTCTAGTAAATACAAGCCCAGTATTTCCAATCTTTCCTCATATGTCAGTCCCGCCATCCCGGGGATTAACCTTGTGAGTCTACGCTGCACTGCCTCAATAGCAAGGATGTCCTTCCTCAATTTAAGTGACCAAAACTGCACACAATACTCCAGATGTGGTCTCACCAGGACCCTGTACAACTGCAGAGGAGCCTCTTTATTCTGATACTCAAATCCTCTTGTTATGAAGGCAAACATGCCATTAGCTTCTTTACTGCCTGCTGTACCTGCATATTTACTTTCAGTGACTGGTGTACAAGGGCATCCAGGTCTCGTTGCATTTCCTTTTAAGGACCTGTCCACTTGGCCGTCATTTGCGCGCCATTTATTCGACCTGGTAGCGTGTGGGTAGCGCGGGATGGGCGCATGGAGTGGCATGGAGGAATGTGGAGCGCGCCAGGATTTCGTCCCGTATCTTCACGCGCCAACGGCCTGTCGTGTAAATGACGGCCAAGTGGGACAGGGTGAAGTTTCGGGTCGAATGGGTGACGTTTCGGGTAGAGACCCTTCTTCAGACTGAAACATCATCCATCCCTTCTCTCCAGAGATGCTGCCGGTCCCGCTGAGTTACTCCTGCATTTTGTGTCTATCTTCAATTTAAACCTGCATCTGCAGTTCCTTCCCACAGATTAATTTGGTCTGCAGTTTGCTACTTTTCATTCACCTCTTTTTTTGAATAGGGGCATTACATCTGCAGTTTTTCCAATTGCTAGCACCACTCAAGAAACTGGAATCTTTTAGAAAATCAATATAAATATCATAAACTGGGTAAATATCATAAGCTGGGTATTCAAATGACGTCACGCACTCCAGACGGTTGCATGATGACGCGCACGACAGTCACGCGACTGTCACGCGTCAGTCACTACCGGCCTGTCGCTTAAATGACAGCCAAGTGGGACAGGCCCTTAATTAGGTATGTTACAAAACCTACCGGAATCGTGGCTGAGAATCTGCCCCAGGCCGTGTGTGTGATTTTGGCGCTGTTTAGAGGGGGCGGGTTTAAAACGCGATTTTTACTAGGCTGTTCCAATCGAAAATGTTCAGCCTAGTAAATCATTAACGAAAAATCGCTGAAAGACCCCGTCGCAAAAGGTATTATTAGTTTTTATGGCCTTGTATAATAGTTATAGTAGTTTTAAAATCACTCTCTAAACCCGCGACCTCTCGCAGCCCCAGGGTTTTATAAAGCAAACAATTAAAGGTATGTACCTTATTTTTACATTAAAAGGGGCTTCTTAAGAACCCTGTATATAAAGTTTTCTATAGCGAGTAGTTCATTTTGGGCTCTTTATATCCCGCAGTATTTTTCTGGGCATTTGAGGGCACAAATCCAGCGCAATGTGAACGTTCTAAACCAGCGCGTTCACAGGATCCCACTAGAAAGCCGATTTAAAATGGACTTTAATTTACAGCAATTGAACACTAAATTCCTTCCATTTGGCCTATAAATTGATGTAAATGAGATTTAAAAATCATGTTTTATTGTGAATTATTTGTGAATATTATTTGGACACTTAGGCTATTTAAAAATGTTAATCATTTATTAAGAAATGGATAGATGTTTAGATCTGGTAATTGAAGTTTGAAATTAGCTACAATTGGGTAACTAACTAATTATATGCTTTAATTTCAGGTCATCCGAGTAAGATTATTTTATATTTGTTTCAGAATGGTTCAATCTATGATAACTGAAAATTTCATTCAGTTCTCTTAATTTTTAAGAAGGTTATGGGCTTTTGACTGTTCACGATCACAGCTTTTTTGTTATGTCCATAGAAAATCAATAGGGAACTAGATCCTAATTTCCGAGTATGAAAATGGCCATAACTTTTTAAATACTTGAGATATGAAAGTGAATTAAGTGCCAAATTAAACTTATTTTTATGCTTTATCTGATGGGATAAATTACAGACTTGATTTTTTAAATCTCAAAATTTTGTAACATTGCTACCTTAATCTGACACCATTGAGATAATAATCTGCCTCCTTGTTCTTGCCGCCAGTGGATAACCTCACATTTATCCACATTATACTGCATCTGCCGCGCATCTGCCCACTCACTCAACCTGTCCAAGTCACCCTGCAACCTCCTAGCATCCTCTTTGCAGTTCACACTGCCACCCAGCTTTATGTCATCTGCAAATGTGCTAGTGTTACTTTTAATCCCATCATCTAAATCATTAATATATATTGTAAATAGTTGCGGCCCCAGCACTGAGTCTTGCGGCACTCCACTCGCCACTGCCTGCCATTTTGACTGGGACCCGTTTATTCGTACTCTTTGTTTGCTGTCTGCCAACCAATTCTCTATCCATGTCAATACCCTACCCTCAATACCATGTGCTCTAAATTTGCCCACTAATCTCCTGTGTGGACCTTATCAAAGGCTTTCTGAAAGTCCAGATACACTACATCCACTAGCTCTCCTTCATCCATTTGACTTGTCACATCCTCAAAAAATTCCAAAAGCTTAGTCAAGCAGGATTTCCCCTTCATAAATCTGTGCTGACTTGGACTAATTTTTTACTGCTATCCAAATGCGCCATTATTACTTCTTTAATAATTGATTCCAACATCATCCCCACCATCGATGTCAGGCTAACTGGTCTATAATTCCCTATTTTCTCTCTCGCTCCTTTGTTGAAAAGTGGGATAACATTAGCTACCCTCCAATCCACAGGAACTGGTCCTGAATCTATAGAACGTTGGAATATGATCACCAATGCGTCCACGATTTCTAGAGCTACCTTCTTGAGTACATTACTGGCAAAACCTTCACGTGCAGGTTAAAGGGGATTAATATAATAAGCATGGACATAGAAACATAGAAAATAGGTGCAGGAGGAGGCCATTCGGCCCTTTGAGCCAGCACCGCCCATGATCATTGTGATCATGGCTGATCGTCCCCTATCAATAACCCGTGCCTGCCTTCTCCCCATATCCCTTGACTCCACTAGCCCCTAGAGCTCTATCTAACTCTCTCTTAAATCCATCCAGTGATTTGGCCTCCGCTGCCCTCTGTGGCAGGGAATTCCACAAATTCACAACTCTCTGGGTGAAAACATTTTTTTGCACCTCAGTCTTAAATGACCTCCCCTTTATTCTAAGACTGTGGCCCCTGGTTCTGGACTCACCCAACATTGGGAACATTTTTCCTGCATCTAGCTTGTCCAGTCCTTTTATAAGTTTCTATAAGATCCCCCTCATCCTTCTAAACTCCAGTGAATATAAGCCTAGTCTTTTCAATTTTTCCTCATATGACAGTCCCGCCATCCCAGGGATCAATCTCGTGAACCTACACTGCACTGCCCCAATCACAAGGATGTCCTTCCTCAAATTAGGAGACCAAAACTGTACACAATACTCCAGATGTGGTCTCACCAGAGCCCTATACAACTGCAGAAGAACCTCTTTACTCCTATACTGAAATCCTCTTGTTATGAAGGTCAACATTCCATTAGCTTTCTTCACTGCTTGCTGTACCTGTAAGCCAACCTTCAGTGACCGGTGTACAAGGACACCCAGGTCTCGCTGCACCTCCCCTTACCTAACCTAACCCCATTGAGATAATAATCTGCCCCCTTGTTTTTGCCGCCAAAGTGGATAACCTCACATTTATCTATATTATACTGCATCTGCCACGCATCTGCCCACCACTCAACCTGTCCAGGTCACCCTGCAACCTCCTAACATCCTCTTCACAGTTCACACTGCCACCCAGCTTTGTGTCATCCACAAACTTGCAAGTGTTGCTCCTAATTCCCTCTTCCAAATCATTAATATATATGGTAAAAGTTGCGGCCCCAACACCGAGCCTTGCGGCACTCCACTCGCCACTGCCTGCCATTCTGAAAAGGACCCGTTCACTCCTACTCTTTGCTATGGTCTGCCAACCAATTTTCTATCCATGTCAACACCCTACCCCCAATACCATGTGCTCTAATTTTAGTCACCAGTCTCCCGTGCGGGACCTTATCAAAGGCTTTCTGAAAGTCTAGATACACTACATCCACTGGCACCCCTTCATCCATTTTACTTGTCACATCCTCAAAAAATTCCAGAAGATTAGTCAAGCATGATTTCCCTTTCATAAATCCATGTTGACTTGGACTAATCCTTTTACTGCTATCCAAATGCCCCATTATTACCTCTTTAATAATTGACTCCAGCATCTTTCCCACCACCGAAGTCAGGCTAACTGATCTGTAATTCCCCGTTTTCTCTCTCGCTCCTTTCTTGAAAAGTGGGATAACATTAGCTATCCTCCAAACCTCAGGAACGAATCCTGAATCTATTGAACATTGGAAAATGATCACTAATGCATCCACTATTTCTAGAGCCACCTCCCTGAGGACCCTGGGATGCAGACCATCAGGCCCAGGGGATTTATCATCCTTCAGTCCCATTAGCCTACCCAATACTATTTCTCGCCTAATGAAAATTTCTTTCAGTTCCTCGACTCCCTTAGATCCTCTGTCCTCCAGTACATCTGGGAGATTGTTTGTGTCTTCCTTAGTGAAGACAGATCCGAAGTACCTGTTCAACTCTTCTGCCATTTCCTTGTTGCCCATAATAATTTCACCCATGTCTGCCTTCAAGGGACCCACATTTGACTTTGGTACTCTTTTTCCCTTAACATATCTAAAGAAGCTTTTACTGTGCTTCTTTATATTCCTGGTCAGCTTCCCCTCGTACTTCATCTTTTCAGCCCATATTGCCCGTTTTGTTTCCTTCTGTTGTCCTATGAAAGTTTCCCAATCCTCTGGCTTCTGGCTACTCTTTGCTGTGTTAAACATCTTTTATTTTAGTTTTATTCTATCCCTAACTTCTCTTGTCAGCCACTGTTGCCTCCTACTCCCCTTAGAACCTTTCTTCCTTTTTGGAATGAAATGATCCTGCGTCTTCCGGATTATGCCCAGAAATTTCTGCCATTGCTGTTCCATCGTCATTCCTGATTCCTGCTAGGATCCCTTTCCAGTCTACATTGGCCAGCTCCCCTCTCATGCCTCTTTGTCCCCTTTGTTCAGCTGCATCACTGACACTTCCGATTTAACCTTCTCCTTCTCAAATTGTAGATTAAAACTAATCATATTATGATCACTACCTCCAAGCGGTTCCTTTACTCGAGTTCTCTTATCATATCTGGTTCATTGGACAACACTAAATCCAGAATTGCCTTTTCTCTGGTAGGCTCCATTACAAGCTGCTCTAAGAATCCACCTTGGAGGCATTCTACAAAGTCTCTTTCTTGGGGTCCTGAACCAACCTGATTTTCCCAGTCTACCTGCATATTGAAATCCCCCATCACCACAGTGGCATTACCTTTGTTACATGCCAGTTTAACACCTGCTGCAACTTACACCCTACATCTGGGCTACTATTTGGGGGTCTGTAAATAACACCAATTATTGTCTTCTTGCCTTTACAATTCCTCAACTCAATACACAGTGACTCTACCTCATCAGTCCCTATGTCTTCCCTCGCAAGGGACTGAATTCCATCCCTCACCAGCAGAGCTGATGAGGGATGGAATCCTCCTCCTCTGCCAGCACTTTGTGTCGTCAAAGGTAGAGGGTGGAGTTAGACTATACATAGTTAATGGGAAATAAATTCCACTCCTCTTACCCTCCTCCTCTGCCCACCTGCCTGTCCTTTCTATAGGATGTATAACTCTGAATATTAAGTTCCAGGCCCGATCCTCCTGCAGCCACGTCTCATTCATATACAATACTTTTAATTCCTTACGCATCTCACCTTTCACATTGATCCCTATTACACTTGGCCATACTCTCCTATCCCGTTAATTCTGGGGTCATTAACCATCCCTTTACTCTCTTTCCCTTTAACTCCATCCTCGACTATCCCATTTGACACCCCACCCCCCTTATTCACTATAAAACCAACCGTGTAGCAGTGGCAAACCTGCCTGCCAGAATGCTGGTCCCCCACCTGTTAAGATGCAATCCGTTCCTTTTGTACAGTTCCCCCTTACTCCAAAACAGGTCCCAATGATCTAAGAATCTAAATCACTGCCCCCTGCACCGGTTCCTCAGCCACACGTTCAGGTCCCGTATCTCCCCGTTCCTGCTCTCGCCAGCACGAGGAACTTGAAGCAAACCGGAGATAACAACCCTGGAGGTCCTGCTTTTCAGCATTTTTCTGAGCTCTCTAAAGTCACGCTGCAGAATATTCATCTCCTTCTTGCCGACATTGTTTGTACCAACATGCACTACCACTTCCGGCTGTTCACCTTCATCCTTGAGGATTTTCTGCACTCTGTCCATGACATCCTGGATCCTGCACCAGGAAGGCAGCACACCATCCTCGAATCCCATCTATTGCCGCAAAAAACGCCTGTCCGTACCTCTCACAATGGAGTCTCCAACTACAATGGCGTTGTCTGAAGTTGGCCTCTTTGGTTTTGGCTCAACAGCCGCTCAGTGTGATAACGTCTTCTGTCCCGTCAGCTTCTAAGTGGGTGAACCTGTTCACAAGAGGTACAACACCCGGGGACATTTGCATTCCATGTTTCCCTCCCTTTCTCACCATCACCCACCTTCTCTCTTCCAGTACCTTAGGTGTAACAATCTTACTGCAGGACTTGTTGAGGAACGACTCAGTTTCTCGGAGGAACCGGAGGTCATCCACTTGCTTCTCCAGTTCCCCAACATGGTCCTTCAAGAGCTGTACCTGGATGCACTTCTCACATTTGTAGCAGCCAGAGGCACCAGCAGTGTCCTTGACCTCCCACATACTGCAAGCATCACACTGAATCAGCTGGCTTGACATCGCCTTCTTTCGTCGCTCCCTCTCCAGCGTTTTGCGTAGCCTGCTCTCTTAAGACTCTCGAGCCAAAGACTCACACTTTTCTCACAAGGCCGTTCCCTCTCTGCCGCTCCCTAAGAGACGTCTTGCTCACATTGACTGATAATTTGCCTAATTTACAAACCAAATTCCTCAGTTTTAAACTGTTTTCCCCCCCTCTGACTCACTTCTAACTCTCCTCCCACTCGGGCTAGAGCCAATCAGTGTTTTCTCCTGCTTATCTTTGTTGCTGTTGCTTCAAAATCCACAGGAGCTCTGAGTAAAGTCTGCCTGTACTTTGCCTCTCCTTTTCAACTGTTTTCCCCCCTCTGACTCACTTCTAACTCTCCTCCCACTCGGGCTAGAGCCAATCAGTGTTTTCTCCTGCTTCTCTTTGTTATGATGGGACTGATGGGACTGAATACTTGGTTCTTTGTTGCATGTCTCTGTGACTCTCCATGAAATTTATTTCCCATTAACTATGTATAGTCTAACTCCACCCTCTACCTTTGACGACACAAAGTGCTGGAGTAATTCAGCAGATCTGGCAGCTTCTCTGGAGAACATGGATTGGAACGGAATACTTTATTGAACACTTTATTATCACATGTGACAAGGCACAGTGAAATTCTTTGCTGCATACCCAATGTACTGTATGGCAGCTGTGGCACTGACAAAGTTACAAAGCACACCGGCTCCCCCTTTTGTTCCCCCCCCACCATTGTTCATTGTTCTCCCCCAACCTCCCTCACGGCGGTCCTGCCACGCCGGGTCCTCCATTGTTCTCCATTCACTTCATGTAACCTTTCTGGTCAGGACCTGTCTGAAGAAGGGTCCAGACCCAAAACATCACCTATCCATATTCTGCAGAGAAGCTGCCTAACCCGCTCAGTTACTTCAGCACTTTGTGTGTTTTTTTTTGTAACCAGCATCTGCAACTCTTATCTTCTGTACTCTTGAGTTCATTTACTCTGCAAAGGCACTTCTTTGCTCTTTGTATGGCTCAATTTTTTATTTTTATGGACTCCAATGGATATGGAGAAACAAAACTGATAGTAATGTTAAGCTAAATAAAAGATGAGCTCACTCTGAGATGGGACATGCCCATTACCAACATTTATTGGGAACACTAAGTCGAGGAACTGCTGATGCTAGTTTACAAGAAAAAAATGCTGCAGTAACTCAGTGGGCCTGGCAACATCTCTGGAGAACATGGATAGGTGATGATTCGGGTCAGGACCCTTCTTCAGACTGATTGTGGTGGGGGGAAATAGCTGAAGTAGGGGGGGGGGGGGGGGGGGGGGGGCAGGACATAGCTTAGTGAGTGATAGGTGGGTACAGGTGAGGGGATTTTGATTAAAATGTGCGTGTGTGAGAGTAAGATAGAATAATTTAGAGTGTGTTAGAATGAGAGGAGCAGCACTAGGAAAGATGCCTTGTACTGCAGAAGTTATAAAATTGTAGTCTAGGTAGGACTGGTGATTGGGTAAGGTGATGTATGGTGTGAGGAGACTTGGATGGAACAGAGGTATGAACAGGATGGGCCAAATTGCCTGTTTCTATACTGCACAAACATCTGGTGTATTTAGAGTGGCACTTCTATCTTTAAATGTTAATGGGGAGGCTATTTTTTTAAATTAGGAATGCTGGGATGCTTTTAAACTCGAGTGGTAATCACATTAGGTATGAAAGCATTAGTTCTTATCTCAAGGTTGGCCAAGCTCTGCACTTGATTCATTGCCAAAAATGTGAATATGTCTGTTACTGCTCAAAAAGTGAGTTTTGGTTTCGATGTATCTTCTCTTATTAATCAGGGCTGCACAATATGTAGGATGAATATGAACATGAAGATGTATTAAGAACTGAAACATGCGAGAAATACTGCTTTTCGTAGCACAATTTCCAACTCTTAGATTGGTGTGCTAACGTATGATTTTCTCTTGCACAACCTGTTTATAATTTAGCAGTTTGTGAAATAACCTGAACAAAGACTGGCCTGTGGGGTTCTGTGTTTTTCAAATGTTGTTACAGCTTATTCTAGATAACCAAGTAAAATTATCATTAACTTTTGTCAACAGTTCTGCACGACGATTTCAACATCACGCAAGCACAGGAATTTTGAGTCTGATCCAATGGGAAACAAATCAGTTTCTGCCCTGGCTGGTGTTGGGAGAAAACTGGATAAACAAGGTTTTGATAAGGTAAGGTATTCCTTGGAGAACATGTCTGCCAGAGGAGGTAGTTGAGGGAGATACAGTAACAATATTGGGCAGGTACATGGAGAGAAAATGTTTATAGGGATATGGGCCAAAGGCGGTCAAATGAGATTAGCTTAGATCTTGGTCGGCATGGACGAGTTGGACCGAAGGGTCCTGACCCGAATCATCACATATCCATGTTCTCCAGAGATGTTGCCATATTCCGTACTATATGATTCCATATGTCACGTTGGGTAGAGCAGCAAAGATCAGGGCTCGCTGAAGACGCGTTAGATGAAAGATCACTGGTTTAAAGCATGAACTCTTCTCATAGATGTTGCCTAGTCTGCTGAGAACTTCCAGCATTTTCTGTATACACATGAGAATTTGAGCATCTGACTTTTTCACTTCTGTACTATGTTTAATTCACTTCCATTCTGTGACTGCCACCTTCTTGGTTTTCAGATCGCCATCTTTGCCCCTCCAACCAACAGTTTCAGAGACACAAGGAGGAACTTCAGATGCTGGAAATCTGTGCAAAACACAAAGTGCTGGAGAACTCAAGCGGGTCAGACAGCATCTGTGGAGGGAAGGAACAGACAACGTTTTGGGTCAGGACGCCTCTTCAGACTCTGGTCCCGACCAAAAAAATCTGCCTATTCCCTCCACAGATGCTGCCTGACCCACTGAGTTCCTCCAGCACTTTGTGTTTTACAATTTGCTCAGATCCTCATTCCCCCAAATACCAACCGTTCTTTACTTTGCTGGCTGCTGTCTACTGCTGTTGACTTAACCATTTCCTCATCAACTCCTCACAATGTCAGCTAATTGTTAATTTTACTTCGTAGTCACGTGAGTGACTACGTGAAGAACCCGTCCAGCACGCATGCGCGACATGAGCGTTCACGCAGTGCAACAGCGACGAACGGGAGTACAGGCGCTCCTGCTACAGCTTAAAAAAGACGGACCGTCAGGTAAGTTTATTCTGAGGTCGTTTTTTCCAAAAAGAAGTTGTTTTGTTTTATCTCACCAGGAATATGAGCAAAGCAAGACAAGCCAAGAAGTCCGCCCCCCGTTCGACTCCAACGGAGGAGTGTTCCATCAGTGGGGGGCAAGAGGCAGTAGGACCGCAAACCCTGCGGTCCGCCATCCCCGACACCGTGCCGAGCCCAGTCCCGCTAGCGCAGCCTGAGCAGCGTGCTGGATGTAAATCAGCACGGAAGACCAACCGGCCGGTGGTATCCGACTCCTCGGACAGGGACGTCTCATTGCCCGTGCGGGGCAGAGACAGCCGCCTGAGACGCATGGAGCGGCTCATGGAGCAAATGCTCCAGCATTTGTGCAAAACGCCGGCCACAGAGCCAGAAATCCTGCTCTTCGGCAAGGACCTCTCCAAAAAAGTAAAGGACATGGAGGAGGAATCCAAAACATTTGGCCTCATGAGGGCAGGCCCCGGGATGAGCAAACCCACAAAACCCAAGCGGCAGTACCCCACCACGTCCACCAGTCGACGTCAACCCTATGGGACTGGTGATAGCTCGGGGTCCGCACATTACCATCAAAAGCCTTTTTTAGGCCAGGGCCCAGAGCGGACCCCATGGAAAATGCACCACCCCCAACCAGCAGCAACACATCAGACAACACATCAGAAAACACATCGTCCGACAAAGAAACAGAAGAAACACCCGTAACCATGGAGGTAGGTGGGTCTGGTTCCTACCAGCATATAAAAAGTGGGGGTTCTATATTAACAGGGGGGAGATTACACCTGTTTGTGCAAGCATGGAGGTCTATCACGAATGACAAATATATACTCAACAGCATTCGTGGATACAAAATAGAATTTACTCAAGAAAACATGCCACCAGTTCAGCATACACCCCAAATGGTTTTTTCCCTCTCAGTTAAAGAAAAACGAGAGGGACAAGCTGAACTGGTGAGGCTAATTACAAAGGGTATCATTGAAAAAACCAAACATGAACCCTTGGAATTTGTCTCTAATATATTCACTAAAACTAAAAAAGATGGTGGACGTCGCATCATCATTGACTTAACTTCACTAAATATGTTTGTTAAGTATATACATTTCAAAATGGAAATGTTTGTAACTGCCAAATAACTGATTTCCAAAGGATACTTCATGGCAAGCATCGACCTCAAAGATGCTTACTATTCAGTACCCATTCAAAAGGAGCATCGCAGATACCTGAAATTTACCTGGATGAGGCAACTATGGCAGTTTAAAGCGTTGCCTTACGGATTTAACATCAGCCCCAAGATTATTCACCAAGATACTAAAACCAGCCTTGGCAATATTAAGAAAACAAAAACATATTGTCATGGCATATCTTGATGATATCTTAATAGTAGGTAAAACCATGGAATTGGCTAAATCAGCTGTGTCAGCTACCAAACAATTGTTTGAAACCTTGGGATTTGTCTCACACCCAGATAAATCTAAGTTGACGCCATCCACAACCATGGACTACTGGGATTCACAATTAACTCAGTCCACATGTCTAACTTTGTCAAAAGACAAAGCAGCAGAATTGGCACAAACATGTAACAATTTAATGGTCAACGATTGACCAACCATTCGACAAGTGGGGAGAGTAATTGGAAAGATGGTAGCAGCATTTCCAGCTACACAAATTGGACCTCTGCACTATCAAAACTTACAAAGAGCGAAAGTGCAGGCATTAAAACGACATGCAGGTTACTTTGACCGAGTCATGAAATTACCCACTGAAGCAATATCAGAGTTACAATGGTGGGTAGAGAACATTTGGCATAGTTCCAGCCCTATCATCATCATTAACCCTACGTTAATTATTCAAACAGATGCCAGTGCTCAAGGCTGGGGAGCAACTAATTCCATATCCAGCAGAGGTGGCAGATGGACTAACCTAGAGTCATCGTTACTACTTACACAGGGCATAAATTATCTGGAAATGTTGGGTGCATTTTATGGATTAAAAGCATATTCAACAAATATGCATCACTTGCATGTTCGGTTACAAATAGATAATACCACAGTGGTGGCCTATATTAACCATATGGGCGGCATAAAATCAATATCATGTAACAAATTGGTCAACACAATCTGGCAATGGTGTGGCGACAGACATATTTGGCTATCAGCAACTTATCTACCAAGTAAGCTAAATACAGTAGCAGACACCAGGTCACGCAAATTCAATGATAACTCCGAATGGATGTTAAATCCCAAAGTATTTGCTAAAATTACAAAGCAATATGGCACGCCAGATATCGACCTATTTGCATCCAGACTAAATCACCAGGTTCCTATGTATGTCGCTTGGGAACCAGACCCTGAGGCAGCAGCGGTAGATGCGTTTGCGCTGGACTGGGGAAAATTCTTCTTTTATGCATTTCCTCCCTTCTGCCTCATCAGTCGGGTACTACGCAAAATACAAATGGACTCTGCTTCAGGTATTTTGATAGTACCCGACTGGCCTACACAGCCATGGTTCCCAGTGCTCCTCGACATGGTTGTCGAGACCCCAATGACTTTAGTAGCCCAGAATTGCTAACTCACCCAGTATCTGGCATAAGCCACCCATGCCTTGATAAAATTAAACTCCTGGGTTGCAGATTTTGAGAAGGCCTCTGCTGGGCCTGGGATTGTCAGAAAAACACCATCAACACCATGACAGCATCCCACCGTGTATGCACAAGGAAACAATACTTGTCAAGTATCAAGAAGTGGGAAAAATACTGTTCGGACACAGGAACCACATACTCAACTACAACTGTAACCAATGCACTGGAGTTCCTGGCAGGCCTTCACCATAATGAAGGACTCAGCTACAGCGCCATTAATACAGCCAGAAGTGCTCTGTCAGCCTATTTAATCCAGGCACCAGGACAACAGGCCATGGAATCCCACCCGCTGGTGATCAAGCTCATGAGAGGGATATTTAACTCCAATCACCCTAGACCTAGGTATACTCAAATCTGGGATGTCAGTGTGGTCCTGACATACCTTAGGGGATGGTCACCAGCTAGGTCCCTCACCCTGGAACAATTAACTCTGAAGACGGGCATGCTGATGGCACTTGTGTCAGCACAAAGAGTCCAGTCACTTCACCTATTACGATTGGACAACATGGTGGTAACACCAGACCATGTCTCATTTACTATCCAGTGGCTGGTCAAACAGAGCAGGCCAGGAACATCAAACCCAGTCATGGAATTCCGGGCTTACCCACCAGAACCACGGTTATGTGCCATGACCCACCTACTGAACTATATTGACACAACTAGAATCCCTCGAGGGAGAGAAAAAGTCTTATGGGTCGGCCACAAGAAACCTCATGGTCGGGTGACGAGCCAAACCATTTCAAGATGGCTCAAGCAGGTGCTGAAAGCCGCTGGTATAAATACTAACATGTATAAATCTCACTCTACCAGGGCAGCATCCACGTCGGCGGCTAAGAGAATGGACGTACCAATAGACCACATCCTGGCTACAGCGGGGTGGTCTGGGGAAAGAACGTTTCAAATTTTTATAATAAGCCGTTGGCAGAACCTGCATCATTTGCAGAGAAAATATTAGAATCTGCAAATATATAATTTAGCCCGGGGGAGCAATTTGTTTTTTGTTATTGTTTAATAAACACCATTATTGGTTTTACAAACAGATTCATGGTTGATTACGATAACATACTTCCTCCCTCGAACGACTTTGGCAGTGAGTGAAGTATGAACTGTTACACGGTTTGAAATCACAGAGCTTTAAAGTCTTCACGTAGTCACTCACGTGACTCCGAAGTAAAATAGTAAGATTAAACGAGAACTTACCAGTTTGAAATTTGATCTGTATTTTATGAGGAGTTACGATGAGGGATTACGTGCCCTCCGCTCCCACCCTCAATAATAGAGATCAACTGGCATCTAAGCTTTCCTTTTCTTTACTATATTTATTTCAATTATTGTGTCTTTCTGTGATTCCACACCGCTGCTTTGAAGTAGGTCGCGCATGCCTGCTGGACGGGTTCTTCATGTAATCCCTCATCGTAACTCCTCATAAAATACAGATTAAACTTCAAACTGGTAAATTCTCGTTTAATCTTACTATCATTACTCATCTTCCACAACCTCTTAAACAATACCTTACTCCCTCTTAACATTTACTTCCCTCTCAGGTGGGACTAGCATAGATGGGGAGCCTTGATCGGCATGGACAAGTTGGGCGGCCAGGCCTGTTTCCGTGCTGTATGAATCAAGAGTTTGCATGGTCAGCAGAAAATATTCAGCATTTTTTGTTTAATATTCCAGATTCTTAGCAACTTTTCCCCCTTAAAAACGTAATTGACGGGAAATTTTCTCTGCTCAGATCATTGATGAACAAATTATTGATTTCTAGACCAAGTGGGACCCGTTGGGAGGTGGCGGGGTGGTGGTGGCCTGCAGCATCACACACACACACACACACACACACACACACACACACACACACACACACACACACACACACACACACACACACACACACACACACACACACACACACACACACACACACACACACACACACACACACACACACACACACACACACACACACACACACACACACACACACATTATACACCCCCCCCCTCCCCCGATATTATATTAATATTATTCATTCGCTCCTTTTACTCCCTCCCCTGCCCTCTCCCCTCCCGCATAGCCCCCAACTCACAGGCACGGCTAGAGAGGGAGGGGGAGGGGGTAGAGCGGGTGAGGGGGAGGGGGGGCGGGTAGAGGGGGGAGGATAGAGCGGGAGGATAGAGGAGGAGGGAGGGGGGGAAAGAGAGAGAGAGTGAGGGGGATAGAGAGGGAGTGGTGGTAGAGAGGGGGGGGGGGCAGAGAGTGGGAGGGGGGAAGAGAGTGAGGGGGGCAGAGAGGTTTCTTGATTCATCTCGTCTTATACTGGCAGAAATGGCCAAACTCTGTAATGTCGAAAAAAATCTTCATATGTGTTTGTCAGCACACTGCCATTTTGTGTTTGGGACTGAATTAAAATTCAGTACTACTACGTACTTATGTAATTGTCCCGTTCCCTTCCTTCTGTCTACATTGATAGTGTGAGTTGCACATTCGATTTGATATCGATCGCACTCATGAATATGTAGGTCTCTTTAATCACTGCATAAACCTTGCATTGTGGACTATAAAATGCCTTACCATGGACCAGGAAGATGGAAAAACATATTTTTACACATGTCATAGGGAGTGGAAATAGCCCCTTTGGTCCAACTTGCCCACACCGAACAACATGCCCAAACTACACTAGTTCCACCTCTCTGCTTTGGGCCGTTATCCCTCTATATCTCTCCTATCCATTATACCTGTCTAAATGTATCTTAAATGTTGCGATAGTACCTGGCTCAACTACCTCTCTCTGGCAGCTTGATCCATACACCCGCCACCCTTTGTGCTTTGAGAGGCTGATTATGGCGTACATTAAATCCAGCGTACCACTGCAGTTCACCTACCAACACCAACAGTTCCACGGCTGATTCCTTCTCCCTGGCCCTACACGCATCTCTGGAACACCTGGATAAGAACGACATTTACGTCAGACTCCTATTCATGGACTTAGCTCTGCTTTCAATACCATTGTCCCAACCAATCTCATCTCTAAACTCATGGAAGATGGTCAGCTCTGCCCTCTGCCACTGGATCCTCGAATTATTGACCAAAAGACCAAAATCTGCGAGGTTAGGTGACAAATCATCCTCTACAATAATCCTTAACACTGGTGCCCTGCAAGGATGTGTTCTCAGTCCCCTACTATACTTCTTATATACTCATGACTGCAGCCAAATACCAATCCAACTCAATTTATATGTTTGCAGACATCACCGTAGTGGGCCAAATAACAAATTATAATGAGCTGGAGTACAGGAAGGAGATTGAGGACCTCGTAACCTGGTGCCAAGACAACAATCTCTCTCTCAATGTCAGCAAGACAAAGGAGATTGTGATTGACTTCAGGAAGCAAAGCCCTGGTATACATTGATGGCCCCGAAGTAGAGATGGTCAAAAGCAGATGTATCGCCATCAATTTGACCTGGAACAGCCTCATCAAAGCAATGGCCATAAAAGCACATCAACGCCTCTACTTTCCTTGAAAAGCTTAGGACGTTCAGCATGTCCCCAACAACCCTTACCAACCTCTACAGATGCTCCATGGAAAACATTTTATCAGGATGTATCACAACATGGTTTGGGAAGAGATCCATCCAAAACTGCAAGAAATTGCAGAGTTGTGGACGAAGTTGTGGCATCACGCAGACGCACCTCCCTGATGGACTACATCGACACTTAACGCTGCCTCGGCAAGACCACCAGCATAATCAAGGACTGGTCTCACCCCGGCAACTCCATCTTCTCCCCTCTCCCCTCGGGCAAGAGGTACATAAATTTGAAAACGCATACCTCCAGTTTCAGGGACAGTTTCTTCCCAGCTGTTATCAGATAACTGAACCGTCCTCTCACTTGCTACAATGTCATCTATTTAGGTTTTCTAGCAGTCCAGGGTGCTTTAGAGACATGGAAAGGGTATAATTAGTGGATCAGAGGTGAAAATACTCTGTTGGTCCGGCAAAATTGGTCATCTGGCAAGGCTCTGGAACCAAGGGTTCTGCAAAATCGGTGGTGGACCTGTATTGTGTTCAGTTTTGGTCACATTGCTATATAAAGGATGTTATTAGACGAACAAGAGTGCAGAGAAAATTTATGAGGATGTTGCCAGACTCAAGGGTTGAGCTATAAGCAGAGATTGGGCAGGCAATGACTTTGTTCCTTGGAGTGCAGGAGGCTATGGGGTGATCTTGTAGAGGTGTATAAAATCATGAAGAGAATTGATAGGGTGAATGCATAGAGGTAGTGCTACGCAGGGTAGCGAATTCAAGAATCAGATCACTTAGGTTTAAGGTGAGAGGGGAGGGATTTAATAGAAACCTGAGGGGCAACATTTTCACTCAGAGAGTGATGTGTATATGGAATGAGCAGCCAGTGGAAGTTGTTGACGCAGGTACAATAACAACATTTAAAATACACTTGTACGTGGATAGGAAAGGTTTATAGGGATAAAGGGCAAATGGGACTAGTTTAGATGGTGCATCTTGGTCGCCATGGATCAAGTTAGGCTGATGGGACTTCTAAGCTGTATTATTCGATGACACCAGTGTTGAGGATCATGGTAAAAAGATGTGCAATTACTGGAATAAAAGCAGAGCAGGAACCTAATCTCGAACCATGTCCAAGGCAGACGTAAACATTTGATCCAATTAGCATCTTTTACTGACTCCAGATATCTTTTACTTTGAACTACTGGATTGAAGTGTTGATAATACCTCATGTGAGGTTCAAATGACAAATAAATGGTATTGTATTGTAATAGCTTGATCTGAGCAATTGGCTGTGCGGTATGATCTGTGACCAGCAGGGGTTGTGCTTGCTTCATGTGCTGTTGTTACGTAGGCATATACTATATTTCTACTGTAGCCATTGCTATATGTCTCACTACTGCCACCTGCTGAAGGGTTGCAACTACAGTATTTGTTCATTTCAGTTCAATTACTTTTCAATTTTTTAATTTTTTGGCTTTATAAATTGACAGAAATGGCTTTTCAGAATCAAAGGAAATAATCAACTCAAGAATGTAAATATTCATGGATAAAGAATATTTTTCTTTAAATGTTATCCTTGACATTACTAAATTTAGTTTTCCCTTCTGAATATGAATTATATCCAGACCATTTGTTACAATGATTAACCAAGACAATTCAATATTTCAGCAAAGTTAGATTTTTGTAATATTCCTTCCCCAAATGTGTTGCTCAGATACTATCCTATCATCTGTGGGACAAGGATTCATATCCACCCCAAATGGATGGGATGAAGAATTCTTCTGCCTGCAGTTTTAGGAGTTCTAGGACGAATGAGGTCCAATGTTCTCAATCCAGTTGCATATCTATCATTCTGTGGTTAGCACGCAACAAAAGCCTCTCACTGGAGACGTGTACTGTACACTGCCTGGGCTTGTGTCACAAAAACTCAACTATAAAGTTTAAAATAAAAACTCATGTAGAACTATTAGTGTATCCCTTGAAAATGGAAGGTTAGGGGTTATTTGAATGTTTTTATATAATATGCAGACTGATAGGACTCGATGGGCCGAATGGTCGGATTCTGTACTGGATCTCTCTAAACTCTCTAAGTGAGCGAACTGTGCACCTGTGAGACGCTGTACACATGATAATAAACTAAACTGAACTGAAGTTTTTCATATTGATCCAAGCTGGCCTTTGGTGTTTTATTCACTTCATTCCTTGTGTGGCAACTTCTGTCATTCCCCAAATCCTCTGGTTTGTTAAGATGCTGCATTAAAGCAAATTGTAGTTACCCATACATTTAGGAAAAGGTTTAAGAACTTTGACGTTGAGAAGAACTTATTGGAGAGTTCAGTAAGAGATAAGCTGTTACAATAGATGTCCACTGGTTCAGAAAAGAAGATCAACTTGAAATGTTAACTCTGTTTCACTCCTCACTGATGCTGTGATTTATGGGCCTGTCCCACTTAGGCGACTCTTTAGGCGACTGCTAGGGACTAATTTTAATGGAATTCACTTACGACAACTATGACAATACCAACGACAACCTACGACAGCAAAAGTTGTCGCCACTGTCGCTGAAAAAGTTTCAACATGTTGAAAATCTTGCGGCAGTCTCCTGTAGTCGCCCAAAAAATCGCCTAAGGGACAGGCCCATTATCTCCAGCATTTTCTGTTTTAGTTTCGGATTTCCATTATATGTATTTTTGTTTTAACTCAGAGATGCCAAGTACACTAAAAGTGCCATTATGCTGCAATGAGTACAGAGATGGTCTACGAGGATGTTCCCAGGACTCGAGTGCCTGAGCTATAGGGAAAGGTTAAGCAGACTAGGACTTTTTTCCTTGGAGTGCAGGAGTGGCATTATAGAGATGTATAAAATTATGAGGGGAATAAATTGTTAACTTTGGTGGCGTTTAAGGAATGGAGTGGGGTTTTGGTGTCAGTTAGTTAGCCATAGACTAGGATATTAACCATATAACCATATAACCATATAACAATTACAGCACGGAAACAGGCCATCTCGGCCCTAGAAGTCCGTGCCGAACAAATTTTTTTTTCCCCTTAGTCCCACCTGCCTGCACTCATACCATAACCCTCCATTCCCTTCTCATCCATATGCCTATCCAATTTATTTTTAAATGATACCAATGAACCTGCCTCCACCACTTCCACTGGAAGCTCATTCCACACCGCTACCACTCTCTGAGTAAAGAAGTTCCCCCTCATATTACCCCTAAACTTCTGTCCCTTAATTCTGAAGTCATGTCCTCTTGTTTGAATCTTCCCTATTCTCAAAGGGAAAAGCTTGTCCACATCAACTCTGTCTATCCCGCTCATCATTTTAAAGACCTCTATCAGGTCCCCCCTTAACCTTCTGCGCTCCAGAGAATAAAGACCTAACTTATTCAACCTATCTCTGTAACTTAGTTGTTGAAACCCAGGCAACATTCTAGTAAATCTCCTCTGTACTCTCTCTATTAAGCAGCAGTAACTAGATTTGCATATACATTTGACATGGTGGAAACAGGTCAAGGTACTTCATGTTTTAAAGAGGATCTGAGGGGTAAGGTTTGTTTTGAACACAAAGCAAGTTAATATCTGAAGTGCCTGCCAGAGGTGGCGATAGAATGAATAAAAAATACCACATTTAAGAGACATTTAGACAGATTCTTAGAAAGGCAAGGCAGAAAAGGATACGGTTCTAATATGGACAAATGAGATGAGTGCCCGATCTATTCCTCTCATAATTTTATACACCTCTATATGATCACACCTCATCCTCCTGTTCTCCAAGGAATAATTAGTCCCACCCTACTCAACCTCTCCCAATAGCACAGACCCTCTAATCCTGGCAACTGAGGACTGTTGTTGAACAATTTTTTTTCCCAAAACAAATTGCTTTTTTATTAGTTCCAATTTAAATTCCCTGTGTGCAGATGGGATCCGAGGGCTTTTGGAATGCTGGACTTCATCGGCCAAGGAACTGAGTATAGAAGTTGGGATGTTATGTTACAGTTGCACAAGGCATTGGTGAGGCTGCACTTGGAGTATTGTGTTCACTTGTGGTCATCTACAATAGGAAAGATGGACAGAGTGCAGAGAAATTTGGAAGGATGTTGCCAGGACTAGAGCTACAGGGAGAGGTTAGGCAGACTAGGACTTAATTCCTTGGTGCGCAGGAGGCCAGAGGTCGTATAAAATCATGAGAGGAATAGATAGGGTGAATGCACAGTCGTTTACCCAGGCTAGAGAAATCAAGAACTCAAGGGCATGCGTTTAAGATGAAAGGGGAAAGATTTAATCGGAACCTAAGGCACAACTTTCTTGCACAGAGGGTATATAGAGGTTGAACCTGGTACAATAATTTCATTTAAAAGACATTTGGACAGGATCATGGATAAGAAAGGTTCAGAGGGATATGGGCCAAATTCAGGAAAATAGGACTAACATAGATCGGGCATCTTGATTGGTGCGGACGTGTTGGGCCAAAGGGCCTGATTCCTTGCAACTGTGTATGAATATAGTGTGTGAGTGTTAACGATAGATCTCATCAATTGTTATATCATATAAACACAGAAAATGTTAGAAACTTAGCAAATTAGGGACTATCTGTGGTGAAAGAAACAGAGTTAACATTTCCAAACTGATGAATGTTGGTTGATCTGAAATGTTCACTCTTTCTGCGAATGCTCCCCTTCCTGTCGACTCTCCCCAACATTGGTATTTTTTAGGGTAGATCAAAGACATTGTTCTTCAGGTCCAAAGCTGCAGCAGCAAGATTTTCATCCAACCTTTCTTTTTGTGAATTAGTCACAGTGGAAGGATTTGATGCGTCTTGGCTGAAGTGATTGTGATGTCTGTCACTTACATAACTATTTTTTACAATTCTTTTTTTCTCATTTGTCATTGAGGAAGCTGTTTTATTGGGGATTAGTTCTATCACAACCCCAGAATGAATACATATGGAAAGTTCCCTGTGCACAGTACATTCCTGTCTGGAAAAGGATTCAGGGGGTGAATGGAATGCGTTTTATATTCCCTCATATACTGTTTATAAACACAATAGCGTGATCGGCTTAGTTATGGAACTGAAGCAAGGGAGGCATGTACCAACGTTGCTTCCTGAAAGTCACCGTTTTTTTTGCTGGAAAGCATGTATAGCATTTTTTAAATGTGCCAGGAAGGCATTCCAGATTTCTGAATGTACTATAGCTTAATGAGTGCCTTTCAGCGAATATGTGTTTTACTTGTATATAAGAAAAGCTCTTATGTTGGAGTAGCACAATTAGTCCCACTTTGCAGATGTTGTACTGATATTCTTTTGCTATTTCAACACACCTTTCTTTCCTCTTGTGTGGATGGTTCCCAGAAGTTTAGGACTTGAAAGGACTCCACCATGGTTATTTTGGCCTCTATCACAACCTTCATTTACTAGCACACTGGTGCGATTAATATTAATTTCTGTCAGTTTTTAATGATGATGCTGTTGTATGACAAAGGAATGTCACTGCTGCATAAATACTTGATTTTTGTCTGTCTCTTTTCCATTTCTTACTCGTTTCTGTTTGCACCTTTTACAACATTGGGTTTGAAAATGTAATTTGCATTTTGTTATTGCATTGTATTAGAAAGGCTTGATGGATATTTATTTTGTATTCTGATACAAATTTTCTGATTAATTCCAGATTTAAACTCCCCCATTCCCTGCACTCCACTCCCACGATATATCACTACCTTCCATGGAAGCCTGCTTTAAACTTCTGCAAGAAGATCTTTATGCTAAGCTGAGAGAGTAAGTGGAACCTCAGTTTGGAATTGCAACTTGAAAGACAACACCTTGTGCAGTACATTGCCCACTTTGTACAGTGGTAGGGTTGCCAGCGTGGATCTTGCATTCATTTCTGGAGTGAGACTTGTACCCACATCTTCTGGTTCTAATGTGAGAATGCTCTGGACTGCTCCATCGATAGAATATTTGTGAAGGATGTTAAAGTGCTTTAAGATAGATTTTTCCTTGTGTGGAAGTTAATGGTTTTAAAAATATGCTGTATAGCATGTGGAGTACTGGTGCGATAAATATAAACTGAAAACCCAGAAAAAGACTTGATTGTGTAGCTCCGGTTTGAATTGCATCCATGGCTGAAAAAAAAAATCCAAATTTTAGAGCAGCTAATTCTGCGAGAGCTACTTTATTTTATGTTTTAAACATTCATGATGAGATGAACACCAAAAAAAAAATGAAGTGAATTGAATGGAAAGGATAAGGAATTACCTAAAAGGAACATTTAACTTTAAATTTCAGCTAAGATGGTTAAAATCATGTCAAGTCAAGTCAAGTTTATTCGTCACATACACATACGAGATGTGCAGTGAAATGAAAAGTGGCAATGCTCTCGGACTTTGTGCAAAAAGACAAACAAACAACAACCAAATAAACTATAAACACACACATATTCTTTTACATATTAAATATTGTGGGCAGAAGGAAAAACGTTCAGTAAAGTCAGTCCCTGGTGAGATAGGAGTTTACAGTCCGAATGGCCTCTGGGAAGAAACTCCTTCTCAACCTCTCCGTTCTCACAGCATGGCAACAGAGGCGTTTGCCTGACCGTAGCAGCTGGAACAGTCCGTTGCAGGGGTGGAAGGGGTCTCCCATGATTTTATTGGCTCTGGAGTTGCACCTCCTGATGTATAGTTCCTACAGGGGGGCGAGTGAAGTTCCCATAGTGCGTTCGGCCGAACGTACTACTCTCTGCAGAGCCTTCTTGTCAGGGAAAATCAGGGAATAAGCTTTTCCCCCAAATAGTGTGCAATTATAAATGAACTGCCCTAACTGGTCAAAAACACTCTCAACTGAATATTGAAAAGAAGGCCAATTGTCACAAATAATTACATACTTGGACAATAAAGGTACTCTGGCAATTAAGAAGTAACAAAAATAGATCATACCTAATGGGTTGAATGACTCATTCCAGTTCCTTTGCACAACATTATGTTTGAACATTGTTGTGTAAATACTGCCAGTGTTGAACATTGTACTTTGTCTCAGCATTAACTGGCTTAATTGAAGCCACAATCTGTTGAGGCCTAAGTTCTGGAATTTACAACCCAAACATTTCCGCATTTACTTTTCCTTCTTTTTTTTGCTTAAAACCTTTTACCTTGACCATGTTTATGGTTATCTACACTCCCTACATTGATGAATGCCAAATCTTGTTCTGTAATATGCACAATAAACACACAATATTAAAATGCTGGTGTAAACTGAAATAACCGTTCTGAAGTTACTCTATGAATATATTTAACATCCTTCTATGCCAGAGACTACCTAGATTTGTTATGTCTTCAATTTATTTTCAGTGCAGTCAAACAAGACCTATTTCTGCTCTGGGGAATGCCGAGATTTAGCTATTCAGTTCCACCTGGAATGTTGATAGGCTTTGCTCTACTACTCTAAACAGTGGCGGACTGGCCAGGGTGTCAGCTTGTCAGATGGCAAGTAGGCCCCTGATGAAGTGGGCTCCCGATGGCAAGTGGGCCCCTGATGAAGTGGGCTCCCTATATCAAGCGGGCCCCCTTTGTCTCCTGGCAATCAATATTTTTAGACCCAGTCCGCCACTGACTCTAAACAAGGGCCAACGAGAATTTCTGTGAAGCCTAGAAAATGGCAAAAACTTCTACTACTATGGCATATTTGAATTCTTATCATTCCATTTTGCAATTAATTGACTGGCACAAATGCAGCTAAGGGTGCTGTCTCAAAATAAGACATTTGCCACTCTAGATTTAAATGAGAAGAAACTTGTTTACTGAGAATGTCAATGAGGGTGGCACGGTGGTGCAGCGGTAGAGTTGCTGCCTTAAGGGCCTGTCCCATTTTCACGACCTAATTCACGACCCTTTTTACTCGTGGACATTTTTCATCATGCTAGAAAAACGCCCCGACCTACTTGATGCCCCAAGTACCTACGACTAGCATCACGGCCTGCTACGACCTACCTACGATCTCCTACGACCTTGTGACGACCATGCTGCGAGTATGTGTCAAGGGCAAACTCGGCAGAGGTCGTGAATTAGGTCGTGAAAGTGGGACAGGCCCTTTACAGCACCAGAGACCCGTGTTTGATCCTGACTACTGGTGCTGTCTGTATTGAGTATGTACAGTTTGTATGGAGTATGTCCCTGTAACCTGTGTGGGTCTTCCTCCCACATTCCAAAGACGTACAGGTTTGTAGGCTAATTGGCTTAGTAAATTTGTAAATTGTCCCTATTGTGTATAGGATAGTGTTAGTGTGCGAGGATCGCTGGGCGGCATGGACTCGGTGGGCTGAAGGGCCTGTTTCCGAGCTATATCTCTAAATTAAACTAAAGAAGGTAGTTGATCTTTGAAATTCTCTACTCAAGGTGACTGGATTTTGTTCAAAACAGAGGTGAATAGATTTTTGAATGTTAAGGGAGTCTAGGGGTTGGTAATTAGAGAGGGAAATTATGTTGGGGTAAATGCTAAGATCTGAATTGAGCAGAAACTAACGGCTGAATGGCCTGTCCCTGCTATTTCTTTGATGGTTACGTTATCCATTTGCACTGGAGTGCAGCTGTTAGAGGTTACAATGTCAAGAGTATGCACTTGTGACAGTCAGCAACAACAGCTTGAAGTTAAGTAGTGAAACATCACCAGATATTCCAAATTAATTATGTTTAATATTGAATAACTCTGGAACGAAACCAACCCATAACTGCACACATTCACCATGTTTTATTCTGCCTTTAGCTGTCAGACTTTCAAATGTACTATGCTCATTAAAAGCTGAAGATGCTGAGTTGAAGGCGAAAATAGCTTTGTTTCTGTTAAGGTTGCAAATTGTTTCAAAATGGAATTAATTCAAAATATATTTTCATGCTGCCATATATTTTAATCTACTTTTTAATTTTAGAGCTACCAAATATGCTTAATTCTCTGAATTATTCTTAATATGTTTTTTGCTCAGTCTCACTGATTATTTGGTTGTACTGTTAAGGAGGTTGCTGCTGGAAGTTAAAGGCAGGGATGTGAGGTTTCCAACTTTTGGCAGAATCCTTGCATTTCTAATGATTAAATCCTGGCTCTCCTTGCCTGCCATTGTAGCCATGGTGAACAACACACTGGGCTGGGTGTGTCTGGCCTGACTGTGCAGGTCCATTTCTGCCTGGCCTTTTGCCAGGCTAGCTGTTTCATTGTAAGCTTGCCAACCATTCCCGGAATCCTGAGAATATTCCCAGGAATATGCATGGAGACTGGTAGGAACACTGTGGAGGATATAGGTGGGAGGAGAAATGGGTGGGGGGGAGAGGATAAAAGGGAAATCTAGGAAATATCTCCCATCGCTCATCTCCTATCCCCGAGTCCCATATTTCTCTTTTATTTCCCTCTTTCTCCCCTGTCCCCTATCAGTCATATGCCTCCCTCTGCTCTATTTCATTCCTTCTGTTCTATCTTTATCTGGCACACCTTTTTCTCCTTTTCGCCTCTCGCCTTTGTTACCTACTTCAATCTTTTGCTACTGAAATCCCCCTCACCTGTATCCAACTTAAGATAGAGACAAAAAGCTGGAGTAACTCAATGGGTCGGACAGCATCTCTGGAGAAAAAGAATAGGTAACATTTTGGATCGACACCCTTCTTCAGACTCTTAACTTGTCAACTACAACTTTCACAACAACAACAACTATATTTGTAACTTGTCAGGCATTGCCCAACGTCCACTTCTCTTTTCCAGTTTTCCAGTTTTCTCTCCCTTATTCCATCAGTCTGAAGAAAGGTCCCAACCTGAAACATTGTCTGTCTATTCCCTCCATAGACGCTGACCCAATATGTTCCTCCAGAACTTTATATTTTGTTCCTGCAGGGATGAACTGTTGCTGGAACAGCACCCCCCCCTTCCCATCAGAACTGCCCCCTCCATCGACTCCTTTAAGTCAAGACTAAAAACTTATCTATACTTCCAAACCTTTCCTGACGTTCACTGAGCGAGGGCTATATGTATATATGTATGTAGTTTGTTTGTTTATACTATTCTTATAACAAATGTAAAGCACTTTGGCTAATGAGAGTTGTTTTTTAAATGTGCTATATAAATAAATGTGACTTGACTTGACTTGACTTGGAATGACTGGCCTATGGCATCCAAAACTATCATCCTTTGTGTGAGGTGTAGGGTTAAACCAGTTTTATCAGAGTCCATTGATGTCAAATGTTGCCTGATGTCAAGGGAGGACCCTCTCACCTCACCACCAAATTGAGTTATGTTTGAACCAGAGCTGTAATGAGGTTTAGAGCCAAATAGACCTGGCGAAACCCAAACTGAACAGAGTATTAGTGAATACATGCTACTGGATATCATTTCTACTTCTACCAGATCTACCATTTTGCTGGTGATTGTAAATATGCTGATTAGGTGGAGATTAACTGGATTTCATTTTGGAAGTAACATGTACCTAGACAATTTTCAAAATTATTGCATAAATGCTGGCTGGTGTTGTAATTGTACAGAAGCAACTTGAATAGAGGCACAGATAGTTCTGGGGCACATGTCTTCAGTTCAGCTGGGCTGCTGACTGCTTCTGGAGCATTTGCTATATCAAGAGTCAAGAACCAGTGATCTCAGCCATGCCTCGATACTCCTTGAAGTGAATCAAAATTGGTGTAGACTGGTTTATTTATGGTGGGAATCTCAGGAGAAAGCTGAGATGGAAGTTTTTTCTTTCACACTGGGTTCTATTATTTGGTTTAATTTAGAGATACAGCGTGGAAACAGGCCCTTCGGTCCCACCTAGTCCACACCGACCAGTGATCCCTGCACATTAACACTATCCTACACACACTAGGGAACATTTTTTTAAGACACTTATACCAAGCCAATTAACCCACAAACCTGTACATCTTTGGAGTGTGGGAGGAAAGCAAAGATCTTGGGGAAAACGCACGCAGGTCATGGGGTGAATGAACAAACTCCGTACAGACAATACAGACAACACCCATTGTCAGGATCGAACCCGGGTCTCTGGCGCTGTAAGGCAGCAACTCTACTGCTGCACTATTGTGCCTATTGTTGTGAATGGGATGTACCTGAAGCCACCTCCTCCCACCAGCTATTTAATTGTCCACTTAATGTGCTCAGACAGCAGAGTTGCAATCTGATCCATAGTTTGAGAGGCTGCTTAGCTCTTTGTATTGTACTCTGTTGTTGCTTTATATAATGTTGTGTGGCATCCTCACCAGGCTGACATCTCATTATTTTTAGATATGTCTGGCACTTCTCCCATAGAAAACAATTTGTCTGACCTCTCCTTATAGTAAATATCCTTTAATCCAGGTTACATTCTGGTAAACCTCTTCTGTCCGTCTCCAGAGCAGAACTTCATGCTTCAGAACCTCTACAACTGTCACATATTCTGAATCTTTAGTCATTCAGAATGCTAGGATCTAGATGCATCAGCATGTTAATATCACTTTTGCTTTCATTATGTTATAATTATGAATTTGATGTTAATAATTGAATAAGGAATATGACTAAAATTGCAATAGGTTCTTTAAAGTAATTGATACATCTTCATTTTAATATCTTTCGTGGGCATGGAGTAATACTTCATTCCTTCTTATAAATCTTAAATTCAGCTTTATATTCAGTGAATGTAATATCCTGTTTTTTTCCATCCACCGAAGTTTCTGAAAGCCTGCCAGTCCTTGATGGTCAATACTGAATGTAAAATCAGACTTGCTTTTCTTTAAGGTACCTTGGGGAAGCGTACTCGATTCCAGGAAAAATATTTGGCTCAGCTTCTCCTGGTTGTCCAGCAGGAAGGCGATGTCCTTTGTCAACCAGATCTCATGCTACCACCAATGCCTTTGGAAAATTTGCCGAAGGTAACTCCTGAATAAATTACACTTTAAAAGCAGCATTCCTTTGATTCACTAGAATTTCTTGCAGTCTTGGAAGGAACTGTTTGCAAACCAGGTTGTGATGCACCTGATAAGATGCTTTGTTCAGCGCATTTCTAGACGTTGGTGAGGGTTTTTGGGCACATAACGAACTTCCTAAGTCTTCTAAGGAGGTAGAGGAGTTGGTATGTTTATTTGGCCACAGCTTCCATGTGGTTGGTCCAGGACAAACTGCTGGTGATATTTATTCCTAGTAACTTGAAACATTCGGCCATCTCCACTTCGGTATCATAAATGAGTTTAGGGGACTGAGAAGCATAGTTAAGAAGGAAATCAGGTGGGCCGAAAAGGGGGCAGGGGAGAGCTCTGACAGATAGAATTAAACACTAAACACTATTTAGTGCCCACTGACAGTGGAGGATGCACGAAATGTAGTGACTGGTGCGCAGTAGGTGCTGTTTGGTGAATTGAGTTGAGTTTTGTTTATTGTCACATGTACTGCATCTCCTGTCCAGATGTTCTGTAGATGGCTTTAGGTGTGCGGGGGAATTGTGCTGGTTTATTAGTCATCACAGAAGCTCCTTATACTGAATAGTCCAGGGGGTTATAGGTTTAGTCACCAATAAGCAGACTATGCAACAGGCTGTAAATTTTTAGATGCTGTTAATAGTAGTCTCTGCTTTTCTGATTGTTCACTAACATTTGATTCGTCAGGTGGATAATAATAAAACTTCCAGGGTACTTATGCTAACAATAAACATTCTTAGCAATTGGTGAGTTACCTTCCATTGGGACCCTGGTCAAGATTTCGTCAGATAGAATTTATTTTTACACTTTGTGCACATTTACACCTACTAAAGGTGCTGATGCTAATGGTATCGCGATTTATATCATTTGATGTTTACCTTTGGAGCCAGGGATCATAATATTGCAATTTGCAGACAATGTTATTTATGTAGATTAAACAATTAGATTTTCATTTAGAGTTATAGTGTCATATAGTCATACAGCATGGAAACAGGCCCTTCAGCCCAACTTGTCCCTACTACCCTGGTCACACCTGCCTGCGTTTGGCTCATATCCCTCAAAACCTGTCCTATCCATGCACCTGTCTAACCTGCTTCTTAAATGTTGCGATAGTCCCTGCCTCAACTACCTCCTCTGTCAACTCTTTCCACACATCCACCACCCTTTGTGTAAAAATGTTACCCCTCATATTCCTATTAAATCATTTCCCCTCCACCTTAAACCTATGTCCTCTGGTCCTTGATTCCCCTACTCTGGGCAAGAGGCTCTGTGCATCTACCCGATCTACTCCTCTCATGATTTTATACACCTCTATAAGATCATCCCTCATTCTCCTGCTCTCCAAGGAATAGAGTCCCAGCCGACTCAACCTCTCCCTATAGCTTAATAATTCTTTAAATTATTGGACATCAGGAATTGATCGTCCCTGCAGCCTTGCATAATGTGTGATCGTTGGACAGCAGCCAGGGGCTCTGCACCAGCTCATGATTTTTAAGAGAATTTTATTGCATGTAATACATCTGGAATTTACATTAAGAGACTTTCATTAAACTGAGTACCTTTAAAATCAATAGAAGTAAAGTTTGGGACAAAATGCACTAAGGTAGAGTTTAGAGATCTGATTTTTAATGTGACTGGGTTTCAGACATTTTTATGACCTTATGGAGTTTTACTAATCTTTACTAATAAAATGTCAGAATAGTTTCAAGAGTCCATAGATCAGGTTATGGGGGGGGGGGGGGGGGGGGGGGAGTGGGTTGGGGAGAGAACGGGGCTGAAGAGCATTTCCATTCTTAACAACTGTGGATGGCAATCATGTGAATGTCAAAGACAAAGCTGAATACCATGTTGAGTCGGAGTTTGAAAAATTGAAACCCCGTGAATATTGAGCTGCCAGTTGTGTATTTCCCACAACCACATTTCTACAATGGCCACAACATCATAGTCCCAAGCACTGACCCAGTGACTACATCCTTCTACTTTCGATACAAAACACTTTGCACTGAAGTAAACACACTTCAGCCCATCAGCGTCCCACCATTTCCCTTCACCTCTCCCTGCCTGTCCATCCTTTGAAACTTCCTGGTCCTGACCTCCACCTTCCTAGCACTCCATCCAATTTCTGACCTACTGCGCTGTAAAATAAGATTAGTATAAATCAGACCGAGGCTAATTAATCTCCAAACCTGCACGTTGTGGAATGTGGTAGGAAACTGGAGCACCCAGGGGAAACCTACACGCTCGCAGGGAGAACTTGCAAGCACCACACAGACAGCATTCGACATCAGGATCAAACCTGGGTTTAGGGATATTTTACGAATTCAACGAGACACAGGAATGGATGTTGTTGATGTTAATATTCAAAACATATCCCTATTTGATGTAATGCGTTCAAACATGAATACAGTTTGTTGCTGACTTTAAAAGAAACTTGCTAATAT
Organism: Leucoraja erinaceus; assembly: GCF_028641065.1. NCBI lineage: Eukaryota > Metazoa > Chordata > Chondrichthyes > Rajiformes > Rajidae > Leucoraja > Leucoraja erinaceus. Next base: position 31,977,623 of record NC_073384.1, on the reverse strand, counting down.
AATATGTGGCATATAATAGAAAATAGCCAAGAAGCAAGCAGATTCATCATAATAATCATATTGTACTTTGCAGTGCTGGAGCTTCCCCCATATTTTTAATCCCCAAACATGAATTCTTGCAGAAAGAAAAAAATTAAATACAAGCTGGGGACTATCACTACGTTTAAGCAGTTAGACAGGTACATGGAGACACCAGATTTAGAGAGATATGGGCCAAATGCTGGCAAGTGGGACCAGTGTAGATGGGACATGTTGGCTGGTGTGGGAAGGTTGGACTGAAGGGCCTGTTTCCATGCTGTATAACGCTATGACTGAGCGTCTGCGTGATCTATTCCTCTCATGATTTTATACACCTCTATAAGATCACTCTTCATCCTCCTGCACTTCAAGGAATTGAGTCCAAGCCTGCTCAACCTCTGAAGAAGGGTTTCGGCCCGAAACGTTGCCTATTTCCTTCGCTCCATAGATGCTGCTGCACCCGCTGGGTTTCTCCAGCTTTTTTGTGTAACCTTCGATTCTCCAGCATCTGCAGTTCCTTCTTAAACCCTGCTCAACCTCTCCCTTTTGCTCAGGCCCTCATGTCCTGGCAACATCCTTGTAAATCTTCTCTGCATCCTTTCCATCTTTCCTATAACATGGTGCCCAAAACTGAACACAATACTCTAACTGCGGCCTCACCAACATCTTATATAACTGCAACATTATCTCCCAACTTTTATACTCACTACTCTGACTGTTGATGATATCGTCTTCAGTTCCGGGCACCATATTATTTTACCATGTTATTCCATCAATTTATCAAATCGGCCCACCTGCCCAATCGATTAAGATCCTGCTGCAATTTCTGGCAAACATCTTCATTATCTACAATACCATCCACTTTTGTATTATTTGCAAACTTGCTAATCATGCCATGTATGTTCTCATCCATATCATCGATATAGGTGACAAACAGCCATGGGCCCAGCACTGAACCCTGAGGCACACCATTAGTTACAGGCCTCCATTATGATAAGCAGCCTTCCACCATCACCCTCTGCTTCCTCCCATGAAGCCAATTTTCTATCCATTCAGCTATCTCTCCTTGGATCCCATGGATCTAACCTTCCAGAGCAGCGTACCATGCGTAACCTTGTCGAATGCCTCACTGGAAATCCATGTATACAACGTCTACAGCTCTGCCTTCATCTACCTATTTGGTCACAACCTCAAAATACTCAAATCAAAATTTGTGAGTGATGACCTCCCTTGTACAAAACCGTGTTGACTATCCCTAATCAGCCCATGTCCATCTTCCAACAATCTTGTTTATCCTGTCGGAATAATACTTTCAAACAGAGATACTTAAAATTGATAGTTAAAGTCACACACTATGGAAACAATTCTTTCGGCCCAACTTGCCCATGCAGACCAAGCTGTCCCATATACACTCGGCCCACCTGTCTGTGTTTGGCCTATATCCCTCTAAACCTTCCCTATCCATATAGTTGTGCAACCTTTTTTAAAATATTATAATACCTGCCTCAGCTCCCTCCTCTGGCAGCTCGTTCCATATTCCCAAAACCCTCTGGGGAAAATATTGCCCCTCAGTTTCCTATTAAATTTTATCCACTCAGCTTAAACCTATGTCCTCTCGTTCTTGATTTCCCTACTCTTGATTTCTCTACCCTCTCTATTCCCCTCATGATATCATACACTGCTATATGATCACACCTCATCCTCCTATTCACCAATGAATAAAGTCCTAGCCTGCCCACCCTCTCCCTTTAGCTCAGGCCAAGTCCTAGCAACATCCTAGAATATCTTCACTGCACTATTTCCAGCTTAACAACATCTTTCCTATTGTAGGGTGACCAAAAATGAACATAAGCCTTCCAAATGTGGCATCTCCATCATCTTGTATACCTGTAACATATCGTCCCAACATCTATACTCAGTATCTGATTGATGAAGGCTAATGTGCTGAAAGCCTTCTTGACCACCCTTTCAAGGAACTATGTACTTGTACTTAAAATCCCTCTGCACGACAACACTCCCAAAGCCCTGCCATTCACTGTCAAGGTCCTTCGCTGGTTTGGCTTTCCAAAATACAACAGCTCATTATTACCTGCACTAAACTCCTTTAATCATTCCTCAGCCCACTTGTCCAACTAATCAAGATCCTGTCGTCATTTTTGATAACCACCTTCACTATCTACGATACCACTCACTTTAGTGTCATCTGCAAACTTACTAATCATGTTTGCACATTCTCATCCAAATTGTTGGTATAAACCACAAACAGCAATGGGCCCAGCACCAATCCCCGAGACACACCACTCGTCACAGGCTTCCAGTCTTGAAAAATAACCTTCCACCATCAGCCTCTGATTCTTTCCACGAAACCAATTTTCTATCCAGTCAGCTAGCTCTCCCTTGAGCCTCTGCGATTTAACCTTCCAGAGTCACCTACTAGGCAAATCCTTATCAAATGTCTTGCTGAGTCCATATGGCCAAGGTCTATGGCTTTGTCCTCATCGCCCTTTTCACTTATTTCTTCAAAAATGTTATGCTCTGCATTTTATTAATGGTTTACGTGTATATAAAATGTCTGAATTTTAGCTTTAAGGTTATCAAACTAGAGACACGAGAGAGTTGGAGATGAAAATATTGGTATGCAGAGCTCATGTTAGTGATGTGATGCGGCCCTGCAGGGATTTGGCTAACCGATCTGGCAGGTCACAGACATTTAGATAACCTTTGTTCTTTATTTTTCCTTCTGACATTACTTATTTGCATTTGTGTTTTGGGCCATATGGAGGAACATGTGTTACAAAATACAATTCAATACAAATTGCCTTTATTGTCATTCAAACAGACAGAGGTTTGAACAAAATTTAGTTCCATGCAGTCATAACAATAGTGCAGGGTGACTTGGATAGGTTGGGTGAGTGGGCAGATGCATGGCAGATGCAGTATAATGTGGATAAATGTGAGGTTATCCACTTTGTTGGCAAGAACAGGAAGGCATTATTATCTGAATGGTGTCAGATTAGGAAAAGGGGAGGTGCAACGAGACTTGGGTGTGCTTGTACATCAGTCACTGAAAGTAAGCATTCAGGTACAGCAGGCAGTGAAGAATGCTAATGGCATGTTCGCCTTCATTACGAGAGGATTTGAGTTTAGGAGCTGTACAGTTCTACAGGGCCCTGGTGAGAACGTACCTGGAATATTGTGTGCAATTTTGGGCTCCTAATTTGAGGAAGGACATTATTGCTATTGAGGTAGTACAGCGTAGGTTCACCAGGTTAATTCCCGGGGTGGTGGGACTGACATATTATGAAAGAATGGGTCGACTGGGCTTCTATTCACTGGAATTTAGATGAGAGGGGATTTTATAGAAACATAAAATTCTTAAAGGATTGGACGGGCTAGATGCAAGAAAAATTTCCCGATGTTGGGCGAGTCCAGAACCACTCACCCGGAGAGTTGTGAATCTGTGAAATTCTCTGCCACAGAAGGCAGTGGAGGCCAATTCACTGGATGTTTTCAAGGGAGAGTTAGATTTAGCTCTGAGGTCTAAAGGAATCAAGGGATATGGGGAAAAAGTAGGAACGGGGTACTGATTTTAGATGATCAGCCATGATCATATTGAATGGCGCTGCTGGCTCGAAGGACCTACTCCTGCACCTATTTTTGCTATGTTTTCTTTGTTTTCAACCTAGGTGGTAAAAAAGTTTCATGGCATCTGGCTTTTTTTAAATCATTTATTTTATTTTCATTATTAACATTTATTTTCAATTTAATTTTGATTGGACCAATTTGGGATTTTGATGTATTCTGTCCTAATCCCTTTCTAGGCTCTCTTAAAGTGGAGAATTTGTCCTGATATGATTCCTTAAGGAGTAATAAACTTCTGTAATTCGACTGTTGCCATGTAGTTTTTTTTGGCAATCAAGGTGTGGACCTTGTGATTACCGACCTATGGTCACGTATCCATTTTGAAAGTCGTGAAATCATGAGAAAGTGTAACACATGTCTACTCTGTTATTCCCACCACCATTGTCCCCTTAAAGCTTTTGCTTTCTTCAAGAGCTGTAACCTCACTATCAGCAGAGAAAAATAGTTGGTGAAGCTGGTGAACTTCAGCCCCATTCTTTCAGAGCTGAACATACAAGCCAAATTCTTAAATTACTGAATTCTGCTTTTTTTGGAGCAAATGTGTTTCAGCTGAGAGTGAACACTTAACAAGAATACCACATACATCATAATATGGTATGGCCCTTATGGAAATCAGGGGGCCTGACAGGTTATATAGCACGCAAACTTGTCATTTTATCTACAAAATAATTTCTTGCTACTGGCAGCACAGTATTCTTCATAGCTTAACTTAACCACCAGCATTGTATGCCTCTCGTTGACTACTTGTTGCAGCACATTGCCTTGCTGTGTCCCTTTCTATCATTTCCTGTTCTCAGTAAATGCCGACATCAAAAAGCTTTCAAGAAATTTCCAAGCAACATATTTGAGATCGTTTTCAATTGAAAAAAAGATTGAAACTATCTACCCTATCTCTGCCTTGCATAATTTTATATACTGCTGTCAGGTTCCCATTCTAGGGATACCAGAGTGTTTCTCCATTTATTGTCCAGACCATAAGGAATCTTCAAACAAGTGGAAAGGTAGCGGCATCTTATTATTGGTCAATACTAATGGTGCGCTGATGAGTGGTCGTAGCTCAATTCTGCTCCCCTGAACTGTTATATCTATGTATAAAATGCCATCCATTTTATCTATATTGGAAATTCACCTCAACCATCTAATTAGTGGTCTGCATATCATCCCAAGCCAACATCAAGGTGATGATGGATGAATTATATTCCGTGTCAACTCTCTTGAATTAACAAACTGATGCCCCCGCTCGTCTTCCCTTGCGACTTCAATCAAGCTAACTTTAGGAATGTGCTCCATAAATATCATCAGCACATCTCCGACCCCATGTGGGGTATGAATACTCTTGACTACTACTACATCATCACCAAGTACACATATCACTCCTATCTTCACCCTCATTTTGACCACTTTGATTATCTGTCGGCACTGCTCCTACTGGCTCATAAACTGAAGCGATGTCCCAACAAATAGAATAATGAGGAGGCGTGGGGTCTACCTCAGGACTGCTTGGAGTCAGTGGACTGGAACATGTTCAAGATCTCGTCATCCAGCTTGAGTGAGTAAGCCTCAGTTGTCATCGATTTCTTCAAGTAATGCTGTTGGGATACATCGCAGTCTGGTTTTCTGTTGACTGCTGAAATCTATGAACCTGAGAGTGGTGAACACAGCCCAGTCCCTCGCGTGTTCGATACCATTCCACATCTTCATAGTACGTTTCATCAGGAAAACTGGAAGATTTGTTAAAAATGCCTGTTATCCTTGCCATCCCTCCCTCGCCTATACCTTCTGGGAGAAGATACAGTAGCTTGAAAGCTTGGAAAGGCAGACTTCTCCCCCACTGCAATCTGACTCCTGGACCAATCACTTCTTTCACACGCCATGTGCACAACGACCTCTGGCTGTTCACCCTTCCTCTTGACCCTGGCACCAGAGAGGTAACACATCATCCTGTTTGAGGCCACAGAATCATCTCTCTGTTTGATCCCCAACTATGGAGTCTCCTATCACTATAGTACTGTCTGACTTTCTCTATCCCCACTGTGCCTCAGAGCCAGACCTGGTGTTACCAGGTTCAAGTATAGCTTCTTCCCAACAACCATCTGTTGCACTAAGGACTTTGGGCATTTACCTGTACTCGCTGGAGTTGAGAAGAATGAGGGAGGACAGAAACATATCGAATTGTAAAAGAGTTCGATCGAGTGGATGTGGAGAGGAAGTTTCCACTAGCGGGAGAGTCTAGTACTAGAGGTCATAGCCTCAGAATTAAAGGGCGTTCTTTTAGGAAGAAGATGCGGAGAAATATATTTAGTCAGAGGGTGGCGAATGTGTAGAATTCTTTGCCACAGAAGGCAGTGGAGGCCAAGTCAGTGAATATTTTTAAGGCAGAGATACCTGTAGATAGATTCTTGATTAGTACAGGTGTCATAGGTTATGGGGAGAAGGCAGAAGAATGGGGTTAGGAGAGAGCAAGATAGATGAGCCATGATTGAATGGCAGAGTAGATTTGATGGTCCAAATGGCCTAATTCTACTCCTATCAGTTATGACCTTATGATATTGTGGTTATTAATTTATTGAATGTTTGCTTATTATACATTATCTCTTAGTATTGTGTTTACAGGCCTGCCATGCTGTTCCTATTAGGAATTCCGTAAGCAGTACATATGACAATGAAACACTTTTGACTCTTGACGAGGAGCTCACCAGTGCCTTGCTTGCCATCCCAACCGCACTTTGACTAAAGACAAAGTTACAAAACATTATTACAAAAACAAAGTTAAAAACTTTATCTTATCTTGCCGAAACCTCAGGAGTCAAAGCCTCAACACTTACCATCAAACACATGATGGAGATCAAAACCACTGGGTTTTGACCTCCTTCACAAGCAATGGCTAACCCTGAACAGAATCCGCACCCTCCATGCAAGAACAGCCCATCACCTGCATAAGTGGGCAATGACAGACAGCCCTGCTTGCGACTGCGGACATCCAGACCAGACCATCCCACACATCGTGAATGACTGCGCACTGAGGCTTTTCCCTGGTGGCACCAAAGCCATCCACCCAGTAACCGATGCTCTCCTGGCCTGGATGTCTACCCTTGATATACAACTTTAGGCTGTGCACGCCATACACAAGAAAAAGAAGAAAAAGGAGAAGAAGACCAGCTGTCCTGCCCCTATCTGCCATGATGCTGAGAATAACATTTAAGTGGCAAATCTCAGTAAATGTATTGTTCAGTGTGCTTGATGTGAAGTATCCTTCAGGAATGCCAGGGAGCAGGTCAATTTAATGGTCATTTGGCCCATTCCCGAGCTGCTTCCTGGGCAACTCTGGATCAGATTGCAGTTGATGTCTGGCTGCCACTTGAAGCAATTATTACTGCATTAATGCTTGTCAGATTTATCAGCAGCATTTGACGTACTGTGGCAGTTCTGTCATAGAAACATAGAAATATAGAAACATAGAAAATAGGTGCAGGAGGAGGCCATTTGGCTCTTTGAGCCAGCATCACCATTCATTGTGATCTTGGCTGATCATCCACAATCATTAACCCGTGCCTGCCTTCTCCCCATATCCCTTGATTCCGCTAACTCTCTAGAGCTCAATCTAACTCTCTTATAAATCCATCCAATGACTTGGCCTCCACTGCCCTCTGTGGCAGGGACTTCCATAAATTCAAAACTCCCTGGGTGAAAACGTTTTTTCACACATCAGTCTTAAATGACCTCCCCTTTAATCTAAGACTGTGGTCCCTGGTTTTGGACTGGCCCAACATTGGGAACATTTTTCCTGCATCTAGCTTGTCCAATCCTTTTATAATTTTATATGTTTCTATAAGATCCCCCTCATCCTTCTAAACTCCAGTGAATACAAGCCTAGTCTTTTCAATCTTTCCTCATATGACAGTCCCGCTTGTGAACTAACGCTGCACTGCCTCAATCACAAGGATGTCCTTCCTCAAATTAGGAGACCAAAACTGTACACAATACTCCAGATGTGGTCTCACCAGAGAACTGCAGAAGAACCTCTTTACTCCTATACTGAAATCCTCTTGTTATGAAGGCCAACATTCCATTAGCTTTCTTCACTGCCTGCTGTACCTGTGGGCCAACTTTCTGTGGCCAGTGTACAAGGACGCCCAGGTCTCGCTGCATCTCCCCATAACCTAACCTAACCCCATTGAGATAATAATCTGCCCCCTTGTTTTTGCCACCAAAGTGGACAACCTCACATTTATCTATATTATACTGCTTCTGCCACACATCTGCCCACTCATTCAACCTGTCCAGGTCACCCTGCAACCTCCTAACATCCTCTTCACAATTCACACTGCCACCCAGCTTTGTATCATCTGCAAACTTGCTAGTGTTGCTCCTAATTCCCTCTTCCAAATCATTAATATATATGGTAAACAGTTGCAGCCCAACACCGAGCCTTGCGTCACTCCACTCACCACTGCCTGCCATTCTGAAAAGGACCCGTTCACTCCTACTCTTTGCTTCCGGTCTGCCAACCAATTTTCTATCCACGTCAACACCCTACCCCCAATACCATGTGCTCTAATTTTAGTCTCCGGTCAAAGGCTTATCAAAGGCTTTCGGAAAGTCTAGATACACCACATCCACTGGCTCCCCTTCAGCAATTTTACTTGTGACATCCTCAAAAAATTCCAGAAGATTAGTCAAGCATGATTTCCCTTTCATAAATCCATGTTGACTTGGACTAATCCTTTTACTGCTATCCAAATGCCCCATTATTACCTCTTTAATAATTGACCAGCATCTTTCCCACCACCGAAGTCAGGCTAACTGATCTGTAATTCCCCGTTTTCTCTCTCGCTCCTTTCTAATAACATTAGCTATCCTCCAATCCACAGGAACTGATCCTGAATCTATTGAACATTGGAAAATGATCACCAATGCATCCACTATTTCTAGAGCCACCTCCCTGAGGACCCTGGGATGCAGACCATCAGGCCCAGGGGATTTATCATCCTTCAGTTCCATTAGCCTACCCAATACTATTTCTCGCCTAATGAAAATTTATTTCGGTTCCTCTACCCCCTTAGATCCTCTGTCCTCCAGTACATCTGGGAGATTGTGTCTTCCTTACTGAAGACAGATCTGAAGTACCTATTCAACTCTTCTGCCATTTCTTTGTTGCCCATAATAGTTTCACCCGTGTCTGCCTTCAAGTGACCCACATTTGACTTTGCTACTCTTTTTCCCTTAACATATCTAAAGAAGCTTTTACTGTCCTTCTTTATATTCCTGGCCAGCTTCCCCTCATACTTCATCTTTTCAGCCCGTATTGCCCGTTTTGTTTCCTTCTGTTGTTCTATCAAAGTTTCCCAATCCTCTGGTTTCCGGCTACTCTCTGCTGTGTTATACATCTTTTATTTTAGTTTTATTCTATCCTTAACTTCTCTTGTCAGCCACGGTTGCCTCCTACTCCCCTTAGATTCTTTCTTCCTTTTTGGAATGAAATGATCCTGCGTCTTCCGGACTGGATAGACTCAGCTTGTACTCGCTAGAATTTAGAAGATTGAGGGGGGATCTTATAGAAACTTACAAAATTCTTAAGGGTTTGGACAGACTAGATGCAGGAAGATTGTTCCCGATGTTGGGGAAGTCCAGGACAAGGGGTCACAGTTTAAGTATAAAGGGGAAATCCTTTAGGACCGAGATGAGAAAAACATTTTTCACACAGAGAGTGGTGAATCTCTGGAACTCTTTGCCACAGAACGTAGTTGAGGCCAGTTCATTGGCTATATTTAAGAGGGAGTTAGATGTGGCCCTTGTGGCTAAAGGGATCAGGGGGTATGGAGAGAAGGCAGGTACGGGATACTGAGTTGGATGATCAGCCATGATCATATTGAATGGCGGCGCAGGCTCGAAGGGCCAAATGGCCTATTCCTGCACCTATTTTCTATGTTTCTATTATGCGCAGAAAGTTCTGCCATTGCTGTTCCTCCGTCATTCCTGCTAGGATCCCTTTCCAGTCTACCTTGGCCAGCTCCCCTCTCATGCCTTCATAATCGCCTTTGTTCAACTGCATCACTGACACTTCCGATTTAACCTTCTCCTTCTCAAATTGCAGATTAAAACTAATCATATTATGATCACTACCTCCAAGTGGTTTTTTTACCTCGAGTTCTCTTTATCATATCTGGTTCATTGGACAACATTAAATCCAGAATTGCCTTTTCTCTGGTCGGCTCCATTACAAGCTGCTCTGAGAATCCATCTCGGAGGCATTCTACAAACTCTCTTTCTTGCGGTCCTAAACCAACCTGATTTTCCCAGTCTACCTGCATATTGAAATCCCCTATCACCACAGTGGCATTACCTTTGTTACATGCCAGTTTTAACTCCTGCTGCAACTTACACCCTACATCCGGACTACTATTTGGGGGTCTGTAGATAACACCAATTAGTGTCTTCTTGCCTTTACAATTCCTCAACTCAATCCACAGTGACTCTACCTTGTCAGTCCCTATGTCTTCCTTTGCAAGGGACTGAATTCCATCCCTCACCAGCAGAGCTACCCCCCCCCCCTCCTCTGTCCACCTGCCTGTCCTTTCTATAGGATGTATAACCCTGAATATTAAGTTCCCAGGCCCGATCCTCCTGCAGCCACGTCTCAGTAATCCCCACAATGTCATATCTACCAACCTCTAACTGAGCCTCAAGCTCATCTACTTTACTTCTTATACTTCGCGCATTCATGTACAATACTTTTTATTCTTTATGCATCTTACCTTTCACATCGATCCCTACACTTGACCATACTCTCCTATCCCTTTGTGAGCTTCCTTTCCCGTTAATTCTTAGTCTTTCCCCCCTTATTCAGGTTAAAACCACCCGTGTAGCAGTGGCAAACCTACCTGCCAGAATGCTGGTCCCCCACCTGTTAAGATGACATCCGTCCCTTTTGTACAGATCACAGTGATCTAAAAATCTAAATCCCTGCCCCCTGCACCAGTTCCTCAGCCACACATTCAGGTCCCATATCTCCCTGTTCCTGCTCTCGCCAGCACGAGGAACTGGAAGCAAACCGGAGATAACAACCCTGGAGGTCCTGCTTTTCAGCATTTTTCCGAGCTCTCTAAAGTCACGCTGCAGAATATTCATCCCCTTCTTTCCGACATCGTTTGTGCCGACATGCACTACCACTTCCGGCTGTTCACCTTCGCCCTTGAGGAATTTCTGCACTCTGTCCGTGACATCCTGGATCCTGGCACCAGGAAGGCAGCACACCATCCTCGAATCCCGTCTGTTGCCGCAGAAACCCCTGTCCGTACCTCTCACAATGGAGTCTCCCACTGCAATGGCGTTGCCTGACGTTGGCCTATTTGGTTTTGCCTCAACAGCCCTTTTTGCTTCGCAAGCCAGTCCACCGCTCAGTGTGAAAACGTCTTCTGTCCCGACAGCCTCTAAGTGGGTGAACCTGTTCACAAGAGGTACAACACCCGGGGACGTTTGCATTCCATGTTTCCCTCCCTTTCTCACCGTCACCCACCTTCTCTCTTCCAGTACCTTAGGTGTGACAATCTTACTGTAGGACTTGTCGAGGAACGACTCAGTTTCTCGGATGAACCCGAGGTCATCCACCTGCTTCTCCAGTTCCCCAACACGGTCCTTCAGGAGCTCTACCTGGAGGCACTTCTCACATTTGTAGCAGCCAGAGGCACCAGCAGTGTCCTTGACCTCCCACACACTGCAAGCATCACACTGAATCAGCTTGCTTGACATCGCCTTCTTTCGTCTCTCCCGCTCCAGCGTTTTGCGTAGCCTGCTCTCCTCAGCCTCCTCACCGAAGACTCTCGAGCCAAAGACTCGCACTTTTCTCTCAGGACACTTCCCTCACAAGGCCGCTCCATGAAAGCCGTCCTGCTTACATTGACTGATAAATTGCCTAATTTACCAATTTACAAACCAAATTCCTCAGTTTTAAACTGTTTCCCCCTCTGCCACTTCTAACTCTCCTCCTAGAGACACTCAGTGCTTTCTCCTGCATCTCTTTGTTGTTGGTCCAATGACAGTTGTGGAGTTGGATGACACCAGGTGCAGCAGTGACCACACCAGCACTCTCAGTAGAGTGAACTCATGGGATATATTTTATTTACAGTGGTAAGAAAGTCAACGACCAGTAGGGGGCACTGTCCCATGCCATCAGAGCCCATGTGCAAAGACACAGGCAATCTCAGGCTTGTCCCAGCAGTTCACCCTTGCCTGGAGTAAGGCTATGGCAGTCTCAAGTTTCTTCTTAGCAGCTCAGCTTTGGGCATGAAGAGGGAGAAGGGGGGGAAGGGTGTGTGCATGTATGTGATTTGTGCCTTTCCTTTCGTTATTTGTAGAGGCTCTGCCATCTGTGGCTGGTCCCTGTCGCGACCACACTGGTGGTCTCTATTTTGTCCCAGTCCACCTCATACCTCACCCTCCCTAGAATGCCTGGGTTTTATATGTAGAAGGCTGACAAGGTTCAAGTGCCCAACCAATATCAGCAAATGGACCCAGCTGTTACCAGGGATGCTGGGAATTGGCCTGGCCAGTCAGCTAGTGATAGGGATCAGAACGACATCCAACGAAGAGGGTGCTGTCTCATGGTATATAAAATCATGCAGGCGGCATAGACAAGATGGATAACCACAGTCTTTAAAACTACTCTAAAACCAGAGGGGATAGGTTTCAGGTGAGAGGAACCAGAGGACAAATTGGCTTCATGGAAACAAAGAAACATAGAAAATAGGTGCAGGAGTAGGCCATTCGGCCCTTCGAGCCTGCACCGCCATTCAATATGATCATGGCTGATCATCCAACTCAGTATCCTGTACCTGTCTTCTCTCCATACCCCCTGATACCTTTAGCCACAAGGGCCACAGATGTCAACTCCCTCTTAAATATAGCCAATGAACTGGCCTCAACTACCTTCTGCGGCAGAGAATTCCAGAGATTCACCACTCTCTGTGTGAAAAAGTGTTTTTCTCATCTCGGTCCTAAAAGATTTCCCCCTTATCCTTAAACTGTGACCCCTTGTTCTGACTTCCCCAACATCGGGAACAATCTTCCTGCATCTAGCCTGTTCAACCCCTTAAGAATTTTGTAAGTTTCTATAAGATCCCCCTCAATCTTCTAAATTCTAGCGAGTACAAGCCGAGTCTATCCAGTCTTTCTTCATATGAAAGTCCTGACATCCCAGGAATCAGTCTGGTGAACCTTCTTTGCACTCCCTCTATGGCAAGAAGGAAGCAGAGGGTGATGGTGGAAGGTTGCTTCTCGGACTGGAGGCCTGTGACTAGTGATGTGCCTCAGGGTTCGGTACTGGGCCTGTTACTGTTTGTCATCTACATTAATGATTTGGATGAGAACATACAGGGCAAGAGTAGCATGTTTGCTGATGATACAAAAGTGTGTGGTTTAGCAGATAGTGAAGATGGTTGTGAAAGCTTGCAGCAGGATCTGGATCGATTGGCCAGGTGGGCGGAGGAATAGTTGATGGAATTTAATACAGAGAAGTGTGAGAAGTTGCATTTTGGGAAATTTAACTAGGGCAAGACCTACACACTGAATGGTAGGCCTCTGGGGAGTGTTATAGAGCAAAGGGATCTTGGAGTACAGGTGCATGGTTCCTTGGTCGAGTCGCAGGTACATAAGGTGGTCAAAAAGGCTTTTGGCACGTTGGCCTTCATCAGTCAGAATATTGAGTTTAGAAGTTGGGCGGTCATGTTGCAGTTGTATAAGACATTGGTGAGACCATATTTAGAATATTGTATTAAGTTCTGGGCACCATGTTATAAGAAAGATATTGTCAAACTTAAAAGGGTTCAGAGAAGACTTATGAGGATGTTGCCAGGACTAGAGGGTCTGAGCTGTCAGGAGAGGTTGAGTAGGCTGGGTCTCTATTCCTTGGAGTGCAGGAGGATGAGGGGTGATCTTATAGAGATGTATGAGATCATCAGAGGAATAGATCGGGTAGATGCACAGAGTCTCTTGCCCAGAGTAGGAGAATTGAGGGCCAGAGGACGTAGGTTTAAGGTGAAGGGGAAAAGATTTAATAGGAATCTTAGGGAATTTCACTCAAAGGGTGGTGGGTGTATGCAACAAGCTTCCAGAGGAAGTAGTTGAGGCTGGGACTATTCCAATGTTTAAGAAACAGTTAGACAGGTATATGGATTGGACAAGTTTGGAGGGAAATGGATCAAGCGCAAGCAGGTGGGACGTGTAGGTGGGACATGTTGGCTGTTGTGGGCAAGTTGGGCAGAAGGGCCTGTTTCCACATTGTATCACTCTATGACTATGATACCTTTTTAACACAGTATATGGAACAAGATGCCAGAGGAAATAGTTGAGGCAGGTAAAATAACTACTGTATATTCAAATGACATTTGGACAGGAACATGGATAGCAAATGTTTGGATGGATTTGGACTAGGTGGAAGTAGCTTGGTTAGTCAACATGGTCGACATGGCCAAGTTGGGCCAAAGAGCTTGTTGTGGATGTCTATAACTCTATAAATTTATGTTAGGCTTCATTTGAACAGTTGAGGTTCCAACATATTGGAGAATCAGGGCTACACTTGTGGACTGAACAGATGTTTTCTTCCACCTTCCTCATTTGATTACATTGCTGAAAATCCCAAAATAAATTTTAGGCTAAATTTTCTTCAGGTTGTTTTCATAAGAAATATTCTTTTGTATATATATTTTTGTCAAATTGGTCATTAGGTGGTTGAAGGTTTCATTAACTGCTGGAAACTAAAATGTTGTCTCAACAGTATGGATTTTCTGAAGAACATAAGCTGACTGAAGAGAAGCTATCGGCATCCACCTCAGTAAGTGCTGCAGTCTTTTGTTTATTCCTTTATTACTGCGTGCCCACTTCACTTGAGATTAGGTCTGAGCCAGCACTGGTTGAAACATTTTCAGTACTTTTCCACATTAATGTTTCCATGTTCGATGGATCTCCGAATTGGTAGAAACTGAAAAATGTATATTGTTGAACATTGCACGGATGAAAACTGAGGAGAATTAAGTATTTTTATTGAAATTAAAGCTAACATTATAAACTGACGCAGATAGTGAGAGTCATTATGGGTGGTTAGTTTCTTTGAAGACTGTTGGAGGATTCAAACTTTATATAAAGAAAAGCTTTGCTCTTCAGTAAGATCATGTTAATTTCCAGTTTAGTTTAGTTTAATGATGCAGCATTGAAACAGGCCCTTCGGCCAGCTGAGTCCTCGCTGACTAATGATCACCTGTACACTTGTTCTGGCTCACAATTAGGGACAATTTTCAGAAGCCAATTAACCTACTAGTCTTTTGAATGTGGGAGGAAATTAGAGCACCTGGAGAAAACCTGCACGGTTACAGGGAGAATGTACAAACTCTGTACAGGCAGCATCCGTAGTCGGGATCAAACCCGGGTGTCTGGTGCTGTAAGGCAGCAACTCTACCACCGTGCTGCTGTGTTATAATTGTTCCTTTCTCTTGTTAGTGATTATCTTGCAAGACTATTTCTATCCTACTAAACAAACATCGGTTTCATGTTGTGGGCGGCATCTCATGGCCCCATCTCGAGGTCTCATGAATCGTATAGTACGGAGGATGAAGTAGCCTTTTGTCCTAGGATTCCAGCCTCTGATGTTTATCTTTCTTCATACATATTTATTATTTTGGAACCTGGGAGAGAGCATCAAAAATGTCCTTCATGTGGCTAGTCGGAAGAATATTCACACAGTAAAAAGATCAAAAGAGATTTTTGAAATGATATATTTTATGCTTTCAGGAAAAGTTTCTTCAGATATAAAGAGTAAGAAAGAAGCAAGAGTGGGCATTGGACTGCTGGAAATTGATGCTGGAGAATTGGTTATTTGGAATTGTGAAATGGCAGATGAATTGAATACGTTTTTTGCATCATTCTTCGCAGTGGAAGGAAGCGGCAACGTGCTGAAAATTCATGCGAGTCAGGGGTGGAAGTTAGTTGTGGCCATTACTAAGAAGAAGATGCTTGGGAAGCTGAAAGGTCTAAAAGTGTATAAGTCACCTGGACCAGAGGGGCTGCACCACAGTGTAATGAAAGTTGTTGTTTTGGAGATTGTGGAGGCATGAGTTTAGTTTAGTTTAAAGATGCAGCGCGGAAACAGGCCCTTCAGCCCACCGGGTCCACACCGACCAGCGATCACCGCACATTAACACTATCCTACATACACTAGGGACAATTTTTACATTTACTAAACCAATTAACCTACAAATCTGCACGTCTTTGGAGTGTGGGAGGAAACCGAAGATCTCGGAGAAAACCCACGTAGATCACGGGGAGAACGTACAAACTCTGTACAGACAGACCCGTAGTCAGGATCGAACCCAGTCTCCGGCGCTGCATTCGCTGTAAGGCAGCAATTCTACCGCTGCGCCACCGTGACCGCATCCTCCTGTGATCTTTCAAGAACCACTAGTCGGGGGTGTTCCAGACGATTTGAAAATTGCAAATATTACTCTGCTGTTAGAGTTAGAGTCTTACAGCGTGGAAATAGGCCCTTTGTCCAACTTACCCACATTGGCCAACATGTCCTATCTACACTAGTCCCACTTGACTACGGGCGCTGTCTGTATGGAGTTTGTACGTTCTCTCCGTGATCTGCATGGGTTTTTTCCGAGATCTTTGGTTTCCTCCCACACTCCAAAGACGTACAGATTCAGATTCAGATCAGATTCAACTTTAATTGTCATTGTCAGTGTACAGTACAGAGACAACAAGTACAGGTTTATAAACGAAACTAAAGGTTTATAAACTAAACTAAACCTACCTGCATTAGGCCTATATCCCTCTAAACCTGCCCTATCCATCTACCTGTCTAAATGTTTCTTAAATGATGCGATAGTGCATACCTCAACTACCTCCTCTGGCAGTTTGTTCCATACACCCACCACCCTTACGTGCAAAAGTTTCCCCTCAGATTCTTATTAAATCTTCCCCCTCCCCCTCACCTTAAATCTACAATATGTTGCTTGGTTCATGATGCTCCTACTCTATGCAAGAGACTCTGTGTGTCTATCCGATCTATTCTTCTTTAAAATCACCCCTCTCCTGAGCTCCAAGGAATCAAGTCCCAGCTTGCTCAACCTTTCTCCACAGCTCAGTCCCTGGAGTCCTGGCAACATTCTTGTAAATAGACACAAAATGCTGGAGTAACTCAGCGGGACAGGCCGCATCTCTGGATGGAAGGATTTCATCTGCTAACGTTTCAGGTCAAGACCCTTCTGTAGACTTCCTTGTACAACATCCTTGTAAATCTTCTCTGCACCCTTTTCAGCGTGACAACATCTTTCTTATAACATGGTGCCCAAAACTGAACACAATACTCTAAATGTGGCCTCACCAACATCTTATACAACTGCAAAATGACCTCCCAACCTCTATGTTCAATGCTCTGACTGATGAAAGCCGATGTGCCAAAAGCCTTTTTGTCTACCCTATCTACACATGATGCCACTTTCACCGAACTATGCACCTGTATTCCTAGTTCCCTCTGCTCTACAACACTCCCCAGAGCCCTACTGTTCACTATTTAGGTTCTGCCCATGTTAGGCTTCCCAAAAATGCAATACCTCACATTTCTCTGTATTAAATTCCAGCAACCATTCCTCAGCCCACCTGGCCAACCGATCAAGTCCCTGCTGCAATTTTTGACAACCATCTTCACTATCTACAATTTGCGGAGAAAAATACTACTCAGTATATAGGAACTTGCATGCATTCAGAATTACGAATTTGACTTAATTATTTTAACTTGTGTCATCAAGGGGCCTGGCCTTGCACACCAGTGGAAAGGAAAAACATATTTCAGGTTCAAGGAGGTGCTCTTGTGAACAGCAGATTGCAGAGCAGTCATAGTGCAACATAAGGCCAGGTTTTACGACTGGTTTCGGTCTGGATTTTATGATTGGCAATATAACTTAAGTTTGAAAGTACGCAGCCCTGTTTCTTGGCTAAAGTATCTATGTAGTACAAAGAGATTACCAGATGGTCACTGCACAGTACTTAGATCAAAATGGCAAATGTAAATGAGGATTAGTTTATATATTTATATATATATATATATATATATACACATCATTGCTTGGTAATTCATCCTGGCCAATTCACATAATGCCTGAGCACAGGGCATCATTTCTGAATCATTGTTCCATTGACATTGATGCAATTAAAATTACATGATATGAGCAACATAGAGCTGCCATTAAATTGTGCTTTTAAGGCATGTGACCCAAGATGATTTTTTTCTCCTCCCCATTTCTTTTAAGGCAAACTGATATTGTCCTTGTGCTGTTGGCTTGCACTGTTGAAGTGTGCAAAATGGTTTGATTCACGAAAGGCAGAGCATCAAATTTCAACATTATAAATCGATTACAAATCACCTGATGTTAATATTGTTTTGCGATTTATATACTTTTGCAGTACTTTGTGTTTGTACTTATGGGTTGGGACTATATATTTGTGTTTGTACCTATGGGTCAGGATTGTAATTTTTTTTGATATTCACCTTCACATTGTGAGTAAGTTTGCGGAGGCAAAAATCTTACATCAATTTAAAAGCCTCTTCAGTGCTAAAGAAATTGTATGATCTTTCTGAAAGGATAGCCAAATGATCTTTCTTGGTTTTGTTGACTTTACAAGCAATAATGTGCATTATTTTGTGGCACTGTTCCTTGTTTGATTGTGTTGTACTTATATTCTCCGAGAGGAAACCATTTTGTCCATGCAAACTCCCACAGGAGCAATCACATTGTGATGATCACAATCAAATGTCTGAAGAAGGGTCTCAACCCGAAATGTCACCCATTCCTTCTCGCCAGAGATGCTTCCTTCCCGCTGCGTTACTCCAGCATTTTGTGTCTTGGAGCAATCACATTGGTCCCATTCCACCTCTTATTCCCCTGACACCCTGCAACTTATTCTGCCATACACATGCTTATCAATTTTTCTTACTTTTTTTTCAATTAATCCGCATTATGGGGTGATTTACAGCAGCCAATTAACCTATCTTCAGAATGCTGTTATTTTTATTTAATACCACCTTTCGAGTAAAACCATGCATCTGGTTTATTGTGTTGCGATATGTAAGGAGATGGCTGATTGAACCAATCTAGGCTCGAAGTTTCCGACAGAGAAGCTGCAGGAGCAATGGATCTAGACTTCCGACACTCTCTTTTCCTGTTCGATTCTTCCATATGAGCAAACGCTGGTTTTATGTGCGATCTTGGAGGAAATTGAACTCCAGTGAGGAACCCACGCAGTCACTCAGGGAATATGCAAAATCCACACAGTCTGGATCTGGGTCCCTGGAACTGTGAGGAAGCACCACCATAGACGCAACATGCTGGAGTAAACTCAGCGGGACATGCAGCATCTCTGGAGAGAAGGAATGGGTGACATTTCGGGTCAAGACCCTTCTTTAGACTTCTTCAGGAGTTTGAAGAAGGGTCTCGACCCGAAATGTTCCCCCTTTTCTTCTCTCTAGGGATGCTGCCTGTCCCGCTGAGTTACTCCAGCATTTTGTGTCGACCTTCGGTGTAAACCAGCATCTGCAGTTCCTTCGTACACCAACTGTTGTGCCTCAGGCTGCCTTTTATCACTTGATCCATTGAATTTATTTTCTGAATATATGGCATTACCTATTTATTATGTCTCTTATTCATGCTCCTTGTCAGATTAAAGGGCAAGGCAGACCGGATTCAGTAACCTGGGATGACAAGAGATATTCAGCCTCTGGTTAGGTAAAAGAAGACGTGAAATAAGTATAGGCAGCAGGGATAAAGCGTATCTGTGGAAGAGTATAGGGGGTTGAGAAGTGTACTTAAGTTGGAAACCAGGAGAGCAAAAAAGGGCCATAAAGTAACACTGGCAGATACAATTAAGGAGAATCCAAAGTGTTTTTATAGGTATGTTAATGAGAAAAAAGTAACTAGGGAGAGAATAGGGACCCTCAGAAACCAAAATAGTCATCTGTTTGCGGAGCTGCAGGTTGGCACGTCTACATAGAAACATAGGAATTAGGTGCAGGAGTAGGCCATTCGGCCCTTTGAGCCAGCACCGCCATTCAATATGATCAGGGCTGATCATCCAAAATCAGTGCCCCGATCCTGCTTTTTCCCTTGATTCCGTTAGCCAATGAATATTTCTTCTCTGTTTTTACTGTGGAGAAAGACGATAAGTTGAGGGAACTTGGGAAAGTTAGTGATATCTTGAGAACCATCTGTATAACAGATGAAGAGGAACTGAATGTCCTAAGGCGTATAAGGGCAGATAACTGGAGACTCGAGAGTGGCTAATGTACCTCTTTAAGAAGTGTTACATAGAAAATCCTGGGAATTATAGAACAATAAGCCTAATATTGGTGGTGGGAAAGTTATTGGAGAGGATTTTGACTAAGATATGTGTGCAGTTGGAAAGATAGTGGTTGATTAGGGATAGTCAGCATGGTTTGGTGCTTGGGAGATCGACTCATTCATTTGAACGAGCTTTTTGAAAGAGTAACATTTATACCAAGCCAATTAACCTACAAACCTGTCCGTCTTTGGAGTGTGGGAGGAAACCGAAGATCTCGGAGTAAACCTACAGAGGTCACTGGGAGACCTTACAAACTCCATTAAAACAGCACCCGTAGTCAGAATTGAACCCGGGTCTCTGGCGCTGTAAGGCAGCAACTCTACCGCTGTGTCACCGTGCTGCCCCTACGGAAGGAAAATAATTCCTGTGGAAGTTCTTTGGGCTTGAGTAATTAGTGTGCACACACCATATCAGGCAGGAAAAAACTTAAGTTGCCTGATTTAGGAATTCGTAAACAGGTTTTACTGCAAGTTCCATGAACTGCACTTCATGTTGCCTCAGGAATACAACCAACATAATCCCATGATCCCAAGAAATAGTGGGCACAGATTTACCATGAGAAGGGTTAGATTTAATAGGAGTGTGAGGGGTAACTTTTTTGCACAGGTGCTGTTGGTATATGGAACAAGCTGCTACAGGAAATAGCAGAGACGGGGACTATAACACTTAAAATATACTTGAACTGGTACATGGATAGGAAAGGTTCAGAGGGATATGGGAGAAACGCACAGAAATGGGACGAGCTTAGATGCACCATCCTAATTGACATGGATGGTAGGGCTGAAGGGCAAAGGGGGGAGGAGGTTGGCCCTGACCTCCCCATCTACCTCTTTGCGGCCAATTTTAACAATCATGATCAGGGTTATGTCATCTGCAGCTGTCAGTCAGGAGACATCTGGAATCCTGAAGTTCAATTCCCCATGTGTATCTGAAGTTTGGATCTCAACCTCTCGAGTTGAAATAATGCAGCACACGGCCTACAATACATGATGGAGAGCCTGGTACTGCGTCTTGGTCAAACCGCTATCGTATACTCACCCCCTATTGCGCCCGTTATTTTTGTTTCAGTACAGTTCAGAGATGCAGCGTGGACACAGGTCCTTCGGCCCACCGAGTCAGCGCCGACCAGCGATCCCCGCATGTTAAAACTACCCTACACACACCAGGGACCATTTTACATTTATACCAAGCCAATTAACCTCCAAACCTGTACGTCTTTGGAGGAGGACACCACAGATCTCGAAGAGAACCCACGCAGGTCACAGGGAGAACGTACAAACTCCGTACAGACAGCACCCGTAGTCAGGATCGAACCAGGGTCTCTGGCACTCTATGGCAGGCAGTCGCTCTACCGCTACGCCACCGTGCTGCCCTTGTTTTCATCAGGGAGAGAAAATGAGCAGATTTGGTGTGAGTGAATAGTCTAATTTTACTTCGGAGTCACGTGAGTGACTTCGTGAAGAAGCCCGCTCAGGGCGCAGGTGCGGCATTACGCCAGCAAGTGCAACAGCGGCGGCAGCTGGAGTCAGGCTCTCCAGCTGCACTTTAAAAGCGCACTTTCAGGTAAGTGAAGGGTGCGTTGGGAACGGAGCGAGTAGGAGTTGGTTTTTGTTTCAGGAAAACATGTCCCAACGCAAGAGACTCGCGACCAGAGCTGCCCGAGCTTTAACTCCGCCAGAGGAGTCTATTCCAGCGGGGCAGCAGCCAGCGGCACTACCGCTGGAACAGCGGTTTGAGATTCCTCAGACCGAGCCGGGCCCAGTCACGCCAGAGCCTACACGGCGGGCTGGGAAAGCCACCTGTAAAACTAACCGGCCGGTCGATTCCGATTCGTCGGAGGAGGACATGTCCACCCCCAAGCTGGGGAGAGACAGCCGCTTAAGCAGCATCATGCAGCTGCTGGAGGGGATGGTCTACCGGGAGCAGCAGCGCTCTCGGTCAGACAGGACAGGCGCCCCCTCCATGGTGAGTCCGGCACCCCCCTTTGCGACCTCGGACCAGGACTGGGAGGTCAGCATCGGTGACCAGGAGCAGGCTGGTCTGAATATGGGGCAGGCGGAAGGTACCGACAAAGAGCAGGGTGTGCAGGAAGAGCTGCTAGGGGTAGTAACACGATTCGTTGCTACCCCACGGGTTGGAGCACCACTGCAACCTAGAATGGCTGCAAGTATCAATCATCTATCAAATAAGCCATTGCAGGAAAAGGTGCTCGGCCAAGTGCTGGACGAGCACATCGCCCCGGATAACTGTGAAGCCCTGAAGGTCAAGAGCCTCAACCCTCAGATATGGGGTAACGTGGGTGGACCTATCCGCACTCAGGAGGTCAAACTCCAGCGGGTACTTCGCCTCCTGACGGCGGCGATAACAGCATACGCACGGGGAGTCGAGACCACAGAAATGACAGCTCATCAACAGGATGTCTTGGCGCTCATGTGCACCAATTAATGGAAAAACAGGATACGAGCTGAACAATCTCAGGATCTCAGGAGAGATAACATTAGGCCGGCACTGAATCCTAAATTTGCAGGATTGTGTAAGGCTCCCACTGTAGAGACCGACTCATTTCTTTTTGGAAAAGATTTAAATAAACAACTGAAAGAAATGGAGGAGGCTTCGAAAACCTTTAGCCTCATGAGGGCAACACCGCCAGCACCTGTACCGAAGCTTTTTATAACACCAAGGCGGCAGCACACCGCTGCATCCACCAGTCGGCATCATCCATATGCGACTGGTCAAAGCTTGGGGCCGCACTATCCCCAGAAACCTTTTTTAGGTCAGGGCCTGCAGCGGACCCCCTGGAAAATGCGCCTCCCCCCAACATCGCCAGCTCGTCAACAGAAAACATCCAAAAAGAGAAAACCTCAACCCCGCCAATAACCATGGAGGTAGGTGGATCTGGTTCCTACCCGCATATTGTGAATAAGGGGGAATTACGAACAGGGGGAAGGTTACGCTTATTTACAAAAGCATGGGGGAGGATCACAGATGATAAATATATACTTAATAGTATTCAAGGTTATAAAATAGAGTTTATTTCGAGTATACCGCCAGTTCAACACATGCCTAAGAGGACATTTGTACTCTCCAACAAACAACAACTGGAGGGACAAGCTGAACTGGTAAGGCTTATAAACAAAGGGGTCATAGGGAAAACTATTCATGAGCCCTTGGAATTTGTTTCCAATATATTTACTAAATGTAAAAAGGATGGTGGATGTCGCATCATCATTGACTTAACATCCTTGAATGTGTTTGTTAAGTATATACATTTCAAAATGGAAACATTTGCGACTGCTAGACAATTGATTTTCAAAGGATACTATATGGCCAGCATCGATCTCAAAGATGCTTACTATCTAGTACCGATACATAAAGATTATAGCAGATATCTTAAATTTATCTGGATGGGGGAGCTTTGGCAGTATAAAGCACTGCCTAATGGGCTTACTTCAGCTCCAAGACTATTCACTAAAATATTGAAGCCAGCCATGGCAATGTTAAGGAAACAAAACCATATAGTCATGGCATATTTGGACGACATCCTCATAGTTGGGAAAACTATGGAATTGGCTGTAGCAGCAGTATCAGCTACAAAACAGCTCCTAGAAACTCTAGGGTTTGTCTTACATCCAGATAAATCCAAGTTAAATCCATCCACAATTATGGACTACTTGGGGTTCACAATTAACTCAGTCCAAATGACGATTACCATGCCAAGGGAAAAAATGATTGCATTAACACAATCATGTGAAAACTTAAAAGTAAAGAGAAAGCCAACTATTCGACAAGTGGCTGCAGTAATTGGGAAAATGGTAGCAGCTTTTCCAGCTATCCAATTTGGACCTTTGCACTATCAAAATTTGCAAAGAGCAAAGATAATAGCATTAAAATGGCACAGAGGTCATTATGATCGGATTATGACTATACCCCCTGAAGCAATAGCAGAGCTACAGTGGTGGATTCAATACATTTGGCATGGTTATAGTCCTATAGTTATCACTAATCCTACGTTAGTAATCCAGACCGATGCTAGTGCTCAAGGCTGGGGAGCAACTAACTCCATATCCAGCACAGGTGGTAGATGGACTAACTCAGAATCCTCATTACTATCTACACTGGGCATTAACACTTTGGAAATGTTGGGCGCCTTTTATGGTTTGAAAGCATATGCGTCTGATATGCGTCACTTGCATGTTAGATTAGAAATAGATAATACAACGGTGGTGGCTTATATTACCATATGGGCGGCATCAAATCTTTATCATGCGACAAATTGGTTAATATGATTTGGCAATGGTGTGTCGAAAGACATATTTGGCTTCAGCTAGCTACCTATCTACCAGGTAAGCTAAACATAGTGGCGGACACCAGGTCACGGAAATTCAATGATAACATCGAATGGATGTTAAATCCTAAAACATTTGCTAAAATTGTAAAGCAATATGGGAAGCCAGATATAGATTTATTTGCATCAAGACTGAATCACCAACTACCAGTCTATGTCGCGTGGGAACCAGATCCGGAGGCAGCAGCGGTAGACGCTTTTACGTTAGATTGGGGAAAGTTTGTGTTTTATGCTTTTCCCCCCTTCTGCCTCATTAGTCGGGTGCTTCGAAAAATCCAGACGGATTCAGCGTCTGGAGTTTTGGTGGTGCCCGACTGGCCTACACAGCCATGGTTCCCAATTCTCCAGGACATGGTGGTGGAAACACCTATGGTATTCCCCAGTCATCCAGGGTTACTGACTCACCCAGTATCAGGCATCAGCCACCCATGCCACAAAGATATGAATCTCCTGGGTTGCAGATTTTAAACCGACCTTACCTGGATCTGGGGCTATCGGAACAAACCATCGCCACCATGTCAGCATCCCTACGGATATCCACGAAGAGGCAGTACCTAACCTGCATCAAAAAATGGGAAACGTACTGCCAGAAAACCGGGATTGCTTATAAAACGGCCACAGTAGTGGATGTTCTGGAATTCCTGGCAGACTTACATCATCGTGAAGATTTGAGCTACAGTGCCATCAACACGGCACGTAGTGCTCTTTCAAATTACCTCAAACCTGCGGGACATCAGGCCATGGGAGCCCATCCGCTGGTGGTAAAACTGATGAGGGGCATATTTAACAGCAAGCCCCCCACCCCGAGATATACAAAAATCTGGGATGTCAGTGTTGTACTAACATACCTTCGGGACAGACCACCAGCCAGATCTCTCAGCTTAGAGCAGTTGACTTTAAAAACACTCATGCTCATGGCGCTAGTATCTGCACAGAGGGTCCAGTCCTTACATAAACTTCGACTGGACAACATGGACACTACATCGGATCAGATCACATTCACTATTCAAGGTCTGATAAAACAGTCCAGGCCAGGAACATCAAACACGCTAGTGGCATTCCGGGCATACCCACTAGAGCCACGATTGTGTGTGGTGACCCACATAAATATTTACATAGACACTACCCATAACATCAGAGGAAGTGAGAGAGCCTTATGGGTCAGCCACAGGAAACCACATGGCAGGGTAACAAGTCAAACCATTTCAAGGTGGTTGAAACAGGTTTTGGAAGCTGCTGGAATTAACATTAATCTGTTTAAATCTCATTCCACCAGGGCAGCATCCACATCATCGGCGGCCAGAATGGATGTGCCTGTGGACTTAATCCTCAAGAAAGCAGGATGGTCATGGGAAGCCACATTCCGAACATTTTATAATAAACCGTTGGTGGAACCTGATATATTTGCAGTCAGCATTTTAGAAACTGCAAATGTTTAATTTAAAGCCCGGGGGAGCTATTTTTTTCTTTTGTTATTGTTAATAAATACCGTTTTGTTTTCAAAACAGATTCATTGGTTGATTACAATAACACTTCCTTCCTCAAGAGCTTTCGGTAGTGAGTGTATAAACTGTTACACGGTTTGAAATCACAGAGCTTTGAAATCTTCACGAAGTCACTCACGTGACTCCGAAGTAAAATAGTAAGATTAAACGAGAACTTACCAGTTTGAAGTTTGATCTGTATTTTATGAGGAGTTATGATGAGGGATTACGTGCCCTCCGCTCCCACCCTCATTACATGGATCAAACCGATAAATTGATGTCTCTTTGTTCTTTACTATGTTACTTCAAATACGTGTCTGTCTGTGATTCCACACCGCTGCTTGGAAGCATGCCGCACCTGCGCCCTGAGCGGGCTTCTTCACGTAATCCCTCATCGTAACTCCTCATAAAATACAGATCAAACTTCAAACTGGTAAGTTCTCGTTTAATCTTACTATTTATTTGGTTACATTTAGTCCTGTGAATTACAGCAGATTTGTCACCAGCATTAACTAACTATTGATATTATATATATTTTAAAATAATTGATTTGACCCTTTGTGCCAGCGATCTTGGTGTGATTTATTTTCAATGAACTCTTCCTGATGAGTTCTCCATTTGTGAAAACATTCCATGTAATCCCTTGAGTCATTCTAGGAGTATAAAATGTCTGGAGATTTATTGTAGAAATGGTAAAGGTATCACAGGATTACATTATGATAGCAGTAAATCGGTGCCGCTTACCCTTAGAGAGTACAAAATAGTCTCTTTTGGCTTATTGTTGATCTAAACGGGAGCATGCAAGTTGTTAATCAAAGTGTGACTTTTAGTATTACAGGAAGAGACTCATCTCAGTAGGTGAGTTGAACAGTGAGTGCAGTTTGTTACAACATTTGTTCTCTTCCAACTTTAAATACCACCCACCTTAAGTAATCAGTGAAACTAACATTGCAGCCAGGAAGTTGATCATAAAAGTCGAGTATAGAAGTTGTGATGTTATGTTACAGTTGTATACAACGACATTGGTGAGATCACACTTGGAATATTGTATTTGATTTTGGTCACCCTGCTTTAGGAAATGTACCATTAAGCTTGAAAGGGAGCAGAGAAGATTTATGAGTATGTGGCCAGGACTTGACGGCATAAGCTGTAGGGAGAGGTTGACCAGACTTTATTCCTTGGAGTGCAGGAGGCCAAAGGGCAATCTTATAGAGTGGTATACACGGGAAACGGGAATAGTCCCCGAGGATTGGCGTACTGCGCATGTTGTTCCATTATTTAAAAAAGGTTCTTGGCTCCTACACTTTGAGTAAACCTAGCAATTATAGACCTGTTAGTTTGACTTCAGTGGTGGGCAAATTAATGGAAAAGATACTTAGAGATAATATATATAAGCATCTAGATAAACAGGGTCTGATTAGGAACAGTCAACATGGATTTGTGCCTGGAAGGTCATGTTTGACTAATCTTCTTGAATTTTTTGAAGAGGTTACTAGGGAAATTGACGAGGGTAAAGCAGTGGATGTTGTCTATATGGACTTTAGTAAGGTCTTTGACAAGGTTCCTCATGGAAGGTTGGTTAAGAAGGTTCAACTGTTGGGTATAAATGCAGGAATAGCAAGATGGATTCAACAGTGGCTGAATGGGAGAAGCCAGAGGGTAATGGTGGATGGCTGTTTATCGGGTTGGAGGCAGGTGACTAGTGGGGTGCCTCAGGGATCTGTGTTGGGTCCTTTGTTGTTTGTCATGTACATCAATGATCTGGATGAAGGTGTGGTAAATTGGATTAGTAAGTATGCAGATGATACCAAGATAGGGGGTGTTGTGGATAATGAAGAGGATTTCCAAAGTCTACAGAGTGATTTAGGCCATTTGGAAAAAATGGGCTGAAAGATGGCAGATGGAGTTTAATGCTGATAAATGTGAGGTGCTACACCTTGGCAGGACAAATCAAAATAGGACGTACATGGTAAATGGTAGGGAATTGAAGAATACAGTTGAACAGAGGGATCTGGGTATAACCGTGCATAGTTCCTTGAAGGTGGAATCTCATATAGATAGGGTGGTAAAGAAAGCTTTTGGTATGCTAGCCTTTATAAATCAGAGCATTGAGTATAGAAGCTGGGATGTAATGTTAAAATTGTACAAGGCATTGGTGAGACCAAATCTGGAGTATGGTGTACAATTTTTGGTCGCCCAATTATAGGAAGGATGTCAACAAAATAGAGAGAGTACAGAGGAGATTAACTAGAATGTTGCCTGGGTTTCAACAACTAAGTTACAGAGATAGGTTGAATAAGTTAGGTCTTTATTCTCTGGAGCGCAGAAGGTTAAGGGGGGACCTGATAGAGGTCTTTAAAATGATGAGAGGGATAGACAGAGTTGATGTGGACAAGCTTTTCCCTTTGAGAATAGGGAAGATTCAAACAAGAGGACATGACTTCAGAAATAAGGGACAGAAGTTTAGGGGTAATATGAGGGGGAACTTCTTTACGCAGAGAGTGGTGGCGGTGTGGAATGAGCTCCCAGTGGAAGTGGTGGAGGCAGGTTCATTGGTATCATTTAAAAATAAATTGGATAGGCATATGGATGAGAAGGGAATGGAGGGTTATGGTATGAGTGCAGGCAGGTGGGACTAAGGGGAAAAAAAAATTTTGTTCGGCATGGACTTGTAGGGCCGAGATGGCCTGTTTCCGTGCTGTAATTGTTATATGGTTATACCATCTTAAGGGGAAATGGATAGGGGGAATGCACAGTCTTTATCCCAGAGTAGGGAAATCAAGGTCATAGATCAGGGGTATGAAAATCATGACCACCAGGTTCAAGAATAACTTCTTCCCAACAACTTGAAGACTGCACAACACTAAGCTCAAAGATGAACTTCTATGGACTGGCTTTGGTTGCACTAAGGGCTTTGAGTGTTTTTTTGTTTATTATATATTATGTATATGTATTGTGTTTACCAGCCCGTTATACTGCTGCAAGCAAGAATTTCATTGCTCCATCATCAGTATATACTTCACTCTTGGGAATGTTGAGAAGGGTGAGGTCTTAGACATAATGTACATGGTCATCAGCAAGGCCTTGAAGATTCTGCATGGTAGGCTGCTCTAGAAAGTTATGTTGCGTTGGATTCAAGGAGAGTTAGCTAACCAGATACATACACAGGGAACTGCAGATGCTAGAATATGGCATAGACTAATATAATGTGAAATTATATTCCGACTCAGTTAATTTCTCAGAGGGTTGCTGACTATATGAAGATCACAGGTGTGTACCAGTACAAAGTTACACCAAAGTGGCTGCAAGCTAATGGAGAAGTGGAACTTTGGAACCAATCTCTGGAGAAGAGGATGAAAATTGCAAAAGCAGAAGGCATAGATTGGAAGGAGATGCTCTTATCATATGTAGCAGCATATAGAGCTATACCACACAGCACAACAGGGAAGAGCCCGGCAGAATTGTTGTTTGGAAGGAAAATCCAGACCATGATACCATGGGTTATTGACATGGTGAATGACCAAGAAGTGAGAGATCGTGGTACAGAAAAGAAAGGGGCAACAAAGCTCTATGCAGACAAAGGACGAGGTGCCAAACCATCAGATGTGATGCTAGGAGATGAGGTGCTAGTGAGGAGAGAAAATCCAAGCAAAATGGACAAATCCTTCTTTCCAT
The DNA here is from genome assembly GCF_028641065.1 of Leucoraja erinaceus. NCBI lineage: Eukaryota > Metazoa > Chordata > Chondrichthyes > Rajiformes > Rajidae > Leucoraja > Leucoraja erinaceus. Next base: position 31,948,073 of record NC_073384.1, on the reverse strand, counting down.
AACTATACCCAGTGGTGTCCAGACAAGGAAATAAGGTGATGGTCCAATTGCCAGAAGAAGTTAAATATGATATGTAAAAAAGTATCATCATTGTGATAGTCTAGGGAAGCTGCAGATGAAGTTGAGACTGTCGGGCATCAGACTCAAGCCTACCAAATTGAGGAGCCAAGAATGCACGAGTCTGCGGAGGAACATGCTGGAGTCAATTATAAAAGATGAGATAGCCACACATTTGGATAGCAGTAACAGGATCGGTCCGAGTCGGCATGGATTTACGAAGGGGAAATCATGCTTGACTAATCTTCTGGAATTTTTGAAGATGTAACTAGGAAAATGGACATGGGAGAGCCAGTGGATGTAGTGTACCTGGACTTTCAGAAAGCATTTGATAAGGTCCCCATTAGGAGATTAGTGAGCAAAATTAGGGCACATGGTATTGGGGGTAGAGTGCTGACATGGATAGAGAAGTGGTTGGCAGACAGGAAACAAAGAGTAGGGATTAACGGGTCCCTTTCAGAATGGCAGGCAGTGACTAGTGGGGTACTGCAAGGCTCGGTGCTGGGACTGCAGCTATTTACAATATACATCAATGATTTGGATGAAGGGATTGAAAGTAACATTAGCAAATTTGCAGATGACACAAAGCTGGGTGGCAGTGTGAACTGTGAGGAGATCTCATTGAAACATATAAGATTATTAAGGGCTTGGACACGCTAGAGGCAGAAAACATGTTCCCAATGTTGGGAGAGTCCAGAACCAGGGGCCACAGTTTAAGAATAAGGAGTAAGCCATTTAGAACGGAGACGAGGAAACACTTTTTATCACAGAGAGTGGTGAGTCTGTGGATTTCTCTGCCTCAGAGGGCGGTGGAGGCAGGTTCTCTGGATGCTTTCAAGAGAGAGCTAGATAGGGCTCTTAAAAATAGTGGAGTCAGGGGATATGGGGAGAAGGCAGGAACGGGGTACTGATTGGGGATGATCAGCCATGATCACATTGAATGGCAGTGCTGGCTCGAAGGGCCAAATGGCCTACTCCTGCACCTATTGTCTATTGTCCAACTCGTTTTCATCTTGCCCACAGCTAGCAATAGCCTTTGTTTCCTTTGTCATCATTACATTTTTGCATAAGTTTTAAGAAAGAACTGCAGATTCTGGTAAAATCGGAGGTAGACACAAAAATGTGGAGTATGTTCCATGAAGGGTAAAATTCGCATCTCCCCTGCCCAAAATAACTCGCAGAGTATTACAGTCTCGGCTGCTTCCTAGGTATTTTCTGGGTAGACACAAAATGGTGGAGTAACTCAGCGGGTAAGGCAGCATCTATGGGAGAAGGAATTGGCGACGTTTCGGGTCGTATATCTTTCATTCATTTATGGTTCTATATCACCTAGACGAGAAACGTCTATATTTCTCATTTCCCTTTCCCCTGACTCTCAGTCTGGAAAAGGGTCTCGACCCAAACCGTCAACTTTTCCTTTTCTCCAAAGATGCTGTCTGACCCGCTGAGTTACTCCAGCTTTTTGTGTCTATCTTCAGTTTAAACTAGCATCTGCAGTTCCTTCATACACAAGGTATTATTGTTTGTAGTTGAAACAAAGAACTGCAGGTTATGATTAATACACAAAAGAGACAAAGTAACTCAGTGGGACAGGCAGCATCACTGGAGAACACGGATAGATGATGTTGGGACCTTTCTTCAGACTGATTCAGTCTGCTGAGTTACTCCTTCACTTTGTCATTTCACCTAAAACTAGGAGCCAATACCACTGGCCTGCACCAGCGAGCCCTTCTTCATCAGTCGTGGTTGTGATTGTGGCTCAAGTTGTAGCCCGTGAGTACAGCGTTTTCTTCAGGCCACTGCCACTGCCAAGACACACTCGGCCATCGTGGGGTCCCTCCTGCCGCTGCTTCCAAGGTGGAGGATGTCAGCGGCTCTGGCGGAGATGGAGGAGGAGGCAGGGGGTGGGGGGAAGAGTTCGAGTGGACAGAGCGACGGGGAGAGTCAGCGGCTGTCAGGCGGAGAGCAGACAAGAAGAATTAGCAGGTGGGTGGGAAGGGAGCCCCGCGGTGACCTAGCGCGTCCTGTCAGTGATGGCGGCCCAGGCGCAACAACGTGAGCCTCAACCACAGGTGTCACCCGACCCTGTGTTGGGCGAACAAGGGCACCTTGGGAGCTGGGGGTGGGATCGCTGGGACTCTAAGGCGGTTGGGGAGACTGGGTGAGGTGGGGGTGGGTCGGCAGGTCTGTCCGCTATATCCAAAATCCATTATAAAGGGGTCTGTTTAAACATTTACTGTATTTGCAGAAGCTTTTAGAGATTTAAAGATTTTAAGATACTTGTATGTTGATTCTCATACAATTTTGGGGGGGATCTTAATCCATTTTCTTGTTTTGAAAAAAAAATTAAACTACTCATGATCCACCAGTCTGCTACTTTGGCAGTTTTATTTGACTCTTTGAGGCTCGTGGTATCTTTAACTTCGTTAGTAGCTCCAGTTGGTCACTTTTCCTGCTGTGTGTTTTAATGCCAGGCAAGGATATATAAACTTTGTAATTTCTAAAGTTATTGCTGAAATATTAATTGGTGCCATTATGCTCCTAATGAAACTCACCAGCTCATTGCTGACAGCTCATGGTTTCCTTATGTTTGGATTCTGGCACTAATTTTGGTTTGAACTACTTCACCCCATCTTGGAGAAGACTCATGTAATTTCACAGTCACTATTCCCTCGTGCACAATAAGATAATCTATTGACCGTTTCCCATTGCAAAATACTCTGCGGGTGAAAATAAAGAACTGCAAATGCTGGAAATCTGTAAATGTAGAAAACATTCAATAGGTCAGACAGTATTTGAGAAACAGTTAACATTTCGGGCCCTGGGCCAGTTGACTGGTTGACTGATCCATCACGCTGCTCTATCACGCTGCCCCAACTGAGTCTGAAGAAGTTCACGAAGGAACTGCAGATGCTGGAAAATCGAAGGTAGACAAAGTTGCTGGAGAAACTCAGCGGGTGCGGCAGCATCTATGGAGCGAAGGAAATAATTTCTGAAGAAGGGTTTCGGCTCGAAACGTTGCCTATTTCCTTCGCTCCATAGATGCTGCCGCACCCGCTGAGTTTCTACAGCAATTTTGTCTACCTGAGTCTGAAGAAGGGTCTTCTTTCTCTCCAGATATGCTGACCGTCCCACTGAGTTACTCCAGCATTTTGTGTCTATCTTCGGTTTAAACCAGTTCCTTCCAACACATACTGCTCCAACAACTCATGCGGTGCACACTCAAGGAATGTTTCCTTTACACTCATATTGGTAATTTGGTTTGGTCAGTCCACAAATATATTAAAGAAGCCCATGATTATCCTCTCCCCATGCATCTTTCATTTCATGTTTTGATGTTCCGTTTATTAACAGCACTGTTACATACTATCAAAAGCTATAACAACTATACACGGTTGCCTGTTGATGGTTCCCTCCATCATCTTCTGCCGTTGGTAGTTCTTTGTTATTGACTCTAGACAATAGGTGCAGGAGTAGGCCATTCGGCCCTTCGAGCCAGCATCGCCAATCAATGTGATCATTGGCTGATCATCCCCAATCAGTACCCCGTTCCTGCCTTCTCCCCATATCCCCAGACTCCGCTATATTTAAGAGCCCTGTCTAGCTCATTTCCTGACAATAGTTCCACAACAACCTGACAATCTAGGTCTGTTTTCTGTTGTTGGTTCTTACTCTCCAATCACTTTGTAACCAATGTTACAATGCTGTTTGGTTTACTTTAGACCTACAGTTTTCCCATAGACGAATTTTGCATTCTGATCTCATGAACTAATATCCTTTCTCAGTATTACAGTATATACTTATCAATAATCTCCTTTACCATCAATGTCATCTCATCTTATTTTACTTTATTTCTTCCTTCCTAAATATTAAGTATCCTAGGATATAGTCACCCTGCAGCTGCATCCATAATCACAATCATACCATATCCGCTTTCTCCTTTTCAGCTTAAACTTGGACTCCCATCAAAACTGAGTTTTCCAAGATTTCTTAACCATTTCTGAACAAGAAATATCAATTCAATAGTTCCGACAGTACTTACACATTACATAGACTGTTACATACTATCTACTGCTACGCCATTCATTGTGATCATGGCTAATCGCCCCCTATCAATAACCCGTGCCTGCCTTTTCCCCATATCCCTTGACTCTACTAGTCCCTAGAGCTCTGTCTAACTCTCTCTTAAATCCATCCAGTGATTTGGCCTCCACTGCCCTCTGTGGCAGGGAATTCCATAAATTCACAACTCTTTGGGTGAAAACGTTTTTTTCTCACCTCAGTCTTAAATGACCTCCCCTTTATTCTAAGACTGTGGCCCCTGGTTCTGGACTCGCCCAACATTGGGAACATTTTTCCTGCATCTAGCTTGTCCAGTCCTTTTATAATTTTATATGTTTCTATAAGATCCCCCTCATCCTTCTAAACTCCAGTGAACACAAGCCTAGTCTTTTCAATCTTTCCTCATATGACCGTCCCGCCATCCCAGGGATCAATCTCGTGAACCTACGCTGCACTGCCTCAATCACAAGGATGTCCTTCCTCAAATTAGGAGACCAAAACTGTACACAATACTCCAGATGTGGTCTCACCAGAGCCCTGTACAACTGCAGAAGAACCTCTTTACTCCTATACTGAAATCCTCTTGTTATGAAATTCTACTTGTTATGAAATACCATGAGATTCTTCCTGAAATAGTCCCAAGATTAACACTAGTTCCTGACAATAGTTCCACAACAACTTGACAATCTAAGTATGTCTAATTTTTCTGTTGTTGGTTCTTATGGGCCTGTCCCACTTATGTAACTTTTTCAGCGACTTCCAGCACCCGTCATAGGTCGTTGCAGGTGGGCGAAAATGTTCAACATGTTGAAATTTCAGCTGCGACCAGAAAGACGCTACAACTCTTTGGGCAATTGAGGAGACTACTCACGACCATACAGGCGTTACCCTGGTGAAGCCTGTATGGTCGTGAGTAGTTACCCAAAGAGTCATACCCTGTTCTGGTCGCCGCTGGATTTTCAACACGTTGAAAATTTTCGGTGACCTGTAACGACCTATGACGGGTGCCGGCAGTTGCCGAAACAGTGGCGTAAGTGGGACAGGCCCATTACTCCCCAACCACTTTGTAAACAATGGTACAATGTTGCTTAGTTTACTTTAGACCTACAGCATGGAAACAGGTCCACCGAGTCCGCACAGACCAGTGTTCCCCGCACATTAACGGTATCCTACACATACCAGGGGCAAATTTACACTTATACCAAGCTAATCAACTTACAAACCTGTATGGCTTTGGAGTGTGGGAGAAAACCGAAGATCTTAGAGAAAACCCATGTGGTCATGGGGGGGATCGTACAAACTCTGAACAGACAGCACCCATAGTCGGGAACGAACCTGGGACCCTGGTGCTGTAAGGCAACAACTCTACGGTGCCGCCCTTAAATATTTCTAACATTTGTTAAATTTGTTTTTTTATTATATGATTTTCCTGTCCGAAATACAGGCAGTCCCCGACTTATGTAAGGGTAATGTTCCATGAACATTATGCAAGTCTGAATTTACATAAGTCGGATTCACCATTCCCATCCCCTGCCCAAAATAACTCGCAGAGTAATAACAGTCTCGGCTGCTTCCAGGGTATTTTCTGGGTTGGCACCGCAGCCATTGTCGGGTGCAGTTCCGTCTCGCCGTTGGGGAACTCTCTGCCACGTACGGCCTGCTGGGTAAGTACCATCATCATTGCCAGTTTGTTTCCGATGTAAACCTGAGTGATCGTACAGTGTTGTGGAAATTATAAACCGCCTTGATTGCACTAGAGACTGAGTACAGAATTGTTTACGTTCGTGCAAATTTATGTAAGTTGCCTTGTAGTGTCATTTTTAATTTTTCAGGATATAGCCAGCATTTATTACCCACCCCTTGTTTCCCCATAGTTTGCAAGGCCATTTAAGTCACCGCAAGCTAGGTTTGGTATGGTGCTTTATTTGTCACGTGTACCGAGGTCCAGTGAAATTCAGTATTGTACACAGTTTAGTACAAGTATCTCTATACATAAGCACTTAGATACATATTAGATAAGCATCTCAAATACAATCCAAGTGTGTAGCAGTAGTACACTGAGACAGTATACAGAGTCGCCAGTTTGGCGCCATTTTCAAGTCCCAGTTGTTGTAGGGATCTTGACCTGACCATGAAGGTCTGTTGTCCGGGTGGCGTTGCAGGGTCGGCCTGGCCAAGTGTAGCCATGGAGTCCTCCGCTCTATCAGTCCATCTGGACTACGTGCTCGGCCAAGCCCCAGGCAGCTGCAGAGCCTCCTGCAACCATTCCCCCATCGAGGCACAGCACTGCTGCCTTCCTGTAAGGGATTGAGTGGTTTTTTTTTTAACGATAATATCAATGAATTTGGTCATCATTACTAATCATTTTGTAAGCACTGATTTCTTATGTGTATTTAAATTGCAAAGCTGCCGTTGAATTTGTGTTTCTGGATTGCTAGTGCTTGCCTCTGCATTACTGGTCAGATAACTTCAACTACCAACTTGTACTACCAACATTGCACCTGTTTATTCAGCCAAAAAATAATTGGCAATGCACCGGAAGAGTTAAACTACTTTGAATTGGTTCAGTGAGACCATTCAGAGTCAGGATGTTCTGATGTAAAGCCTCATTTCAGACATGTGAGAACATCTCTGAGTTTACAGGGATCAGGTAACTGTCGGAAATGTTTTCCTTCAAGTTCATTAAACTAGTGGCATGCCTTCTCACTTACAGTGAATTTTAAAGATCCCAAGGATATTTTGCATATGAGAAATCATACAACATGGAAACAGACCTCTTGGCCCACTTCATCCATGGTGACATTGGGCACCCGTCCATATTAATCCCATCTTCCAGCAACTGGCCTGAAGCCTGGTATGTCTAGGCAAATCAAGGACTTGTCTCATACTTCTTAAACATTATCAGCAATTCTGGTTCCACCCCTCTTTCAAGCAGTGTATTTTAGGTGAAAAGGGTACCCCTCAGATTCCATTTGAAACATTTATCTCTTATCCTAAATCTATGTTCTGCAGTTTTATCTGCCTCTGATATGGGAAAATGTTTTCTGTAGTTTACCCTATTTAAACTCCGCATAATTTTATATACCGATTATAGACCCTCTTAACCTCCTCCATTCAGGGAAAACATTTAATCTCTCCTTCGAACTGGAATCTTTCATCCCAGGCAACTTCCTGGTGAATCTCCTCAGCACCGTCTCCGGTAATTTTCCCTGTAGCACGGCCAGTGTGCTTCCTTTAACCACTGTCATCAAGCTAGATTGTTTTGTCACCTTGCTTGTGTTGCTGTTTGTGGGGCAGCAAATGCACAGATTGGCTCGGGTTTTATGATTTATGCAATTTAAATTGAACTTTGGTTATTAATGTCTTGATGTAATCTTGACGCCATCCTTCATAATTGCAGTGCCCACCATAATTTTGGGACAAAGACCCATCCTTTATTTATTTGCCTCTGTACTCCACAATTTGAGATTTGTAATAGGAAAAAAAACACATGTGGTTAAAGTGCACATTGTCTGATTTTATTAAGGGCTATTTTTATGCATTTTGGTTTCTCCAGGTAGAAATTACAGCTGTGTTTATACATAATCCCTCCATTTCAGGACATCATAATGTTTGGGACACATGGCTTCACAGATGTTTGTAATTGCTCAGGTGTGTTTAATTGCCTCCTTAGTGCAGGTATAAGAGAGCTCTCAGCGCCTAGTCTTTCCTCCAGTCTTTCTGTCACCTTCGTAAACTTTTATTGCTGTTTATCAACATGAGAACCAAAGTTGTGCCAATGAAAGTCAAATAAGCCATTATGAGACTGAGAAACAAGAATAAAACTGTTAGAGACATCAGCCAAACCTCAGGCTTACCAAAATCAACTATTTGGAACATCATTAAGAAGAAAGAGCACCGGTGAGCTTACTAATCACAAAGGGACTGGCAGGCCAAGGAAGACCTCCACAGCTGATGACAGAAGAATTCTCTCTATAATAAAGAAAAAACCCCAAACACTTGTCCGACAGATCAGAAACACTCTTCAGGAGTCAGGTGTGGATTTGTCAATGATCACTGTCTGCAGAAGACTTCAATGAACAGAAATACAGAGGCTACACTGCAAGATGTAAACCACTGGTTAGTCACAAAAATAGGATGGCCAGGTTATAGTTTGTCAAGAACTACTTAAAAGAGCAACCACAGTTCTGGAAAAAGGTCTTGTGGACAGATGAGATGAAGATTAATTTATATCAGAATGATGGCAAGAGGAAAGTTTGGAGGAGAGAAGGAACTGCCCAAGATCCAAAGCATACCACCTCATAGAAACATAGAAAATAGGTGCAGGAGGAGGCCATTGGGCCCTTCGAGACAGCACCGCCATTCATTGTGATCATGGCTGATCACAATCTGTGAAATACGGTGGTAGGGGTGTTATGGCCTGGACATGTATGGCTGCTGAAGGTACTGGCTCACTTATCTTCATTGGTGATACAGCTGTTGATGTTTTTCAAAGCTTAGAAATGGTCAATTCCTTAGTGGCCAAGTCAATCACCCGATCTAAACCCAATTGAGCATGCCTTTTATATGCTGAAGAGAAAACTGAAGGAGACTAGCCCCCAAACCAAGCATAAGCTAAAGATGGCTGCAATATAGGCCTGGCAGAGCATCACCAGAGAAAACACCCAGCAACTGGTGATGTCCATGAATCGCAGACTTCAAGCAGTCATTGCATGCAAAGGATACTAAAAAATACTAAACATGACTACTTTCATTTACATGACATTGCTGTGTCCCAAACATTATGGTGCCCTGAAATGGGGGGACTATGTATAATGCTGTAATTTCTTCATGGTGAAACCAAAATGTATAAAAATGGCCTTTATTAAAATCTGACAATGTACACTTTAACCACATGTGATTTTTTCTATTACAAATCTCAAATTGTGGAGCACAGAGGCAAATAAATAAATGATGGGTCTTTGTCCCAAACATTGTGGAGGGCCCTGTAGATTTTTATCTTCCTGTTGGTCCCTTTAATTTCAACAAAATGAAGCTCCCTTGGATGTCACTCTGATCCCTTTAACTGACTGACCAAGGAGAGGTCAACCCCCAGCATTATTGGTAAGAGCACGAGGAACAGGGAGACAAAGTGGGACTCCTGCCTCCTAGTTGTGTTCCCCTGTCATGGGTTTGAGGAAGACTGAACTACTGGGAGAGACCAGGAACCATCAATGCCACTGTGATTGCTGGTAAAGAGCCGCAGACAGCCAGCGCCTCTACCTGAGATTGGGTGCCAGGGACAAGCCTGAGATGCCAGATCTCTTCCTGCCCACAGATAACAAGGGTCTGTGTCCACACACATTAAGAGGCAAAGATTGGCCGACAGGATAATCGAGAGACTGCCTCTTCAAGCCTAAACTGAGTTGTCATGAGGATACCTGTACCATCAGCACCTCCTCTTGAGGCATGGATGTACTGTAGGGAGAAGCCTGAGATCAGCATACCTCCTCCTTCAAAGGCCAGGTCCGAGCAGCTTTGGACAAGCCCAAGATCCCCAGTGTCATCGCACATGCAATTTGGCGCTGAGGGACAGTGCCCCCATGTGGCCCTGGACTTTCTTACCACTGTAGATAAAATAAATCACGTGTGTTTACCCTACAGCGAGTGTCGGTGTGGTTACTATCGAACTCAGTGTCGCTCCGACGCCACACCGTTCTTTTAATTTGAATGAAATGCAATAATTAATTTAACAGCTTGATGATCGCTGAACCATACTCCAGCCACAATTCTGTCTGGATAGGACAGTGTTAACTCCTCAACAGCAGTTTTTTTCTGGAGTAATCAGAATTTCATCTTGTGCAGGAAATTACTATTCCTTCCTTTTAGTTACATTCCGTATACTGCTGCAATGGAATGTAGATTCCATGATGTGAATGCAAAGAGTGACTTGCAACACATTTACAGAGAAAGAAAAAATCATTTTCTCCCCAAAGCTGGGCAATTAATTATGTCCCTAGGGCTTTGTTGCATTCCATGGGATTGTCTAATCCAAAACGGAGACTGGCTAAGTGGGTACGGGTACATATTCTGCATTGTTATTGCCTTATGGAAAGGAAACCATGGTCTTGCAATAAGGTTATTTCTGAGAAAGCAACAGCCACTTCATGGGAAAACGTGTTTTCCTTTAAATAAACGTGAGCATCTGCAGAATTATAACTAGTAGTCATCCACATACTTTCACAAAGTGCTATTGTGTGGATGTGTTCACAGAAGAGTTTGCTTATGCTCTGTGAAGGCTTTCCTGTTTGGAGAGCAAGTGACATAAAATGAATTAGAAGCCTCGTATCGAAGGGGCTGTCGAATGAGGGCAGTTGTAGCACTCCAGTTGAAACCTGAGACAGGATGGAGGGTCTTGCATCGCATCCCTACAGATGTTTTTAGGCTGTGAATTATCAGGAGTATTTTCCACCAGGGTGCTGTTTAGGGGTGGAATGACAATCCTTCTCTTCCCTTCATTCCATACCTTATGTCAACTTTAGCCCATAAGAATCGTGTGGTCTCCATTGCTTCGTTCAGTACAACCCATATAAGATCATTAGTGATAGTAGTAGAATTAAGCCATTCGGCCCATCAAGTCTACTCCGCCATTCAATCATGGCTAATCTATCTCTTCCTCCTAATCCCATTCTCCTGCCTTCTCCCCATAACTTCTGATACCCATACTAATCAAGATATATTCTGTTTCTTGGCTGTTTTCCTCAGCACCAGTGTTATGTTTGACAATTCCAGTTCAACAGTTAAGAAGTGTCAAGAGTGTTTAATTGTCATCGTACCGGCAACAGAACAATGCAATTCTTACTTGCTGCAGCTTAATAGGCCTATTAACACAATAAGGCACAAATAAATGTGTAATAATAAGCAAGAGAAAGAACTTGCTCAAGTTGATTGGAGTATCACACCTGGATCTCCTGCCATCAGGCAAGAGATACCGTAGCATCAAAGCCCGGACTACAAGACTGCTAAACAGCTTCCTGCCACAGGCTGTGAGGCTGCTAAACAGTCACTCTGTACTCAGTCACCTGATTCTGCGGCTTTGCACTGACATTTTAATAACTCTGGCACTGGCCACTCAAATCAGCTGCCCTGGATATTTTAATGACTGTTTTACTGTATTTTAATGTTGCTGTTTTACCTGCTTTTAACTATTTATACTGTTTCTTCAGGGACTGGATTGTTTTTATTGTTATTATGTGTGAAATGTTTTAAGTTTCATGTGCGATGCTCCGGTATTCCCTGGGAAACGTCTTCTCATTTTACACTGTATAACTGTTGCTTTGCAAGATGACAATAAAGGTTGATTGATTGATTGATTGAGTAGGTTGTTTGCTGGCAAAGGAAAATGGGATGTTTTTAAAACTGATTACAAGAGTTCAGTGCATGCTTGTTACAGTGAAGGGCAAAATTGGTTGGAGTAAGAAATGATTACGAGAGAAATTGAGGCCCTGGTGAAGAAAAAGAATGAGGCATGGAATAGTTATAAGCAGATGGGATAAAGTGCATCTCTGAAGGAGTTTCAGGAACTGAGGAGCATATTTCAGAAGGAAGTCAGAAGGGCAAAAAAGGGGCAGGAGATATAATTCTGGCACATAATGTTAAGAGAAATCCAAAGAGATCTTATAAGTACATTAAGGGATAGAGAGTGAGAGAATGGGGCCCCATTGAAACCTTGCCCATCTCTGTGTGGAGCCGAAAGAGATGGGCAAGGTCCTTAATGACTATTTCTCCTGTGTGTTTAATGTGAAGAAAAATGTGAAGACTGGGGAACTTGAGACAGTTAATGGAAGTGGCTTGAGTACGTGCAATTTCTTCTCTAGCTTCCCAGTGTCCTCAGGTATATCAGATCAGGCCCATGAGATTTATCCACCTTTATAGGCCTTAGGATGTTGAGCACCGCCTCAACTGTAATACTAATTATTCTCAAGACATTTCCATTAACTGTCCCAAGTTCCACAGTCTTCATCCAGTTCCACATCTTTTTCCTCAGTAAAGACAGAGAAGAAATACTCTTTAAGGACCTTGCTTATCTCCTGCCACTCCACACCTTACTCGTCTCCTGCAGCTCCACAGAGAGAGGGCTGGTTTGGTTTCTAAGGGGCCTTAATCCCTCTCTAGTCCCCTTCTTTTACTTACAAGGTATGAGGTGTTGCATTTTGTGAGGTCAAATATACAATTAATGTCATGACCCATAGGGCATTGATGTATAGAGGGATCTTGAGTTCCACGTCCATAACTCCACGTCCAATGTTCATAAGATAATGGATAGGCCAGGTTTGGAGGGATTTGGACCAAATGAGGGCATGTGGGGCCAGTGTAGCTGGGACATGTTGGCTGGTGTGGGCAAGTTGGGCCAAGGGATCTTTTTCTACCCTGTATCACTGTATGACTCTAACTCCCTGAAAGTGGCAGTTTAAGTAGATAGAATGGTAACATTTTTATGTTTGCTTTCATTAGTCAGGGCATTGAGTATAAGAGTCAGGACACCATGATGCAGCTTTATAGGATTTTGGTTAAGCTGTATTTGGAATATTGTGCGCAGTTCTGGTCACCCCAATAGAGGAAGGATGTGGAGGGTTTAGTAAGGGTGCAGAGAAAGGTTCCCAGAATGATACCTGGAATCAACGATGTTGACTATAAGGAAAGGTTGGACAGACTTGGATTGTTTTCTGTGGAACGTCCGAGTTTTAGAGGAGACCTGGCAGAAGCATATAAAATGATGAGAGGCATAGAATGGGTAAGCAATAAGACAATTTATCACACCCTGCCTTAGGAGAATACTTAACATCTGATGGAGAGACAAAGTAAGCAATGTGGACCTGTGGAAAAGAACAAGCCAGGAGCCCATTGACTTACAAATTTGAAGGAGAAAATGGAGTTGGATTGGACACACCCTCAGGAAACCTGCCACAAACATTACCCGGCAAGCCCTGAAATGGAACCCCCAAGGAAAAAGGAAAATAGGTCACCCCAGGAAGAGCTGGAGAAGAAGTGTCCAGCCAGAAATGTCTGAGAGTGGGCTCAACTGGGGAGATCTCAAAAGAACTGCCAACAACCGAGTGAGGTGGAGGACATTTGTCAATGGCCTATGCTCCCTAGAGGAGCAAAGGGCTTAAGAAGAAGAAGAAAAAAGAAAATAATGAATCTAAAGTGACAGGTAAGATGATAGAAGGTGGACAAAAATGCTGTAGAAACGATGATAGAAAGTGTGTTATAAAAATAGACAGTAGGGGATGCTCCCCTAAATGTAGAGCATTCACTCATTCATCGGACTATTATATAACCATATAACAATTACAGCACGGAAACAGGCCATCTCGGCCCTACAAGTCCGTGCCGAACAACTTTTTTTCCCCTTAGTCCCACCTGCCTGCACTCATACCATAACCCTCCATTCCCTTCTCATCCATATGCCTATCCAATTTATTTTTAAATGATACCAATGAACCTGCCTCCACCACTTCCACTGGAAGATCATTCCACACCGCTACCACTCTCTGAGTAAAGAAGTTCCCCCTCATATTACCCCTAAACTTCTGTCCCTTAATTCTGAAGTCATGTCCTCTTGTTTGAATCTTCCCTATTCTCAAAGGGAAAAGCTTGTCCACATCAACTCTGTCTATCCCTCTCATCATTTTAAAGACCTCTATCAAGTCCCCCCTTAACCTTCTGCGCTCCAGAGAATAAAGACCTAACTTATTCAACCTATCTCTGTAACTTAGTTGTTGAAACCCAGGCAACATTCTAGTAAATCTCCTCTGTACTCTCTCTATTTTGTTGACATCCTTCCTATAATTGGGCGACCAAAATTGTACACCATACTCCAGATTTGTTCTCACCAATGCCTTGTACAATTTTAACATTACATCCCAGCTTCTATACTCAATGCTCTGATAGCATACCAAAAGCTTTCTTTACCACCCTATCTATATGAGATTCCACCTTCAAGGAACTATGCACGGTTATACCCAGATCCCAGATTATGCCCAGATTATACCCCCCCAGGTTATACCCAGATTATGATGGGAATAATAAATACACGTGCTTTACTTACTTCCACCCACTTATCTTGTGGACTGTGCTGGCAATGATCAGCGTACACATTAAAATTTCTACACAACCAGTGTTTACTACAATTTTGGCGAGGTGTGATTGAAAAATGCATCCACAAACAAATGTTTAGGTAATGGTGTAGGAACAATATGAACATTTTGTTGTAGGAAGGGACTGCAGATGCTGGTTTAAACCGAAGATTTTATTTTTAATATTTTATTTTGCACAAAAAGTTAGTTAAAACAATTGAAGGAAAACGGAAAATAAATAAAAAGGTTCCTATTTAAGATAGACACAAAATGCTGGAGTAACTCACCAGGCAACATCTCTGGAGAGAAGGAATGGGTGCAGTTTTGGGTCAAGAGTCGGGGTGGAAGATTGCAACCTTCACGTGGTCCCCCCAGTTTCGACGAATGCAATCAAATACTTTCAAAGGGTAACTGGAAAAACAATTGATCAAACAGAACAAGTTGGCCTGCAACTTTAGGCTGTGCATGCCATACGCAAGAAGAAGGGTCAAGACCCTTCTGAAGGCCCTCCACTCAGTCTGAAGAAGGGTCTTGACCCGAAACGTTTAAACCAGCATCTGCAGTCCCTTCCTACAACAAAATGTTCATATTGTTCCTACATGACCCAAAACGTTACCCATTTCTTCTCTCCAGAGATGCTGCCTGTCTTGCTTGACTCAAGCATTTTGTGTCTATCTTCAATATAAACCTTTTTATTTATTTACCGTTTTTCTTCAATTGTTCAAAGTAACTTTTTGCAAAATAAAATGTTGTGTCTCCACACCTTTCTGAGGGTAATTGCAAACAGTAAATCATGTTGCAGGTTGTTTATTGTCACAAGACGGGGTCAGAGTTACAGGAAGTATTTAATTTTATTGGCCTCTGAAGTCCAGCGTCTGTGGATTTCTAGCAGAGTTTTGCTACATACCAGTTCAAAGCTGTTAAAAATGGTGGACAGCCATGCTTGCAGCCCAGGACTGTCTCGGCTGCAGGCTCCATGGAACTGTCGAGACAGTGGGAGTCAACGTATAACAGCTTCAGCTCACTGCTACATTCCCAGCCTTAACTACATTCTATCACTCTAAAATTGGTAGTGGTTTATTTCCGACTTTTAAATATTTCCCGTAGGCCAGTCCTCGTAGTTTTCAACTTTCATGAGTTGAAGCAGGTTTACAAATGTTGTTTCAGCTGGATACGCTAAAAAAATGGGTCCAAAATAGAATTACAGACTGAAGCCACACAGGAGAAGGCCTTTTGGTTGCGTCATGTCCAGAAAGAGCAATCTAATTAGCCCTGCTGTCCTGCCATTTCCACACAGCCTTGCAATTGTTTTTCCAGTTACCCTTTGAAAGCTATTTAATGAACTTCCTCTACCATTTGAAGCACTGTCCTCCAGAACGCCATTGTATACACCATTGCAAATTGTTGGTCAAGTGGTATCCGTTGAGGCAATGGGTTGGTTGATGTTGATGCAGGAATACAAACTGAAATATAAACCATCTCTTTGCTTCTCCAGATCCTGTTCCACTCAGAGTTTCTCCTGCAGTTTGTTTTGCTCCGGATGTTAGCAGCTGCCATCTCTTGTGTCAGCCATGGTATGAAAGTAGCCCTACTCGTAGAGTGGTGATAATGGACCTAGCTATATTTAAGAGGGAGTTAGATGTAGCCCTTGTGGCCAAGGGGATCAGAGGGTATGGAGAGAAGGCAGGTACGGGATACTGAGTTGGATGATCAGCCATGATCATATTAAATGGCGGTGCAGGCTCGAAGGGCCGAATGGCCTACTCCTGCACCTAATTTCTATGTTTCTATGTTTCTAACTTCAGGGATGTGGTTGGTGTCTCAGAGGGAGTGCATTTAGGAGCCTGTGATCATAACTCTTTAAGTTTCAAGGTTGTGATGGACATGGAAAAGGATGTACCGGAAACAAAGGTCCTAAATTGGCGAAGGCCGATTTCAATATCATAAGACCGTGCAAAAGTAGACTGGGAGTAGCTCCTTGCAGTTGAATCTACATCTGACGAATGGAAGATATTCAGGTGAAATAGTGAATGTTAAACACCAACTTGTTCCCACAAAGGTGAAGGATAAAACTCTGGTATTTTGAATGTATTTTGAGTGGTGGAGGAAGAAAACTGAAGGAAGCTTGTCATCATACTCAACAACGCTTTTGAATCCTCTCACTTTCGCCAAGTTAAATGTGTAGCCATGGACACTCACATGGGCTCCAGATATGCCTGCCTATAGGGAGGTTTCACGGCAGTCGGGTCACGACCCATGACCTGTACTGTTGCTACGCTACTCCAAATGGATTACACGTGATGAACTGCAGGTAAGCACTTACCATTGTTTCCAGCGTAGCGGGCCCTGTTAAAACCCGCTGAAATTGTCAATTTTTGCGCTGTAAATAATTATGGAAATCGGGATAAGCGTGTGAGACATTTAGCCTACTTCAGAATTCCAAAAGTGAGGAGAAATGACGGTAGATAAAAACAAGAGCTGAAGGGACAACAACAGTCAGAGTGCTTGGTGAACATTGGCCATTTGCTCACTGCATTTCATCAACAGTAAGGCATTATTTGTGTTTTTTTCTTGATTCCTTTGGCATCTAAAAAGTTTCAGAAGTGATAAATCTGGCTGTAATTTTTTTAAATCGCCCATGGTTCTCGTGGGTTTTTACATACAAAATGAAAACGCACCTGAAGAAAAATTTACAGCCAGATTTATCACTTCTGAGAATTTTTAGATACCAAAGGAATCAAGAAAAAACACAAATAATGCCTTACTTGATGAAATGCAGTGAGCAAACACGATAATTCCCAATATTTTCAAAGTTTACCAAGCACTTTAGCTGTTGTAGTCCCTTCAGTTCTCGCTTCTCTATACCTTCATTTCGCTTCACGTTTGGAATTGTAAAGTTGGGTACACGTCTCTCACACTTACCCCGACTCCCACAATTTTTTTCAGCGCAAAAATTCAACATTTTGGCGGTTTTTAACAGGTAGGAAAGTACGCGTTTCTAGCATTAATAACATATACCGGAAGTGACGGATGTCTTCCAGTTGGATTTAGCGGCTCCGTGCGTCGAGCCCTATGACCCAGTGACCTTTCGTGCAACCCCCCTATTTCGCGGTTACAATAACAATCACAATAATACTTTATTAGCCAAGTATGTTTTGCAACATACAAAGACATCGGGGGGGGGGAGAGTGCAGTGGAGAGATAAGTTTTTTTTGGCCTTCCATCACAGCTATGTGATGGATGTTTATGTGAAATGTGGTTGTGTTGTGTCTGGGGTCTATTTGTGTGTAATGTATGGCTGCAGAAACGGCATTTCGTTTGGACCTCCAGGGGTCCAAATGACAATTAAATTGACTCTTGACTCTTGAATTTAATTTGCCAAGTCAGACATACAAATAAAAAGCAACGGAACACACAAAATACATTTTAACATAAACATCCACCACAGTGACTCCTCCACATTCCTCACTGTGATGGAAGGGAAAAAATAGTTCAAATCTATTCCTTTCTATGCTCTCCTGCGATTGGGGGCCTCGGGCCCTCCGTTGATGGGACGATCATGACTCCCATAGCCGGCGGCATTTGGGCCATCCCCATCGTGGCGGTCAGCTCCTGCATCAGGGGGGATGTCAGCTCCCCCACGCCGGAGATCGGACCTTGGGTCGGGGCTGGTCGAGCCCCTGCGTCGTTGGAGCTTCCCGACTGGGCCTCTCCCGAGACTGTGAGCTCTTGATGGTAAGTCCGCAGGCTGCAGTTGGCGCGATCCCAGGCAAGGGATCAGCTCCGATGTTAAGTCCACACAGCGCGGTGGGGCTCAAGTCAGTCTGAGGAGGCCTTCAGCTTCATCGTAAACAATTGCATCTCCGGCAAGTTAAGAAACTGAATAAAAAGTTTCCCCCAACCCGCTCCCCCTCCCCCACATAAAACAAACCAGAGAACATTTACACAAACTTTTAACACACACTAAAATTAAAACAACAACGAAAAACAGAACTCAAAAACAGAAAAAGACAGACTGTTGGCAGGGCTGCCAATCGTGCAGCGCCCCTGGTGGTCGAACAACTCTTGTTTCAGGCGTACACTGGCACCATACCCCAACTCTTCCGCTACATTGACGATTGCTGAGGAATGGTTGATGGAATTTAATACAGAATAACATGAGATTTGCATTTTGGAAGCACTAACATAGGCAGGACCTACACAGTGAACGGTAGGGCTCTGGGGAGTGTTGTAGAACAGTGGGATCTAGGAATACATAGTTCGTTGAAGATGGCATCAGAGGTAGGTAGGGTGGCCAAAAAGGCTTTTGGTACATTGGCCTTCATCAGTCACACTATTCAGCATAGAAGTTGGGAGTGTTATGTATCGCCCTGAACAATATCAACAACTGTATTTAGAATATTGTGTTCAGTTCTGGGCAGAGGAAAGATGTTGCCAAGTTGGAAAAAGTGCAGAGAAAATTTACAAGTATGTTGCCAGGGCTCCAGGGTCTGAGTTATAGGCAGAGGCTGAGTAGGCTGGGACTCTATTCCTTGGAGTGCAGGGGGATGAGGGATGATCTTATAGAGATGAATAAAGTCATGATAAGAATAGATTGGGTAGACACGCAGAATCTGGCCCAGAATAGGGGGATCGAGAACCAGAGGGCATAGGTTTAAGGTAAAGGGGGAAAGATTTTATAGGAATCTGAGGGGTAACTTTTTCGCACAAAGGGGAGTGGGTGTATGGAACAAGCTGCCGGATGAGGTAGTTGAGTCAGGGACTATCGCAACATTTAAGAAGCAATTAGACAGGTACATGGGTAGGACAGGTTTAGAGGGGTATGGGCCAAACACAGACGAGGGGGACTAGTGTAGATGGGACATGTTGGCTGGTGTGCAAGTTGGGCCGAAGGTCCTGTTTCCACACTGTATCACTCTATGACTTTATCTGCAAGGAAGAGAGTGACAGTGGTTTAGGAAGGGAAGGCTACAGCCTAGTGACATATTGTCTTTCTTCCCTGTTCACACCCTCCCTCTACTCATATCACAGAGGAGTAAGAAAACAATGACCTCATAGCTTGTTCCAGCATTATACATGGAGCAAAAAGATAACTTCAGATACATTTTAGTATATGGTCATACACCCCAGGATGCCATGCAATTCCTTGTTCACATGAAGTGCACAAAGTAAAAAAAGTACATTACGAAGTAATGATGAAGCAATGAAAATCACAGAAGAGCAGATGTAGGCCATCTTGTCCAGGAAGGTGATGAATGGATGCTACCCCTGCCCTCGGCATCCTAAGCCAAGAGAAAACTGGGTAGCGTTTCTGCGACTGAAAACGACTCACGTGCTAGTGCTGAAAATGTGAGAGTGGGAAGATTTGATATAGCTGGAGTGTACTTTCAGATTGTATTATCAACACTTTTTCCTTCCCAAAAAATCATGCTCATTGGGAAAATAACCTTTCAACTATGGCATTAGAGGACCACTGGCTGTGAAATTGGAGCTTTACAAGGCTATCAACAGATGAGAAAATCGCATGAACATTTTATATCTGTTTCAATGGGATGGACACTTGTCATATTTATCTCCTCTGTCTCTTCCTTCTCTGGCTTTAGAATGCCGAATCCAAATGTAATGCTTCTACCTTTGTTTCTTGTAAAGTTGACCAGGACATCTTAGCACAATTAGAGTTCGAACATTCTATTTAAGGGACAGTGTCCCTGAGTTGATTTGGCTAAACACTGTAGTTCATCGTTCTTGTACCATCTCAGAGTATACTCAATCCTACTCCCACAGCATACAAAGATTGGCAATTTGTTCTGTAGAATTGTGGCCATGAAGCTGTGCCATGTTTGCCCATGTGATCCTGGAACTATGCCAAAATGGCACACGATAGTGCTAAACATTTTGCACCACCTTACTCACCATTGTCCTGTGGTGGTCTGTGTCAAGTTTCGTTCAGATTTATGTTATATTTTACAAGTTATTCATAATTTTTTAATTTAGAAATTCAAGTTTAAGAAAAATTTAGCTGCTAAAATCCTTGCTTGCCCAGCTTGCAACAAAGTTGCAGTCGAGGAACACTCAGTCCTTCCAGCAAGATTTTAGCTGAACAGGAGGGGTAGAGGGAAGGTTGCATTATTTTTTAAAGTCCTCGAAGCAAGAGGAGGGGGAGGCTGTGCTGGGGGATGTGCCCCTGCACAGTTGGGATCTATGGGTGAGTGCTGGAATATGGGGGAACGGGTGAGTGGTGGAATATTGCGTTGGGGGAATGGGTTGCATTGGGGGAATGGGTTGTGTTGGGGGCCAGACCCCCCCGTGTGACAGGGACCCAACGGGTTCCAGTTGGTCTAGTATATTACTAAAACTCTCATCTTGTCTGTATGTGTGCGTGCATGCAATTCATGCCCTGAATTACAACAAAACCGTACATAATAGCACTACAATTTTTGGGCCACCTTACTCACCATTGTCCTGTTGTGTGGTGTATCAAGTTTTGTTCAGATTGATGGTATATTTTACAAGTTATTCACATTTAAAACTTTAAAATTTTACTTTTCACTTACCTTCTCAGTGTCAAAAACCCAAATTCTTGCTGGCCCTGCCCGCAAAAATGTTGCAATCACAGGACACTGAGTCCTGGCAGCAAGTGAAATCCAATTTTTTTTTCCTGGCAGCATTTAAAAAAAAGTTTAAAATAAGGGAGGGTGCATAAGGGGAAATGAGCCGCCCCTACACAGTTGGGACCTATGGGTGAATGGTGGAAAATTGCATTGGGGGAACAGGTGAATGGTGGAATAGGCCTCCCGTGGGGGCTATCGCTGAGGGGGAATATTGCATTGGGGGACCAGGCCTCCTGTGTGACAGGGACCCAATGGGTCCCACTTGGTCTAGTAACATCTAAATCTCTTGTCATTTTTTAATCTATATGCCTGAAGAATCAGAATGAATTACAGTTAAATTACTTTCCTGATATTTAAACGAGAAATATTGCCCTACACATTTGAAGGGCTCATATTCTCTCAGATACTTTGGGATTTTTATAATCTCCATCTGAGGAGTAGGTCTATTGGTTGTTGTGTCTGATGGATGTCAATGGTAAAAATGCTGCATTTCTTCAATGGTACACAAACATGTTAGGCTAGATTATGTGTTCAAGCTTGGAGTACCTGATCACCTTCTGATTCAGGCCGAAGTGTTGCCTCTGGGAATTCAGTGAAGAATGGAGACATCTTCTTATTGACCACCTGGTGATGGAATTGAAGAAACTTCAAGTTTGCTGTGCTGTTTGCTATTTTGCTGCAGTTGTTTCAGGTAAAATGTGGTTGGTGGCTCTCATTCAGCTCTTCCATCCAGAAAACATTAAATTTATAACTTGGCATTGGATTGTCATTCCACAGGATCTGGGAGCTCAGAAATGGAACTCCACTTTTATTATTGTCCCACTGGGCTTTGTCCAAAATGCTCTAATGTTTGCAGTGCCTGGAGACTTCATTATGCTCAATCATTTCATTACACTGGTACAAAACAGTTTTAAAAGTCTTGACCCCATTCCCCCGTCCTTCTTATAAGCATAAAATCTTCATTCATATAATTGATAAAAAATAAAGTTATTCAGTGAAGGAGAAGGTTGCATGCTGAGTTTTTTTTTTTAAAGCATGCTCAGAATTTAATGTGCTAATATTTTTGGATTGGTTTAAATCCCAAAATTATGTATACTTTTGGGTGGCTCTATGCATATATTTTCTACTGCACTGCATGATTGATCAAAGCCATATTTTTATTGTGTGCATCTTGGAAGACTTTGGCTTTTAGTGGGCACACATTGTCTGTTCACACCTGATCATGTGCATTTCTCCAATTCAGCATTGGCCCGACAGTGGCATTTTCTCTCTGCAGGTAGTAAGTATCCCATGGTGGATTGCCTGAGCAAGGCAAACTCACAACAGTGTGGCTGTGGAAAGGAAACGTTTCGGAAAGTAATGGGGTAAATGCCAGATATATATTTTAGGAGGATGTCGACACAAGCAACAGCAGAAGTGCAGATGCTGACACATCGTTGTAAAACATAATCGAGTGGGTGGGAAAAAGATGCCGCATCTTTCAAGGAAGTGGCAAAACAAGCAATGGATCTTGCAGATGGTGTTGCCAGTGGCTAGCATCTCAGTCCTTGAGTAAACAATAGGTAGGGGGAAGCTGTTCCTGGCAGCTGTTGTTTTAAGAGCCAGGAGTCAGATTCAAAATTCAGAGTTCTAGAACACAACCTCTGTGCAAAAGAGTTTGTCCTTACAGCCTCATTACAATTTTAACAATCTTCAAAAGCCCCATCACCTCCTTCTTCTTAATCTCAAACAGAGCTGGCATATTATCATTCTTCACACCGATCTCACTGTCCTCCATGTCATTCTCTTTGGTAAAACAGATGCTAGTGTTTGTTTAAAACCTCGCCTATATCCCCTGACTCCAAGCACAATTTCCCTCCTTTGTCACTGAGTTACCTTCACCCTGATCAACCTGTGGGAGATTTTTTAATCCTACTCGCCAAAGCAATATTGCGGCCCTTTTTGATCCTTCTAATCACATGCTTAATTTCCTTGTGTTTCTCAAAGTTTGTGTCTGATTCCTTCCTCTTTAAACCTTGCATGTGGTTCCTTTTAATGTGACCAAATTTACAATCTCATCAGTCATCACGACTTCCCTTTCCCTGACCGGATCATGTGGTCCTGAACTTCAATCAACTGGCCTTTAAATAACTCCCACATGTCAGATGTGGACGTACCTAATGACAACTGCTCCCAGTATACTCTCCTGAGCTCCTGCCTAATAACGTTATAATTTGCCTTACTCCAATCCCTCAAGGTCAAGCCTTCTCCCTGTTCAAAACACCTGGCTCGTAACTTGTTATCGTATCCTAGATTGGGAGGCCTAATATTTGGCTGCTCTCTCCTACAGCGAAAGGACTGGCATCTAACCTGCTGTCATTACTCTCCCTGGTGAGAACCTGAAGCCTAGCTCTTCTTCAGACCCTCTCCCTGGGCATGGCCTCTGTCTCTCTCCCAGAACCGTGGCCTCTGGCTTGCTACCAGCTTCATGCATCTTTAACAGATTGGCTGATGAAGAAGAGAAAGCTAGAAAGTGGCTATGAATTACCATGGGAGCAGTGCCTCTCATTTAAAGCGGATTGTAGTATAAAAGTGAGCAAGTTTTACAACAACTGTGCAAGGTGACATTTAAAGAGCTATGTATAATTCATTCCCCTTGTTTAAGGAACGATATATTATGATGCAGTGCAGTAAGCATAAACATACTTCTACAGGAACTCAACAGACTAGGCAGCATCTGAGGAGGGAACGGACAGACCACAAGTTCGGATTGGGACAGTTCTACAGACTGATGAAGTAGCAAGGGAGAAAGTTGGAAAAAAAAGGTGGAGATGAGGCAAAGAGTGGCAAGTGATAGGTGGATACAGGTGAAGGGGGTGATTGGCTGATGGATGGAGATAGTGAAAGGCTAGAGGTGAAAAGGAAAGGGTTTCAGATAAGGGAAGAAGTGGAGAGGTGAAATGTAACGGTTGCGGGAGGGATATGGGTGGAATGGGACAAGGGTGTTCAGTAAGCCTTGTTTAATGGGATTGACATGAGGAAAGGTTAAGCAAGTTTGGTCTGTAGGCACTGACATTTGGAATAATGAGAGGTGATTTTATTGAATTGTGTCGTTTCTGAGGGACCTTGATAGCGTAAATTCTGAAAGGATGTTTATCCTTGTGAGTAAATACTGAAAGGATGTTTATCCAGAGGGCATGGTCTCAGAATAAGAGGCTGTCCATTTAAAACTGAGAGGGGTAGGATTACATTGCTCAGTCTTTGGAATTCCATGGAGTTCTTTTGAACCTGTAGTGGCATAATCCTTGAATGTATTTAAAACTGTAATAGATACAATTTCAATCAGTAAAGAAATCACGGATTATGGTACTAGAAAGTGGACGAGAACATTTAGATCAGTCCCAATCTTACTGAATTGTGAAGCAGGCTCAAGGGGCCGTAGTCTTGTCCCTATTTCTCTTGGTCTTAGAAATGGGTAGTTTTGTTTATATAGACAGATTGTTCTCCAACCTTTTATGCATATCTTTCAAAATTTCTTGTGAATTGAACATGAAATTCAAAGCACAAGCTTTGTTGCTTCAATTATTTAAAACATCACAACAAACATATCTGCATGATGCAGGATAAATCTAGTAACCATAGTTTGTACCCCAAATTGTACATTATAACGGTGAAGAAACTAGAATAGATTGGAAGTTGATTGAATAAGAAATGGCTTAATAACTCGCTTCTTGTTTGTTTTTATTCAAATTTGTAATTTACAGAGCCTTGTGATCAGGAAATAAGTTTATCTTTTCATTAGATGAGAACAAAAGCAGTGCTTGAACTGTGCACCATGTTAGGCAGCAACTGTGGAGAAAGAAACAGTTAACGTTTCAGATCAATGACCTAATGAAAGGTGACACAGGAGTGAATTTTTCAAGTAAGTTTGGCCCTGGTTTTAATCTTTAGCAGCTGTATACTTTAAGAAAGTACATATTGTAATTTGCAATGGGGTCTGGTAGTTCTGTTTTGACAGACAAAAGAACACTATCTCTTGCTCCCAGTCTCTAAACTCTCAAAGCCAAAGGGACAATAGTCAATAAGGACTGTCTGTTTATGCTTATCCATCCTCCAGAATTTCGTGGTTGTGTGGACGAATTGTTGGTCCACTGTGAGACTGTGATGCGTAATATCACATCAATTGCAAACATTTAAGCCAGACTGCCACGTTCATGCCAAGACTATAAAATCTGTTACCACTGCACGCACAGCATTGAATACTGATAGCTGTGTTTCACACGCCAGCTGTCAGTCCAGAACAGCTTTTTCTCGTGTGATGTTGTCTTCTTGAAACTGGTATGCAAAATTTACCATCACTGCCAGAATAGCTGGGACTGAGTGGTGCCACATCTCAGTCTCTGTTCGTATGTGCTGCAGCAACCACTGCTTGAATTCATGAGATATCCTTTCTTGTGCTAGCCACTTACTGCAGTAATGTTATCTTAAACTATGCCAGTCAAACTATAATATTGAGAAGGTTATGGCTTTTGTTTTGTTGACAGGATGAATAGCATAGGCTATATCTGTGAAATCTAATTTCCATGCAGATGTTGATAAGCCCCTTTCTCCACAAAAAGACCAGCAATGGAGCGTGTTAAACAAAATTAATTACTTGGAAACCTGTGGTGTTATTTCAGTCTTCAGTGAAGGAAATTTGTCTTCAGCTTTTTGTTGTTCGTCCAACTTAAATTTCCATACTTGTGTACCTTGCTCAGATTTCTGTTGGAAAGCCTGGAACTCTGGCCCTATTTCTGAAATGCTAATTGTATAAAATCTCTGGCAGTGCATGCCACCATTTGGGAAATTAGTGAAAAATGTTCCCGTTCATCTTGAGTTCATTTAAGATCATCCTGCGATCCAGCTTTGAAGAACTCTCGCCAGCACACTTACAAATCAGTTTCTGGAACTGCATTCCTATAATTTCAATTGTGCTTGAAGTCAAGGGTTCAGTCATTGAGCTTTGGGCTTGAGTTTATATCATTGAGGTGACGACATTTTCATAGTCTCGCTAAGTATCATTCATGCTTTACTCTTGCTTCTTTTATGATAATGTCTGTGGGCGGTATGGTGGCCCAGCATGGTGGCGCAGCGGTAGAGTCACTGCCTTACAGCGTTAACAGCACCAGAGACCTGGGTTCAATCCTGACTACGGGTGCTTGTCTGTACGGAGTTTGTGCATTCTCCCCGTATCCTGCGTGGGGTTTCTTCGAGAATTTTGGTTCCCCTACACTCCACAGATGTACAGGTTTGTACGTTAATTGGCTTGGTATAAATGTAAAACATGAACATGTCCCTAATGTAGGATAATGTTAATGTGCAGGGATCGCTGGTCGCTGCAGACTCAGTGGGCTAAAGGGCCTGTTTTCGTGCTGTATCGTTAAACTAAACTGGACTAATGGCGTTTAAAAAACGTTTTAAATTATGGTGATCTAGGATCAAATAGTATAATAAAACTGCAATGCAGTACCATTGTTATATTGCACTGTGAGGTTTGGTCGTACATTAACCCATGGAGACATCAAAGATGTAGCTTAATCCTGTGATTGAAATCAGTTTTATATTCCTAAATCTGCATACAGCACACAAATTGATAACTGGAAAGATTTGTTGACGGGATGCTTTTTCAATTGTACCTTTGATTAATCGCAATGAATGTAAAGAACTCCATACTAGCAGACCTTCTTAATGGACCTTTATGTAACATGGGCCACAATGGAAGATAATCTGTCTTATTTCTCTACTGTAGTATTCCAAGGTGCATTAACTTGAAGAGGGGGTGAGAGATTGCATCCTTCACCTGGTCCGCCCTGTTTCAACGAATGCAATCAACCTGGAGTGTACAATCAAATAAGATCAAATAGAATAAGTTGTCCTACAACTTTAGGCTGTACACACCATACGCAAGAAGAAGAACTTCAAGAGATGCTCTGACATCATTTTTCATTGCATTTGTGGCAATGGTTTTATGTGCATTTCCAATTTGGAAAGCCACGTGAAATACTTATTCAGTAAGAAAAACAACAATTGTGTAATTTATATTGCACAGGTCAATATAGTTGCACACCTGTACATGGTACCTATGACTGCACACCTGTACATGGTACTAACACCATCATCAAGTATGCAGATGATACAACGGTGATTGGCCTCATCAGCAACAACGATGAGCTGGCCTACAGGGAGGAGGTCCAGCACTTAGCAGCATGGTGCGCTGACAACAACCTGGCCCTTAACTCCAAGAAGACCAAGGAGCTCATTGTAGACTTCAGGAAGTCCAGAGGTGGCACGCACACCCCCATCCACATTAACGGGACGGAGGTGGAACGTGTTTCTAGCTTCAGGTTCCTGGGAGTCAACATCTCCGATGACCTCTCTTGGACCCACAATACCTCTACTCTGATCAAGAAGGCTCATCAGCGTCTCTTCTTCCTGAGGAGACTGAAGAAGGTCCATCTGTCTCCTCAGATCCTGGTGAACTTCTACCGCTGCACCATCGAGAGCATCCTTACCAACTGCATCACAGTATGGTATGGCCACTGCTCTGTCTCCGACCGGAAGGCACTGCAGAGGGTGGTGAAAATTGCCCAACGCATCACCGGTTCCACGCTCCCCTCCATTGAGTCTGTCCAAAGCAAGCGCTGTCTGCGGAGGGCGCTCAGCATCGCCAAGGACTGCTCTCACCCCAACCATGGACTGTTTACCCTCCTACCATCCGGGAGGCGCTACAGGTCTCTCCGTTGCCGAACCAGCAGGTCGAGGAACAGCTTCTTTCCGGCGGCTGTCACTCTACTAAACAACGTACCTCGGTGACTGCCAATCCCCCCCCCCCCCCCCCCCCCCCCCGGACACTTATTATTTATTTTTTATTCAAATCGTTTGCTATGTCGCTCTTCAAGGGAGATGCTAAATGCATTTCGTTGTCTCTGTACTGTACACTGACAATGACAATTAAAATTGAATCTGAATCTGACACATTGTATATCAAGCCTGTGGTACCTGTGCAACAAAACAATAATACTATGTTTTTGCAGAGAAGTATTTTCCTTTAAATATGACATGTAACAACTACCAACAATCATCACGTCATTATTATCTTTGGCAAACTTCAGAGTGATAGCTTGGTGCAGTAAATGCACTTTCCAATCCTGGACACTGACGATCAGGATTCTAACACCTATCACCCCTATTTCCACCAACAGAATGAACATTCCTTTCACTAGAGCATGGAGTAAAGAATTCAGAAAAAGGCACAAAGTGCTAGAGTAACTCAGCGGTTGAGGCAGCACTTCTGGAGAGCATGGATATTTTGCTCATATGATTCTAATTTCACCCTCCCCCTGTTTTTCTCACTCTTTCCCCATGAAGACTCTGACTTTACTACCTTTAATAACACTCTTCTTCTGAAACTGCTCTTCCTGGCACGATAGATGTTGGGACGTTATCAGTAGTGGGAGAGTCTTGAATAACTACAATATAAAAGATGTACAAATTTAAAAATGACGTATGTAGAGAGTTCTTCCTCCCGAAGGTGGCAAATCACTGGAATTCACTGCCCCAACGTGGTGGCAGTGGGTTCATAGAATTATTTAAAGTGGAAATGGGTGAATATTTGATAAATCAAGGTTTATTATCAAGGCTTAATTTATTACTCAGAGAGTGGTAGCGGTGTGGAATGAGCTTGCAGTGGAAGTGGTGGAGGCAGGTTTGTTGGTATTATTTAAAAATAAATTGGATAGGCATATGGATGAGAAGGGAATGGAGGGTTATGGTATGAGTGCAGGCAGGTCGGACTAAGGGAAAAAGGTTGTTCGGCACGGACTTGTAGGGCCGAGATGGCCTGTTTCCATGCTGTAATTGTTATATGGTTATAAGGAACAGAGGGGTACGAGGAACTGTCTTAGAAAAGGATCTGAGGCCAGCCATAGCACTCTGTTGAGGAAATATTATATAATAGAACTGCTCGGATAGTAACTTTTATATAAGCCAGGTAATTTGCAAAAGAAACACTTAAGGTTTTCAGAAACACATGTATCCTGAAGAAATAAAGTACAAAGAGACACATACAGCGAACAGATGAATCAAAACATTGAAATGCTAATCTGAACCTGCATAGCTTAGTTTATTGCTTTGAGGCAATTGTAACATTGGAGGAAATTGTATTTGATATGATTGTGTTGAAGAATGGATTACTGAATGGGGCCTCTTCTTAGGCCAGAGGTCATCTGCTCTTTCTCTATGGCACATTTTTGAGCTCTGACGTGACATAAAGATGAAGTGTTATGGCCGGTTATGCTGAGATCGAGACAGACTTCAAGGTTGAAATATAATACTCTGTAGTTAGCCTTGGCTATGTTAAATTAGAATGAGATTGAGATAAGGAATAGGATGTGTGTGAAGGGGAGTAGTTGCTTGGAGAGGAAAATAATCAGATTGATGGATTTATTTATAGAAAGTCGAAGCAGATGTAATTCTGATGTAATGGTCTGAGTTGTGAATTTACACTTTGTTCTGTAATATTTGTAAAAGACCTTGTAGAGAGATTGGAAATACAGCTCCCAGAGATAGGAGGAAAAGGGGCTGCAAATTAGAATGAAGCTGTATCCTGACACCAAACACTTATTAAGTTGACAGATTTACGACCCATATATGCTTGGTTGGGGAGGTGTGTGTGGGTTTTGAACTTAGAAACTGTAATTCGGCAAACTCATATAATTAATGTTTTAATACATAGGTAATAGTATTTTAAACTGTGTAAAATTGTAGTGAAACCATTTATGCAAATGTATTGTGTCTAAGTAGGGTTGTAAACATTAGACTTTGTTTAGATTGAACAACCATACAATAACATTGCAATAATAATAATAATAATATCTATTATAGTTCATAGCTTATGAGGTTGTAGTGTTTAATAGCCTGATGGCTGTGGGGAAGTAGCTCTTCCTGAACCTGGACGTTACAGTTCTCAGGCTCCTGTACCTTCTTCCCGATGGCAGTGGTGAGATGAGTGTGTGACCAGGATGGTGTGGGTCTTTGATGATGTTTGTAGCCTTTTTGAGGCAGCGACTACGATAGATCTCTTCGATGGTGGGGAGGTCAGAGCCGGTGATGGCCTGGCATTGTTTACAACTTTTTGCAGTCTTTTCTGCTCCTGGACATTCAAGTTGCCAAACCAGGCCACGATGCAATCAGTCAGTATGCTCTCGGCTGTGCACCTGTAGAAGTTCAAGAGAATCCTCTTTGACATACCGAATCTCCGTAATCTTCTCAGGAAGTAGAGGTGCTGATGTGCTTTCTTTATGATTCTATCAGTGTGCTGGGTCCAGGAAAGATCGTTGGAAATATGCACGCCCAGGAATTTGAAATATTTGACCCTCTCCACCATCGTCTCATTGATGTAAACAGGATTGTGTGTCCTCAACCTTCTTCTTCCAAAGTCCACAATCAGTTCTTTGGTTTTGCTGATATTGAGAGCCAGGTTCTTGTGCTGGCACCATATGGTCAGTCGGTCGATCTAACTTCTATACTCTGACTCATCACCATCTGTAATTCATCCCACAACGGTGGTGTCGTCATCGAACATGAAAGTGGAGTTCACACTATGTCTGGCTACACAGTCATGAATATAGAGTGAGTAGAGCACGCAGCGTTGAAGTGCCGTACTGATTATCACTGAGGATGAAGTGTTTCTGCCAATTCGAAAAAACTGTTGTCTGTGGATGAGGAAGTCGAGGAACCAATTGCAGAGGGATGCGAAGATATACAGCTCCGTGAGTTTTGTAACCAGCTTGGAGGGGATGATGATATTGAACACCGAGCTGTATTCTATAAACAACAGCCTGATGTAAGTGTTTTTATTGTCCAAGTGGTCCAGTGCGGAGTGGTGAGCCAGTGAGATCGCATCCTCCGTGGACCTATTGACGGTAGGCGAACTGTAGTGGGTCGAGGTTCTTATTGAGGTTGTAGTTGATATGCCCCATAACTAACCTCTCAAAGCACTTCATCACCACGGACGTTAGTGCCACTGGTCGATAGTCATTGAGGCACGTCACCTTCCTCATCTTGGGCACCGGTAGTATTGATGCCCTCTTAAAGCAGAAGGAAACCTCAGACCTCAGCAGTGAGAGATTGAAAATGTCCACAAAACCCCCTGCCAGTTGGTCTGCACAGGTTTTGAGAACTTGACCGGGTATACCATCAGGTCCAGGCGCTTTCCGAGGATTCACCCCCCTGAAGGATCTTCTGACGTCAGCCTCTGTGACTGTGACAGTAATACCATGAGAGTGAATGGGGGCTCGGGAAGGCACATCAGTGTTCTCCCTATCAAAGCGTGCAACACTGACTGCTCTTGTCTTTCTCCATAGTAAAAATAGAGGAGAAATACTCATCGAGGACCTTGCCCACCTCCTGTGGCTCCACACAGAATTGACAGCTTTGATTCCTGAGGGGACCCATCCACTCTCTGGTTACCCTTTTCCCCTTTATGTACATAAAATCTATTTGGATTATACTTAATGCTATCTGCCAGAGCTATCTCCTGCCCCTGTTTTGCCCTTCTGATTTCCTTTTTTAGTTTGCTCTGTAATTCTAGAAAATCCTCTAGTGGTACACTTGATCCCAGCTGCTTGTACCTATCCCATGCATCCTTCTTAATCTTGATCAAAGCTTCAATTTCCCTCATCATGCAAGCTTCTACATTTGCCGGCCTTGCCCTTCACTCTGACAGAGACACGTGCCTGTCCTGAGCTCTTGTCAGCACACTTATAAAAACATCCTACTTTCATGACGTTCCTTTTCTTTCAAACAACCTACTCCAATCAATTTGAGCGAGTCTCCCTCTCCTACCCTCAATGTTGGCCTGATCCCAAATTTAGGATTTTAACTCATGGGCCGTCTCTGTCCATATCCATAACTAACTTAAACCTAATTGAACAGTGGTCACTGGTCCCAAAAGGCTCATCCATGAACACTTCATCCACTCGCCCCTCCCAATTACCCAAGACTCGATCAAGCGTTGCCCTCTCATGTGTGGGGGCCTTCACATACTGCTTGAGAAAACTCTCCTGAACACTTCTGACAAAATGCACCCCGCCTAAACCTTTTACACTATGAAATTCCCAGTCATTATTGGGAAAGTTAAAATCCCCGATTGTCACAGCATTATTTGATCTGCAGCTCTATCTAGCATATTTATTCTTCTAATTCCCGTGAACTATTTGGGGGGCCTGTTGTACACCCCCAACAAGGTGATCATCTCTTTCTTGCTCCTCAGCTCCACCTGTATAGCCTCACTAGACGAACCATCCGTAATATCACCTCTGAACACAGCCGTAACATTTTTCTTAACCAATAATGCAACCTTCCCTCCTCTTTTACCCTCACCCCCGTCTCTCTTGAAGCTGCTGTGCCCTGGAATGTTGAGCTACCAGTCCTGCCTTTATCTTAACCAAGTTTCAATAATGGCTTCAATGTCCCAGTCGCACATATTTATCCATGACCTAAGGTCATCTGCATTCAACAGCATTCCTTCCTCGCTCTCTACCATCCTGCTGCCTCTAAACTTTCTCTCATCACCCTCCATGCCAACTTCTAACCTCTTGCCTGCTTCTGCCCTGTATAACATCCCACCCTAGTGCCAATCTAATTTAAACTCACCCGTGTAGTACTAATGAACCGGCCTGCCAGGAGATTGATAGGCCTTCAGTTAAGGTGCAACCCATCTCAAGTCAAGTCAAGTTTATTTGTAACATACACATATGAGATGTGCAGTGAAATGAAAGTGGCAATGCTCGCGGATTGTGCAAAAAACCACAGAACAGAATAGAACAGAATCAGTAATTACATATAAGAAAAAAACAAAAAAACCCCCAGCAATTTTAAAAAGACACAACACAACAGTAAGTTGGTACAGTAAATTAGTCCCTGGTGAGATAAGAGTTTACAGTCCTGATGGCCTGTAGGAAGAAACTCCATCTCATCCTCTCTGTTTTCACAGCGTGACAACGGAGGTGTTTGCCTGACCGTAGCAGTTGGAACAGTCCATTGCCAGGGTGGTAGGGGTCCCCCATAATGTTGCTGGCTCTGGATCTGCACCTTCTGTTGTATAAGTCCTGCAGGTAGGCGAGCGTGGTTCCCATAGTGTGTTCGGCCGAACGCACAACTCTCTGCAGAGCCTTCTTGTCCTGGGCAGAGCAGTTCCCAAACCAGATTGTGATGTTGCCGGCCAAGATGCTTTCTACATCCCCTGAGTAGAAGCACTGAAGGATCCTCAGAGACTCTGAATTTCAATAGACAATAGGTGCAGGAGTAGGCCATTTGGCCCTTCGAGTCAGCACCGCCATTCAATGTGATCATGGCTGATCATGATCATCCCCAATCAGTACCCCGTTCCTGCCTTCTCCCCATATCCCCTGACTCTGCTATTTTTAAGAGCCCTATCTAGCTCTCTCTTGAAAGCATCCAAATAACCTGCCTCCACCATCCTCTGAGGCAGAGAATTCCACAGACTCACCATTCTCTGTGAGAAAAAGTGTTTCCTCATCTCCGTTCTAAATGGCTTACTCCTTATTCTTAAACTGTGGCCCCTGGTTCTGGACTCCCCCAACATCTGGAACCTGTTTCCTGCATCTAGCGTGTCCAAGCCCATAACAATCTTTCAATGAGATCCCATCTCATCCTTCTAAACTCCAGAATGTACAAGCCCAGCCTTTCCATTCTCTCGGCATATGACAGTCCCGCCATCCCGGGAATTAAACTTATAAACCTACTCTGCACTCCCTCAATAGCAAGAATGTCCTTCCTCAAATTAGGGGACCAAAACTGCACACAATACTCCAGGAGTGGTCTCACTAGGGCTCTGCACAACTGCAGAAGGACCTCTTTGCTCCTATATTCGATTCCTCTTTTTATAAAGGCCAACATGCCATTCGCTTTCTTCACTGCCTGCTGCATGCTTACTTTTATAGACTGATGTACAAGGACCCCCAGATCCTGTTGTACTTCCCCTTTTCCCAACTTGACGCCATTTAGATAGTGATCTGTACCAAAGAATGCCTCTCCAGCTTGCTTGAATGACTACCGACCCTCATCTCGGTAGTCATGAAATGCTTCGAGAGGCGGTCACGAAACACATCTGCGCCTTCCTCCCTCGCAACATGGACCCGCTACAGTTTGCATACCGTACAAACAGATTTCCGCAGCTGTCTGAGGTGGTAAAGGCGTTGCCTTGCCTTACTCGCCAGTGCGGCAGCGTGTGATGTCCATGTCAGATCCTCTCTGATGTGGACTCCCAGGTATTTAAAGCAGCTCACCCTGTCCACAGTAGCTCCATTTATCTCTAGTGGTGTATACATCCTCGGTTGTTGTGCCCTTCTAAAGTCTACAATCAGCTCCTTAGTTTTTATGACATTCAAGAGGAGGCTGTTGTCCTGACACCAGAGTGCCAGATCAGCCACCTCCTCCCAGTAGGCCTTCTCATCGTTGTCCGAGATCAGGTCCACCACCACAGTGTCATCAACAAACTTGATTATAGAGTTGAAGCTGAACCTGGCCACACAGTCATGTGTGTACAGGGAATACAGTAGGGGGCTGAGGACACAATCCTGGGGAGATCCTGTGCTCAGGGTGAGGGTGTTCGATGTATTTCCTCCCATCTTGACTACCTGGGGCCTGGCGGTGAGAAAGTCCAGGACCCAGGCACACAGGGGAGTGTTCAGCCCCAATTCCAGCAGCTTCTCAGCAAGTCTGGTGGGGAATATCGTATTGAAGGCTGAACTGAAGTCTATGAACAGCATCCTCACATAGCCCCCTTTCTGGCTGTCAAGGTGAGAGAGAGCGGTGTGCAGAACCTGGGAGACTGCATCGTCCGTAGATCTGTTTGGATGGTATGCGAACTGTAGTGGGTCCATGTTGCGAGGGAGGAAGGCGCAGATGTGGTTCTTGACCAGCCTCTCAAAGCATTTCATGAACACCGGTAGGTGAGGGCCACCGGTCGCTAGTCATTCAAGCAAGCTGGAGAGGCATTCTTTAGTACAGGTACAATGATGGATCTTTTGAAGCAGGCAGGGACCACAGACTTGGCCAGGGGGAGGTTGAATATTGTGGTGAGCACTGGAGCTAGCTGAGTAGCCCAAGACTTAAGTACTCGCCCCGATATACCATCTGGGCCTACAGCTTTCCTCATGTTCACATGTCAGGGCCCTCCTCACGTCGTGCTCGGACAACGAGAATGGGTGCACATCCCCAGCGATGGACCTCCCTTCAGCTTCAATAGCCAGCACGCTGGCGGTGTTGTCGTTAGCCGGCAAACCTGGGGTGATGTTGCTCCTCTCGAATCGTGCGTAGAAAGAGTTCAGGTCATCAGCTAGGGAGGTGCCAGCACTCCCGGTGAGGGGGGGCTGCTCCGGTAATTAGTTACAGTCCGTAGCCCCTGCCACAGGCGTCCAGCTGCTCCATCTGCAACTCCATCCTGTTCCTGTACGTCCTTTTTGCGTCCTTCATCGCCCTTCGCAGTCGGTAGGACTCTACCTTGTAGTCGTCCATATTGCTGGATGCCAGGCCGGAGTTGTAAGCAGCGGTGCGAGCATTCAAGGCAAAGTGAATGGACCTGTCCACCCAGGGTTTTGGATTAGGAAAGATGCTAATCCTTACCATGGGGATGATGTTATCGGCTATTGTTGCAATGAAGTCCGTGACCACTTCCGCGAACTCACTGACGTCACAGGAACCTGCTTGGAACATATTCCAGTCGACATCAGTCAGTGCATCCTGCAGCATGGCCTCTGACTTTATCGGACCACCGCTTTATGTCCCTCGTCACTGCCGCTTCCCGTACTATCTGTTGTTTATAATCCGGCAGCAGGAAAATGGCAGCGTGGTCGGATTTTCCAAATGGAGGGAGTGAAACGGCCTTGTAACCTTTCCTGAATGGCGTGTAGCAGTGGTCCAAAGTTGTTTCCCCCCTGGTGACACATGTGATGTGTTGGCAGAAGTTAGGCATAACCTTTTTGTGATTTGATTTATTAAAATCTCCAGCCACCAACACAGCCGCATCAGGGTTCTTGTTTTGGTGTCGACATAATACATCGTGTAGGGCCGATAGTGCCACTTCTGTGTCCGCATGCGGTGGAATGTAGACGGCTGTGATGATCACTGAGCTGAGCATCTCCCCTGCCCCAGAAGAGATCCCAATGGTCGAGAAATGTGAATCCCTGCCCCTTGCACCAACTCCTCAACCACACTCATCTCCCATATCTTTCTGTTCTTACCCTCACTAGCACATGGCACTAGAAGCAATCCCGAGATCACTACCCTGGAGGTCCTCATTTTCAGCTTCTTACCTAACACCCTATACTCATACTGCAGAACCTCTTTCCTTTATTTACCTATATAATTTGTGCCAACTTGCACAACTACTTCCGGCTGCTCCCCCTCCCCTTTCAAGATGTCATGCAGCTGCTCCAAGACATCCTGGATCCAGGCACCAGGGAGGCAGCACACCATCCCAGAGACAAGACCGCAATCGTTCTCCTCTCACCTTAAAGATCTGATTCTTGATTTCCCTACTCTGGGTAAAAGACTCTGTGCTACTATCCTAACTATCACTCTCATCATGATCTTACATATCTCTGTAATGTCACTCCTCATTCTCCAGTGCTCCAAGGAGCAAAGTCCTAGCCTACCTAACCTTGAATAATTCAATGATACCTTATTGTCACATGTACCTAGGCACTGTGAAATTCTTTGTTTTGCAAACAATACACAAACTGTGCAAAGAGTTGCCACGTTTCAGGCGCCGACAAAATTACTAAAGTGTTCATTAGACTGTTGCTTCCTTTTCGTTCTCAGAGCCCCCCATCCCCACCAGTTCATCTCGGCCAGGCCTCCAGTCCGAAAAACAACCTGCCGCCATCACCCTTTGCTTTCTTCCGTGAAGCCAATTCTCTATCCAGTAGGCCAGCTCTCCCTCAATCCCATGCAATCTGACCTTCCAGAGCAGCCTATCATATGGGACCTTATCAAATGTCTTGCTAAAGCCCATACAGGCAATGTCTTTGGCTTTCCCCTCATCTACCTTTTTGGTTACTTCTTCAAGAAACTCAAGTCAGATATGTAAGACATGATCTCCCAAATACAAAACCATGCTAACTATCCCTAATCAGCCAGTCTACCCAAATGCATATATAACCTATCCTACAGAATTCTCTCCACTAACATGTTGATCATAGATGTTAGCTAAGTCGTTCATAATTCCAAGGCTTTTCCTTGTAGCCCTTCTTCAGAGGCACAACATTAGCCACCCTCCAGTCTTCTGGCACCTCACCCATGTCTAATGATGATTCATATATTCCAGCCATGGCACCTGCAATTTCCTCCCTAGCTTCCCACAGGGTCTTCGGATATCTCTGACACACCAACTTTATGAACTATCTGAATGGTGGCCGATTAGGAAAAGGGGAGATGCAACGAGACCTGGGTGTCATGGTACACCAGTCATTGAAAGTAGGCATGCAGGTGCAGCAGGCAGTGATGAAAGTGAATGGTATGTTAGCATTCATAGCAAAAGGATTTGAGTATTGGAGCAGGGAGGTTCTACTGCAGTTGTACAGGGTCTTGGTGAGACCACACCTGGAGTATTGCGTACAGTTTTGGTCTCCTAATCTGAGGAAAGACATTCTTGCCATAGAGGGAGTACAGAGAAGGTTCACCAGACTGATTCCTGGGATGTCAGGACTTTCATATGAAGAAAGACTGGATAGACTCGGCTTGTACTCGCTAGAATTTAGAAGATTGAGAGGGGATCTTATAGAAACTTACAAAATTCTTAAGGGGTTGGACAAGCTAGATGCAGGAAGATTGTTCCCGATGTTGGGGAAGTCCAGAACAAGGGGTCACAGTTTAAGGATAAGGAGGAAATCTTTTAGGACCGAGATGAGAAAAACATTTTTCACAGAGAGAGTGGTGAATCTCTGGAATTCTCTACCACAGAAGGTAGTTGAGGCCAGTTCATTGGCTATATTTAAGAGGGAGTTAGATGTGGGCCTTGTGGCTAAAGGGGTCAGGAGGTATGGAGAGAAGGCAGGTACAGGATACCGAGTTGGATGATCAGCCATGATCATATTGAATGGTGGTGCAGGCTCGAAGGGCCGAATGGCCTACTCCTGCACCTAATTCCTATGTCTATGGCTATGTCTATGAAAGCAAATACCTGCTCTGTTTTTTGAAGACCGAGAAGTAATGTCTGGGATCGAAGAGGAATCAGCCTGAAGACCAAGCTGACGGCGGATATGTTGTTGTTATCATACCCATCTTACTCGATGCTTGTGAGACATGGACAATGTACAGCAAACATTCCAGACAGCTTAACCACTTCCACACGACTTGACTGTGCAAAATACTTGATATCAAGTGACAAGACAAGATTCCAGACTTGCAGTCTGTCCCAGACAACCCTACCCAGCATTTACACATTGTTGAAAGAACAGATCAGGTCGACAGGATATTGTGTAAGAGAATACCAGAGCAGCTACTTTATGGAGAGCTGGTGGAGAACAAACAATCATGTAGTGGACAGAAAATGGGATTCAAAGATTCTTTTAGAACATCCCAGAAGAATTTCAACATTGACACACACCATGGGCCAACTAGTGTTCAAGATCTCTACAAAGCTGAGGCCACGCGCCAACTCTCGGACACCTCCTCCTACTTACCCTTGGACCATGACCCCACTGACTAGCACCAGGCCACCATATCTAGCACCATCACCGACTTCATCAATTCCCACGCCCTGCCCGACCAAGCTTCCAACCTCATCGTTCCCCAGCCCCGCACGGCCCGTTTTTACCTTCTCCCCAAAATCCACAAACCCGGCTCTCCCGGCAGACCCATTGTCTCTGCCTGTTCGTGCCCCACCGAACTCATCTCCACATACCTTGACTCCATCCTATCCCCCTTGGTCAAATCCCTTCCCACCTATGTTCTAGACACCTCAGACACTCTCTGCCGCCTCCACCCATTCCACTCTCTAGGCCCCCACCCCCTCATCTTCACCATGGATGTCCAGTCACTCTACACCTCCATCCCCCACCAAGATGGCCTCAAAGCCCTCCGGTTCTTCCTCGACCAGATGAGCAACCTATACCCAGCCACTGACACTCTCCTCCGCCTAGCGGAGTTGGTCCTCACCCGCAACAACTTTACGTTTGACTCCTCCCATTTCCTCCAAACACAAGGCGTAGCTATGGGCACACGCATGGGCCCCAGCTACGCCTGCCTCTTTGTCGGGTACGTTGACCAATCCTTGTTCAATATGTACCAGGGCCCCATCACCGACCTCTACCTCCGTTACATTGACGACTGCTTTGGGACCACCTCCTGCACCTACACACAACTGACTGATTTCATCCACTTCACCACCAACTTCCATCCGGCACTCCAATACACCTGGACCATTTCCGACACTTCCCTACCATTCCTTGACCTCACCATATCCATCGCAGGGGATAGACTTCTGACCGACATACACTACAAACCAACTGACTCACATGGCTATCTGGATTACACGTCTTCCCACCCTGCCCCCTGTAAAGACTCCATCCCCTACTCTCAATTCCTCCGCCTACACCGCATCTGTTCCCAGGGTGAGACATTCCATACCAGGGCATCGGAAATGTCCTCGTTCTTCAGGGAACGGGAATTCCCCTCCTCCACCATAGATGAGGCTCGCACCAGGGTCTCATCCATACCCCGCAACACTGCTCTCTCTCCCCATCCCCGCACTCGCAACAAGGGCAGAGTCCCCCTGTTCCTCACCTTTCACCCCACCAGCCGTCACATACAAAAAGTAATCCTCCGTCAGTTTCGCCATCTCCAACGTGACCCCACCACTCGCCACATCTTCCCATCTCCCCCATGTCTGCCTTCTGCAAAGACCGCTCCCTCCGCAACTCCCTTGTCAATTCTTCCCTTCCCTCCCGTACCACCCCCTCCCCGGGCACTTTCCGTTGCAACTGCAAGAAATGCAACACCTGTCCCTTCACCTCCCCCCTCGACTCCATTCAAGGTCCCAAGCAGTCGTTCCAGGTGCGACAAAGGTTCACCTGTATCTTCTCCAACCTCATCTACTGCATCCGCTGCTCTAGACATCAGCTGATTTACATCGGGGAGACTAAGCGACGGTTGGGCGATCGTTTCGCCGAACACCTCCGCTCAGTCCGCAATAACCTACCTGAACTCCCGGTGGCTCAGCACTTCAACTCCCCCTCCCATTCCCAATTTGACCTCTCTGTCCTGGGTCTCCTCCATTGCCAGAGTGAGCAACACCGGAAATTGGAGGAACAGCACCTCATATTCCGCCTGGGCAGCTTGCATCCTGATGGCATGAATGTTGAGAGTTTCTCCCACTCTCTTTTGCTAGCCTTTGCTGTCCCCCTCCTCCCCTTCCTTTCCCTTGAGCTTCCTGTCTCCTCCCCACCCTTAAGAATTTTGTAAGTTTCTATAAGATCCCCCACCCCCCTGCCCTCAGTCTGGTGGGCTCCTCCTCCTCCCCCAGATTTGGAGACCAAAACTTTT
Source organism: Leucoraja erinaceus (assembly GCF_028641065.1). Lineage (NCBI taxonomy): Eukaryota > Metazoa > Chordata > Chondrichthyes > Rajiformes > Rajidae > Leucoraja > Leucoraja erinaceus. The sequence goes on along the minus strand of NC_073384.1, from coordinate 31,907,638 downwards.
TCCTTCCTTCTCCCCTCCCACCCCCCCTGACCGTGTCTCCCGTCCCCTCCATCTCCCTCTCACCAAGGTACAACCTAGAACCTCCCCTGCTCCTATACTCAAATCGGAAGAAGGGTTTCGGCCCAAAACGTCACCTATTTTCTTCGCTCGGCCACCATAGATGCTGCTGCACCCGCTGAGTTTCTCCAGCAATTTTGTGTACCATGGGCCAACTAGTATTGAGTTGCCTTGTTTGGTGTATCTGCATATGAGGAAGTTAGAATTGAGGAAGCAGAGGAAAAGAGTTTCAAGAATGACTAATGCCACAGCATCTCTAAACATTGGTTCACCTGTGTGAAAGAACCTTTTAAACCCAGATTAATCTAATCAATCACCTCCATACACATTGCAACACTATAAACTAGATGCCATGGTTTTACATCCACCTGTATTCCCATTATCAATGAACTGTGTACTTGCAATCCAAAGTCTCTCTGTATAATACTGCTCAGGATCCTATATATGTCCAACCATGATTTAGCTTCCCCAAACTGATCATTGTGCTCTTGTCCAAGTTAAATTCCATTTGGCATTCCCTTGCCCACTTTCACAGATGATCTATATTCTGTTGTAAGTATTTTCAGCTTTTATTTTATTTAAATTCAAATTGCTGATTAAAAAAAGAAACACATTGGACATATAAAAGCAAAAAGTAATTGAGGCAACAAACATGGAGGAAGAAATATAATCAATATTTCAGGTCAATTACTGAATCTGCCCATCATTTTCTAGATAATTTTAGTTATTCAACTTCTCCAGTGAGGTACCTTTCACATCCCAAAGCATTAAAATGCATTCATGGGAATACAGAAAATGTACACTGCATAAAATAGCAGCCAATTTATGCAGTGTAAGTTGTCAAATAAAACAGCCATAATTGCTCGATAAACTACATTGGCCAGGTCGCAGCACAACTGTTGCTTCTTTTCACGTGGTGCTACATAATTTATTTGCATCCAACTGCAAGAAAAGCTGCAGCTTTGATATAACATGTTACCACTATACAGAGGTGCAGATGAATAACGTTGTTATCTCAACTATGTCACTCAAAGATTAAGAACGCCACCTTACACAAGTTGCTTGTGAAGCTGCTGTCTCACAGTTCCATCAACCTAGGTTCAGTCCTTAACTGCCGCGCTGTCAGTGTGGAGTTTGCACGTCCCTCCCCCATTTCTTTTGGGGTTTTCAGTTTCCCGCCACACATACCAAACACGTGCAGGGCGGTGTAGCCGCTGTAAATCGGCCCTAGTGTGCAGCTGACTGGGAGAATAAGTCACGGGGGAGGGGGGATGATGGGGTAAAGATAATTGTTTTGAGATCGAGCGAAAGCAAATAAGTTAACATAGAAAATTACCGGTTCCCTATTAAAACCCGCCTCCCCACAAGCACAGACAGCCAACAGGACCTCATCCAAAACAAACAATTCCCTGGGGGCGCTGTCATGGTAATATCATATGACCTTTAAACAGCCCCGTGCTCAGGGAGGCAGGTCTCCCTTGAATGAACGTCCAGGAGCTGCACACAACTCGGTGTTGTCTTGTCCCGCTCGAATGCTTCCCTGCCTCACAAGTTGAAATGAATACCACAGTAGCTCAGTGTCTCCCCCTCCTCCCTCTATCTGGGTTGGACAAAGTTCAGTCCCTTCCTTTACCATTTGGGAATTCCATTGAATCTTGCATTCACGTTGCGTACCGCATCAGACAGCTCTAATAGCCCGACACAATGCACTCCTAACTCTTGGCAGCTGTTCGGAATTTGATAGTGTGCTTGTATGTGTGCGAGCGGAGTTTCAAAACTACTGAAAACAAGCTGCGATTTGTAAAGTGTTTGCTTTCCAATTGTTAATTTTGCGTGGGATTTGGATTTAATTATTGCAATTTACATCGCGCAAATTACGATTCATTCCATAACGCAATGTTACAGGATACAGTGACTTCGTTTAGTTGTAGGGGAAAGACTCGCATCCACATTACATGCAGTTTAAATAAAGCGGTCGAAAGTGCAAAGGGGACATTTTGCAAGATACGATTGCGCGCACTTTACCGCATGAGTTACTTCGCACCGGCCTTTCAGGAATGTGCATTCAATTGAGCCAAGTAGTGCAGGTTATTTGTTTTCGATTGTCGCTGATGTTTCTCGCCTGCGTGAAGGCATGGCTGGAAGATGATGGTATAAAAAGGGACACAAAGTGCTGGAATAACTGAGTGGGTCAGGGCCAGGCAACACTTCTGGAGAAGGTGGATAGGCGACGTTCGGGCAAGGACAGACAAACTGCTAGAGTAACTCAGCGGGACAGGCGGCATCTCTAGATAGAAGGAATGGATGACGTTTGGGGGTCGAGACCCTTCTTAAGAATGATTGTTTAGGGGGGCGGAAAGCTATGCGACAGGGGAGGCAAGGCAAGGCAAAGCGTGCAAGTACTAGGTAGACATAGGCGAGGGGGGGTTTTGACAGGCATACGGTTGGAACAAAGATCTGATATAAAAGCAGAAGCCAAGTTGAGACAGGATAAGGGTTGCAGATTGTGAAGCAAGAGGATGGAATGCAGGGGAAGGGAGAAATAGTAGAAACCAACATTATCCCCCACCCCCCTACAATCCGCCTCTAGAAGGGTCACCTATCCATGTTCTCTAGAGATCCTACATGACCATACTCAAGAATTCTGTGTAAATCAACATCTGCAGTTCTTTATTTCCGCAATGATGTACCTTTGTGTGAAAGGCGCACCGACCTCGGCGGCTGCGGGGAGCCGGCACTCCCTTCCCTCCTCTGAGCCGGCACTCCCCTCCTCTGGGCCCGCACCCCCTCCACTCTCTTTGAGCCCGCACCCCCCTCAGCCAGCCGCCCCATTCCCTCCCTTGAGCCCGCACCTCGTTCCCTCCCGAGACCACACCCCTCCTGTGGGCACGCACCCCCTTCCCTTCGCTGCTGAAACCAAAGCTGAAAGTGCAACCCTGCCTCTAGCAGCGAGCCTGTTTTCCTGTCGGCAACTCTGCGGAAAAGGGCACTTCCAGTCCCAAACCCTCTTTGTGCTTGACGTCATGTCTGCCCGAGATTGGACGGCGAAACTGTGACTCCAACCCCCTCCCTCTTTTCTTAAAAAAACTTTTTAAATACTTTCAATCTGTTCAAACTAAAATACTCTACAACCATCGCGATACCATCTGACATCTGCTGCTGTGCGTCTCTCTCTTATTTATTTATTTGCACTCTCTGAGCTTTAGTTTTTTTTTAAAGAATTGTAAAGTTATCTTTTCCTGGAGACTATTGGCAGCCAGTGTTTTATATTTTATATATAGAAAAAATAATATATTTATAACAAGACGTCTTCGCATTCTGCCGAACGAGGGGAGCAGCGCAGTGTGTTCAAAGGGAGCACAGAAATAATTCTGAGCGGAGTGGAGATTTAAAGCCAACCTCCCCCCTCCCCGACATCGACATGGAGTGGATGAGGTACAGTGTGTTACTGTGGCTGGTGTCTGTATTCGAACCGCACCATGCCTGGGGTGACAAGAGGACATTGAGGAGGATCACGTATGTGCTTCACCCGGCCAAAGCTCCGCTGGGCGGCGGGGCCAGCGGCAGCAGCATCGGGCGGACCAGCGTCTCTTCCTTCGGCACCAGGCACAGCTCTTCCTCCTCCTCCTCCTCGTACACCGTGAGGAGCCAGGGCTCGGCTCCTGTGCTGCAGGTGAAGACCAGCTACAGGACTTCGCCTCAGGTCAGAACCCGGCGAATGGGCAAGGCGAGCCCGCATTTCCAGCAGCAGCAACAGCTCCTCGCCCACTATCACTCCCACCAATTCTACCAGCAGCACCACTCCAAGTCTCCTCAACAACAGCCCATCAGGCATCCAATGCACTACCAAAAACAACAGCTTAACGGGTAAGATCTCGACAGTATCATTAGTGTTCACCTTTGACATGTGGCCGGAGAATTGTCTCGTAGCCAAACTATTTCCTTCTCGCTCGGCTTCGCCTATTAATTCTGTACCCGGAACATCCCGCTGATAATGGCCTTCCTAATGATGAATATGATGTCCTTAACCCATCGTCAGTTGTCCTGGGCGAAAGTGTCCTTCGGGATAAGTGGCAAGGCACTGATTATAATTAGAGAAACCAGCTTCAGGGAAAATTTGATTTCTCACAAGTGGGATTCCGAGTTTTCCGCCGAGTCCCAGGTTGCTCACTTCCTGCGACATGCAACATGTAGCCGCAACTTTTTAAGTAGGTGCGCACAGTAGCGGCACGGAGCTCAACTATGAATGGGGAAAACGCCTGTTCACGTGCTCTACAGAAACATTGCAATAATGGGATCATTTTCAAAGACGATATAGCGTGCACCTCGCAACCGATGTAGTTAAATTGTTATTATTGTGATTGGCAAGGAACTCGGCAAGTTGTATAAAGGTGGGATACATTTATGGAAGAAACACCATGACCCTAGAATTTGTAATTGAGAATCATGACTCGAGGAGATCCTAATCCCCGAGGTCTTTTCAGTTGGTAATCTTAAATTGAAGGGTCTTGCTGTCGAAATGTTGGACTTTTGTTTGTAATCGACAGTCTTGACCCGGCGTCTTGGATGTTCAGAATCCTGACGCAAGGGATTGTGTCCTTGAAGCTGATCCAAATAACTTTTGCATTGCGATTTTTTTGCTTGATAGTTCCAGCTGCTGAGAAGTTGGACTCGAGGTTTCCGTTCTCCGGCGGGGGGGGATGCACCTCCGAAAACGGAATGAGTTTGTACAACTACCTCAAGAAATACAGTATTTCTTTCACTTTTGGGATGCTTGCCATCACCAACTCACTTAAACGGGAAAGTAATTTCTTGTTGATGCAGAAGATTGCTCAGCACTTGGATGCATTTGAAGGTTTATTAATTGGAAGGATATTTGATTTCATGTCTCTCTTTTTAAAGACCTACAACAATCAGTTGTCAGGTGCATGCATTGAACTAACAGGGAGACATTGAGTTATGCAGCGTGGAAACAGGCCCTTTGGCCCACTTGCCCACAGTGACTAATCCTATCCCATCTTCATTCCATCTGCTTGTGTTTGGCCCATATCCATTCAAACTAATTTTACCCATGTACCTGTCTAAATGTTTCTTAAATGTTGTGATAAGTCAACTATCTCCTCCGGCAACTCATTCCATACATAGTTGCCCTTCGGGTTTCTATTAGATATTTCCTCCCCTCACCTTAAACCCATGCCCTTTGGTTTTCGATTACCCTACTCTGGGTAACAGTCTCTGCATTTACCCTATAGAGGTTGGCCCACTTAGGTGACTTCTTTGGCGAGTTTAGGAGACTCTGCGCTCGCCACAAGATCACCACATGATCTCCTTCATGGTCTGGAGGAGTTCCCACATTCTGGGAACTAGTCGTGGTCTCAGTATGGTCGCCGAAAATATTTCAACATGTGAAATATTTTCTGTGGCCAAAAATTGGTCGCCATGGAGAAAATTGATACTTTTGTAGTTGTAGGTCTAGTTGTAGTGGGGTCGCCTTGTTATCGTAGGTAGTCTTAGTTAATCGCATTGTCATTGGCTCATTGCGGGAAAAAAAGGTATGTAAATAGCAGTACGTGACGCGCTGTCATTCCAGTGCGCGGTCATCGTGCAATTTTTATACATCTCGATAAATCTAACACTAAAACAAGCAAAACACTGAATTTAAAAGAACATTTTTTTACATTTCGATAAACCTAACACTGAAACAAGCAATACTCTGAATTTAAAAGAACACGTTTGAAAAATCTAACTTCATTTTTTTAGATGATCTTATGACTATAGAGTCGTAGCTTGCTTTCTGTGATCGTGGGTGTAGTCGTCTGTAAGTCGAAGGTGATCGTCTTCAGTCCCCACTATTGGGTAGTGGGTAGGGTGTCTTCTACACATTCACTTTTCGGGGATTCAACAAGACTATGACAGTCGCCTGCTCTAGCAAAACAAGCTGCCTAAGTGGGACAGGCCCTTGACTATTCCTCATGATATCGTATACCTCTATAAGATCACCCTTTATCCTGCTGAGCTCCAAGGAATAAAGTCCTAGCCTGGTCGACATCCCTATATAGCTCAGGCCCTCAAGTCCTGGCAACATCCTTGTAAATATTTTCTGCACCATTTCCAGCTTTACAACATCTTTGTACTATGTATAGTTTGATAAGCTGCATTTCAAGATTTATCTGCTCTACAACCCCCAAGAGCCCTGCCATTCACTGTGTAGATTCTCCCTGGTTGGACTTTCCAATTTACTGTGTAGGTCTTGCCCTGGTTTGACTTCAAAGGAGATTTTTCTTTTACAGGAAAGTTTTATTGGCAGACAGATAACTGTAAAATAAATGTTCTATTAGTCAATATCTCGTTCTTCTAATTAATTTGTCACATTGTGATTTGCAGAGTTAATGTTTGCGGTGGCCAGTGCTGTCATGGGTGGGCTCAAGTTCCCGGCTCCCAAAGATGCACCAAACGTAAGTTACCGTTTCGATACTTATTGACTTCTTGGTAGGTGGTGATTTATTTTGAACTTTTAAACAATATCATCTGAATGTGTTTGAGAAAACAAGCTATGCAGTCGTTCCATTACCACTGCAGGGAAGTTGACTCGCATTCCATTCTGGGTGTCGTCACATCTGTGACACTGCCTGGGCAGATTCCATACTTCCATCTGCAAAAAAACCCCCAAAAAACAAGTCCAGACTCCATATTCTGTCCATCACAACCAGACCCAGATTCCAAGTGTCTGTCCATAAAACAGCCAAAACCAAACTCGGACTTTATATCTCCACCTGTGATACATCCGGACCCATATATCTCTGTCTCTAACAAAGTCAAACCCAGATCAAGGCATGCAGCCTGACCATCTATCTGCCTGGAACACTCACAACTAGGCTCCACATGTCCATTTGTGATGCTGTCAGAGCAGACTCTGTATCTCTGTCTTTAACACTATTGAACCCAGATTCCACAACCTAATGTCATATCTTCACCTGTAATGCTGTCTGGCAAAGACTCCAGATGTTTGCCTGTAACAGACAGCCACAGATTGTGTGTCTCTGTCTGTGACAGAGTCAGTACCAGACTCCATGTCACCGTCTGCAACACTATCAGACCCAGATTCCATGTCTCCATCTACCACACTGTCACACTCACATTCATTATCTGTGTCAGTACAATGTCACAACCATTCTCCATTTGTAACAATGTCATCTCCAGACCTCAGTATGAAACCGTGTAAGACACACAACGTATATGCTGCCCAAAATACTCAGTCTGCGTTCCATGTTTGTAATGCTTTCAGATTCCTTATTTCCAAATCTAACACCATCAGACCCGGTCTTCATATCTCCATCAGTAACACTGTCATGAACATATACCATATCTCCATCCATAACATTGTCAGATCCTGACTTGATATTGGCACTGTCACTCTCAGACCGAGACTCCATAGTGTCACAGTCAGATGCTGACTATACTATGAAATGTGACACAAACAAGCTGCGAATGGATCATTTCCAGAATCTATCTCCCCATCATTGTCAAACAAAGGCTCTACTTCATCTTTTGAAACACATGCAGACCCAAACTCTTTCATTATCTTTACAGGTGATCACCCATGTTGGAGGCAAACTATTTTCCTTGGAAACAGTCTGCATTGTAACACTCTGTAACACAACACTGTGTCACCTGTGCATGGGTCATGAAACGAGAATTGAAAAAAATGCACTTTGTGCATTCGTTCACTTTTTTTTGCATAAATTCTGAGGGTGAATTTTATTCTGTATATCCAATTTTTGGGGAATGATTTGTGAATTCCATAAGGACAAATTTCCATTACCCAAGTAGCCATAAAGTGGGAACACCTGTATTAACATAACTCCCAGACTCCACATATCTGTTTATAACACAGTACGACTCTCATTGTCTTTATCAATATCACTCCCAAACTGTAACATAGAGGAGTCGTATCCAGACTCCTTGTTTCCCATCATTATTGTAGTAACACATTTCATCTCCTTATAGGATGTACCATAACCTAAACACTGGAAGCATTAGTTCCTTTGCTTACTGTGTGAGCCTCGAGGTGCGAGTTACAGCTTGCAAATCTGTACGATTCGTTAAGGTTCTCCCTGCAGTTTGGGACCTGACAGTTCATTGTGATATTATGGCATTATTTAATTATATTATGTAATTCACTACAATTTATGGCTGGAAATACCCTGTGGGCTTGGGTGGGAAAGATTGGGTTTAGCCTCGGTGTCTGAATCATGTGTTTTCTGGGAAAGGGGTTTTGGATGCAGGTGGGTGACAGCTGTGACGGCAGCTGCTGTGAGTTTATCCTTCATGGATGTGAAGAGCATCACTTGCAGGGATTGCAGTTCCATGTATTGATGTAAGCACCAACAAACACTATCCATAAACCCTTGAAATGAATCGCTGGCCAGGATAAGTGAGCCCATTGATAATTTCTGTCACATCCTCAGCCAGAAGAATAAAGCCATAACTATTTTAGTAGCTGTTTTGTCTTAAGAGCTGAAATTTCCCTTTCCTTTTCTGGAGATCACTGGAGCAATCTTTTTTTTTGCTATGGATGGCCAACTCGTGCCACAACGGAGCTTGATAAATACTGATATTTACAACGAATCACCTATTAACTGATAGCTGATCTTGGTAGTCACCATGTTTGCAATCAACAGTGCATAGACAATCCAGTCCTATAATGATGGGAAGGGTTTGTGGTGCTTGGCGATGATGTTGACTTCCACTCGATGGGAATGCATTTTGGAAAACTGGGATGCATTCCCTGTGAATCTTCCATCAAAACATTGAAGGCTGGTTTATTGTTGGAGGTGAACTATATCCCAGTGCATTTCCCTGCATTTGAGGCTTGTGATTTTATTGTAAATTAAGAGCAAATAACAAAGAAGTGTACAATGTGCAGTTTAAAAATAAAAGCTGTGTTAATGGTTACGCATAGAGGATTTGAGGATATTGGTGTAAAATTGTTAGCTTCCACACATAAGAGCAATGACTGTATTTCAGTTATCTCGCTGTATACAAACTACTGCAAGATATTCTGAATGACAAAGTATTTGTAAGCTCTCCCTGTATTCTCTATGTCTTCTTGGCTGTACTGCCATTCATCTTTGTCATTGCTGTTTTTTCTCTGTTTCTGTCCCTCACTGGCTCTTGGTGTGTATACGTGCACATGAGCACAGTATTCAACATGGGTCCAACAGCACAATCAGAATCAGTTGGGCCTCTTCTCAAGCAGTCTATCATGTGCACTTGAATTTAGGGCCCATTGACTTCAGTCAACATTGCAGCTTGCTAGTGAAACTGAGATATAGATGGTGGTGTCATGGGGAAAGTAGTGAAATTTGTTTTGGCTGAGAATGCTCTCATGTAATTCTAGTATTACAGCAGGTCTCTGAATTTTGTTTTATTTATGCAGAATATTTTTCCATTTGAAAAATAGATGAATCACCATGAAGAACCATTTAAGTGTTGGCTCGCTGCATTTCTAAAAATTATTTTTACTGCTGTAATATAGAAAGCACACCATTAAACTGACCAGTTACATAGAGAAAAACATATTTAATAAAAAAAGATTACTAGTTGAAAACCTGATGTCTTGGTACTTTATACAGGATATAATCAGAACTTTTTTTTACTTGAGCATGTTGTAGAGGTAAATTTAACTTGAGTTTACCACTAGGAGGCATTCTTAGTGAGTGGTTTGGGATTATGCAGGAAGATAAACCATGCTCCTGCATTTTCGATTCGCTACTCACTTAATGACGATGTGTCAGTCGTGAAGGAATGAGTTCGAAATTCTTCCAGAGCATTAAGTTTGCCCACTATAACGGGTATGTCTAAATGGCCCTGAGCTAAGACAGTATAGGTAAAGAAGGCAGTATTCCTTGTGTCAAATATTGAAAAGTTACATATTTTTGCCTTCAGATCCCTGCAAATGTGACTTGGTTTAAAATCAGCCACAACATCCCAAACTAGTTTATACATCAATTTAAAGTGGACTCAAAATTAGTTTTCAATAATTGTTTACTGAGACGTGGGATTTTCGGCTTGGGCACAGTGGAGTCATTGCATCCAAAACTTCACATATTTTGCCTAATTTGGATGTTAACTGTTCAAAACAGTTTAGATTGGCTGAAACAGAGACTGAATGTGCAGAACCTCAGGATTGTTTTACATTAGGTTAAATTAACTGCATATTTTATGAGTGACATCACCCTTTTCTGTCTATTTTGTAGCTCTAAAGTTACATCACAAATCTACTAAATTACGGATGGTGGCAATTGGTTACTTAAATAAGACAAATGATGAACCAACACTGGTATATTACTTCTCTAGACCATAGAACAGTATATACAGCACAATTACAGTCCTTCAGCCTACATATATGCCGATCAATATGTCAAGGACCATCACTTATCTACCTGCACATAATCCACACCCCTTAATTCCCTGAATATCCATATGCCTATCCAAAGGCTTCTTAAATGCCTCTATTTAATCTGCCTCTACCAACCCTGGCAGCACCTTCCAGGCATATGCAGAACATAGAACAGCCTACAATGTTTGTGCTGAACATAATGCTATGTTAAACTGATTTTATCTTCCTCTACATGATCCATATCCCTCAATTCCCTGCAATTCCGTTTGTTTTCTAAAAGCGTCTTGTGCCACCATCATATCTGCCTCCGCCATCACCTCTGGCAATGTGTTCTAGGCCCCCACTACTCTCTGTTTTAAAAATAAATGCCTTCCACATCCCCTTTAAACTTGTCCCCTTCTCATCTTATACAGAGCCCTCCATAATGTTTGGGACAAAGACCCATCATTTATTTATTTATTTGCCTCTGGAATCCACAATTTGAGATTTGTAATAGAAAAAAATCACACGTAGTTAAAGTGCACATTGTCAGATTTAATAAAGGTCATTTTTATACATTTTGGTTTCACCATGTTGAAGTTACAGCAGTGTTTATACATAGTTTAACCCCCCCCTCCCCTCCCCCTCATTTCAGGGCACTATAATGTTTGGGACACAGCAATGTCATGTAAATGAAAGCAGTCATGTTTAGTATTTTGTTGCATATCCTTTGCATGCAATGACTGCTTGGAGTCTGCGATTCATGGACATCACCAGTTGCTGGGTGTCTCCTCTGGTGATGCTCTGCCAGGCTTGTATTGCGGCCATCTTTAGCTTATGCTTGTTTTGAGGGCTAGTCCTCTTTAGTTTTCTCTTCAGCATATAAAAGGCATGTTCAATTGGGTTCAGATCCGATGATTGACTTGGCCACTCAAGAATTGACCATTTTTTAGCTTTGAGAAACTCTTTTGTTGCTTTAGCAGTATGTTTGGAATCATTGGCTTGTTGTAGAATGAACTGCCGGCCAATGTGTTTTGAGGTATTTGTTTGAACTTGAGCAGATGGGATGTGTCCATACTCTTCAGAATACATTATGCTACAACCATCAGCAGTTGTTTCATCAATGACGATAAGTGAGCCAGTACCTTCAGCAGCCATACATGCCCAGGCCATAACGCTCCCACCACCGTGTTTCACAGATGCTTTGGATCTTGGGCAGTTCCTTCTCTCCTCCAAACTTTGCTCTTGCCATCACTCTGATATGAATTAATCTTCATCTCATCTGTCCACAAGACCTTTTTCCAGAACAGTGGTTGCTCTTTTAAGTACTTCTTGCCAAACTAACCTGGCCATCCTATTTTTGTAGCTAACCAGTGGTTTGGATGTTGCAGTGTAGCCTTTGTATTTCTGTTCATGAAGTCTTCTGCAGACATTAGTCTTTGACTAATCCACACCTGACTCCTGAAGAGTGTTTCTGATCTGTCGGACAGGTTTTTGGGGATTTTTCTTTATTATAGTGAGAATTCTTCTCTCATCAGCTGTGGAGGTCTTCCTTGGCCTGCCAGTCCCTTTGCGATTAGTAAGCTCATGAGTGCTCTCTTTCTTCTTAATGATGTTCCAAACAATTGACTTTGGTAAGCCTAAGGTCTGGCTGATGTCTCTAACAGTTTTATTCTTGTTTCTCAGTCTCATAGTGGCTTCTTTGATTTTTTCATGGGTAAAACTAGGTTGAGTTCTTATACCTGCATTGATAACTCACTGAGCAATACAAAAGTTTCCAAAAAGGTGAGTGGGGGGGGGGGGGGGGGGGAAAGACTGCAGGAGTGAAAGACTAGGTGCTCAGAGAGCTTCTCTTACCCCCTGCATTAGCCACAAGGTGGCAATTAAACTCAACACCTGAGCAATTACTGTGTGAAAAAAATTTTATGCCTGTAGAGAATAAACCATGTGTCCCAAACAGTTATGGTGCCTTGAAGTGGGGGGGAGGGGGGGGGGGACTATGTATAAACCCACAGCTGTCCCTGCTCCTATTCAATCCTTTTGGTGAAACAAAAACCTGCATGCCTACCTTCCTTTGAATAAAATCGGACAATATGCTTTCCCGTTTTTTTGCACAAAATTAAACCACATGAGACTATGTTTTTTTTCTATTACAAAATGGCCTTTAATAAAATCACAATATGTGGAGTACAAAGAGGGAGTACAGAATAAATAAATGATGGGTTATTGTCCCAAACATTATGGAGGGCACTGCAGCTATGCCTTTAATGTTGGACATTTTTACCCTGGGGGGAAAAAGGGTCCGACTGTCTACCCTATCTTGGTGCCTCATAATTTTATATACTTCTATCAAATCTCCCCACAACCTCTAGCGTTCCAAAAAAAAAAAATCCAAATGTGCCCAAACTCTCCCTGTATCTAATACCCCCTAATCTATGCATAATTCTGGCAAATGTCCTCTGCACCCTTTCCAAAGCCTCCACATCTTTTCTGTAATGGGATGACCAGAACTGCACACAATACTCCAAATGTGCCGAACCAAAGTCGTATAAACATGCATCATGATTTTCTGATTCTTATACTCAAAGCAAACATACCATGTCTTCTTCATCACTCTATCTACTTGCGTTACCAAGTTCAGTTCAGGATCCCTCTGCAGACTCGGGCTGTTAAGGACCATACCATTAATAGTATATTTTCTCTTTACATTTGACCTCCCAAAGTGCAGCACCTCACGCTTGCTCCTCAAGAGCCCCAATACCACCTTCTTCTTAATCTCAAACTGCCCATGCTTATTAATATCTTCACACAATCTCTATACACATCTCACTATCCTCCATGTCCTTCTCGTAGGTGACAACAGATGCAAAGCACTCTGTTAATACCTCGCTTATGTCTCCAGACTCCAAGCAGAAGTTTTCTTCTTGATCAATGAGCGGTCTTACCTTCTCCCTGGTTATCCTCTTGAATTAATATATAGGTATAAAAAGCTTTGGGAGTTTAAAAAATTTGACTTTCCAAAACTCTTTTGTGGTCCCTTTTGGCCCACCTGAGTTCTTCTTTCCTTTTTTATTCCTGTTTGATTTAATCCTCTTAAACCTTCTATGAGCTTTGCCTTTTTCTTTTTGACCATACTGGAACCTGCTGGTTCTGAATTTTGATTACTAGGTCCTTACATGACTCTCACAAATTGGATGCAGACTTGCCCAATAACAAATGTTCCCAATGTACCCTCCTGAGCTTCTGCCTAATAAAGTTTTTGTTTGCCTTATTCCTTAAGCCAATTTGGTATTTTCCTGCAAGGGCTACCTTTCACCCTATTCAAAACAATCTTAAAACTTAGAGTTGTGATCACTATCCCCAAAATGCTCTTCCACTGAAACACCAGTCATCTGGCCAGGCCCAATTCCCAACATTAGGTCCTGTATGTTCCCCTTTCGGCTTGGACTATTACTGTTTCAAGAAACCCTCCCAGATATACCTCACAAATTTTGCCCTTCCTAAGTCTTTGGCTCTGAGCAAGTCCCAGTCAATATTACTGAAGTGAATGTCACCCATTACAACAACTCTATTGCATTGACATCTTTCAGTAATCTGTCTACATATCTATTCCTCTATCTCCCGCTTGCTATTGGGGTGCCTATAGTACAATCCAATTAGAATGCACCTTTTCTTACTTCCAAGCTCTACCCATATCTCCTCAACAGATAAACCTTCCAGTACTTCTTCTCTTGAGTGCCGCCATTTCAATCTCCCTGATTAGCAGCACAACTCCTGCACCCCTTTTGCCTCCCTCTGAATCATGTCTGAAACATTGAAACCCTGGAACATTGAGCTGCCAGTCATGTCCCTCTGGCAACAACATTTCTGCAAAGGTCACAACATCACAGTCCCAAATACTGATCATGTCTCTATGCTCATTTGCCTTCTCCACAATACTCCTTGCATCAAATAAACACACTCCGTGCCACCACATTACTTCATTCTTTTGATACTTATTGAAGTGTTACCTTATTTCACCAAGATTCACGTCCATCAGACTTTGTTTTCTGTATCCTTTTGGGACATGGCTAGCAGCGGCAGAATTTATCATCACTCCTTTATGCCTTCCTGATGAGCTGCCTTTATGAACCAGTGCTGTCCTTGTTGTGAAAGAACCCCCAGCGTTGCTTGTGGAGGTACAGGTACCTGTAAGCAGTGAAGGGTTTTTATTCTTGATATAAATTTACAGAGAGAACAGCAAGAAGACCTTTGGAATCATGATGAATTCACAAAGTATTTAATAGCCAATGAAATAATTCACTCGCTTTATGTGCAACAACTGCCACAGACAGTAGAGTGTAGATCATCTGTTTTCAGGGACACTGGGACAGATCTGTATATTGACAGCGCACTGAGATATCAGTTTTTATTTCTACTGGTGAGGGAGGGTCATATCTCATTTTAACATTTCATTCAAACGATGGAACTTCTCTGAAAGAATGTGTACCTCTACCTTGCGGATATTTAAATACAAATCACTTAAAGAAAAAAATGAATCCATAAGCAACTGTTTGTAAAAAATAAAATATAATAATGTTATATTCTCTGCTAAAATCTCATTGCAGTGCTGAGAAGTGGGTTGGGACCATAATAGGGCAATTGGAAAAAGATCAGAATCAGATTTTATTTGCCAAGTATGTTTTGCAACATACGAGGAATATTAATTCTAGAGTTGTACTAAAATTAAAGCTATTCTGATAGAGTTAGAAATGCAAACATAAATCAGAACTAAAACTCCGTTATACATATTGAATCTGCTGGGTATTTATTTCAGATTTCTTTTTTTAACCAAACCCTAACTTGAGAAATCCTACTAACATGATACTTGAAAGAGCATCATTCAAAGTCATTTATCGATTATTCCTTTGAATTTTACTCGCTATCATACAAGATCATATTATTATCTGACCCTTCTCGTCCTAATCCAAAACATCCGTTTCTCCAGAAATGCTGCCTTACCGTTGTATGGTGGCGCAGCGGTAGAGTTGCTGCTTTCCAGCGTTTGCAGCGCCAGAGACCCGGGTTTGATCCTGACTATGGGTGCTGTCTGTATGACGTTTGTACGCTCTCCCCGTGACCGCGTGGGTTTTCTCCAAGATCTTCGGTTTCCTCCCACACTCCAAAGACGTGCAGTTTTGTAGGTTAATTGGCTTGGTATCAGTGTAAATTGTCCCTAGTAGTAGGATAGTGTTAATGTGCGGGATCGCTGGTTGGTGCGGACTGTTTGGTGGGCCGAAGGGCCTGTTTCCACGCTGTATCTGTCTAAACTAAACTAAAACTAAACTACCTGTGGAGTTGCTCCAGCACTTTGTGTCTATCTTCAGTATATACCAGCATCAGCAGTTTCTTTCCACACAATGCTAAAATGATGTAATTTGTAAAATATTTGTTTATATTATCCCATTGAAATATAAAACTGAAACTCTGTACTTACTGACTCTTTGCTTATGCCAACATAAATTGTTTAGAACCATTAAGATCCAAATTAGTGGAATAAAGTATACTGTGAGATGACTTGCAGGATAATCTTTGAACTGTTGTATTTGCATTAATTACTGAATTGAGTGAAGGTAAGTGTAATGTTGAATTTGGCTTTTTATTAAAAAGTTTGAATTGGTTTCTAACAAAGAATCTGATGCTTGGATTAAATTCTCGGTTTGGGATGAAAGCAATTTTTAGATTTCAAAGCACAAATTTCAAAGTTTTATTAATTCCTACTCACATATATGTAATACGTTTTTGTTCACTGTCAGTTGTTGTGTCTTCGTTTGCCACGACCCCAAGTTGTAAAATTCTCCTTCTTCCTATTTGTTCCTTCCTGTCAGACAGCATTTGAAACTGTCTTTCTTGATCGTGAGATTAAGTATCTCTTTATGCACCAGTCAAATTTTGTGTGATTATGGATGGATGGCCTTTAGACTTTAGAGAAACAGGACATTCGGCCCAGTGAATCCGTGCCGCCCCATGACTGCAGTGCACGAGCACTATCCTACACACGGGGCAATTTACAATTTTACTGAAGCCAATTAATCTACAAACCTGTACATCTTTGGAGTGTGGGAGGATACCGGAGCACCTGTAGAAAACCCACGTGGTCACAGGGAGAATGTGCAAACCTGGGTCTCTGGCACAGTAAGGCAGCATTACCCCTGCACCACTGTGCCGCCCCAAATGGTTGAAGGTGTTTGAGCCACTGTTGGGATAGGAGATGTGTTGGTAGTAATTTGGTGACACACTCTGGATGTTGGCCTCAGTTGAGGTCCTTGGCTATGATGTACAAGGCCTTGGGATATTTTGTTTCAAGGCTATAGGTGGTGGTGTGTAGTTCATCCAGTGCAAGCATCATGTCTGCATGTGGTGGGATGTAAACTGGAGTCAAGCATTTGGCTAATAACCTTTTTGACCGCCTAATGTAGGGAGAGCTAGCTGACTGGATAGAAAATTGTCTTCTTGGAAGGAAGCAGAGGGTGATGGTGGAAGGTTGTTTTTCAAACTGGAGGCCAGTGACAAGTGGTATGTCTTGGGGATCAGTGCTCGGACCATTGCTGTTTGTGGTTTATATCAATGGTTTGGATGAGAATGTACAGTGTATGATTAATAAGTTTGCAGATGACATTAAAGTGGGTGGTATTGTAGATCGAAAACGTGGTTATGCAAAATTAGAGCAGGATCTTCATTAGCTGGCAAGTGGTTATGTCAAAGATAAATTGCAAAGCTTCAAGAAGACAGCAAGGAATACGGATAGGTAGAGTGCTTAAAGTCCTCTTCATGTGTTACACTAATTATGTGCTTTAAAGAAGGTTGAAACTGAGCACATGTAACTGACACTGCAGTCTGCAACCCCCGTTTCCTAAAGTCCTGTCACTCTTTAGGGAACGTGGGTTCCCCTCTTCGACTATAGATGAGGCTCTCACCAGAGTCTCTTCTATATCCCGTAGCTCTGCTCTCACTCCCCATCCCCCTCCACTCGTAACAAGGTCAGAGTCCCCCTTGTCCTCACCTTCCAGCTGTCACATACAATAGATAATCCTCTGACATTTTCGCCACCTCCAAAGGGATCCCACCACTGGCCACATCTTCCCATCTTCTCCCCTTTTGGCTTTCCGCAGAGACCGCTCCCTCCTTAACTCCCTGGTCAATTCGTCCCTTCCCACCCAAATCATCCCCTCCCCTGGTACTTTCCCTCGCAACCGCAGGAAATGCTACACTTGTCGCTTTACCTCCCCTCTCAACTCCATCCAAGGACCTAAGCAGTCGTTCCAGCGGCAGAGGTTCACTTGCACCTCCTCCAACCTCATCTATTGCATCTGCTGTTCTAGGTGTCAGCTGCTTGGAGATCGCTTTGCCCAACACCTCCACTCAGTTTGCAATAACCAACCTGATCTCCCGGTGGCTCAGCACTTCAACTTCCCATTCCAAATCTGACCTTTCCGTCCTGGGTCTCCTCCATGGCCAGAGTGAGTCCCACCGCAAATTGGAGGAGCAGCATCTCCTATTTCACTTGGGTAGTTTCCACCCCAGCAGTATGAACATTGACTTCTCCAATTTCAGGTAGTCCTTGCTTTCTCCCTCTTTCCCCTCCCCTTCCCAGCTCTCCCACAGCCCACTGTCTCCGCCTCTTCCTTTCTTCATGTTCCGCAACCCTCCCCCCCCCCCACCCCCACATCAGTCTGAAGAAGGGTCTCGACCCGAAATGTCACCTATTCCTTCGCTCCATAGATGCTGCCTCACCCGCTGAGTTTCTCCAGCATTTTTGTCCACATGCAGTACTTTAGTCAGATTCTGTTCTCTGTCGCCAAAGGACAAATGGCAATCGTAAAACAATAAAATTAGGTCGAATGGGTAACAGGACATTGCTTATCTGTAATGGGTTGTAATTACTCTGCTCTGTCTGTCAGAGGTGCATGATGTATATTTGTTATAAGACCATTTGGAAGAAGGAAAAGTTCTAAAATGCCCTGCAATAAACAAAACATCAAAGGAAAATTCTGTATGAGCAGATGAATCTGTTCGTTGAGCAATCTCCTAGTTTGCTCCCAGTGATCACTGTATTTGGCACTCTTAAATAAAGACTTGATTGTCTTGCTCGATCTTTCTGTTGTGTTTTAAAGTTTTCTTTAACAGTTAATGGCGTTTAATGCATACAAGTGTGAGGTGTTGCTGTTTTGGCAGTCAAATCAGGGGCAGGACGAATGGAAGAGCAGAGGGATCTAGGATTGGATTTCAATAGGAAGAGTCTGTTTCCGCGTTCCATAGTTACTTAAAAATGGTGTCACCGATAGACAGGTTGGGCCAGAAGACTTTTAGTACATTGGTCTTTATCAGTCAGGGTCTTGAGTATGGAAGTTGGGATGTTTTGGTACAGTTGTACAAGACATTGGTGAGGCCTCATTTGGCGTAGTGTGTTCAGTTTTGGTTAGGAAGGATGTTGTTAAGTTGGAAAGGATGCTGAAAAAAATGACGAGGATGTTGCCAGGACTTGAGGGCCTGAGCTATAAGAGAAGTTGAGAATGGGTGGTTTGGATGGGAAGGGATGAGTTAACCAGGGAGTTACGGAGAGAACAGTCTCTGCGGATCCTTCAACAACTCCCTGGTTAATTCGTCCCTTCCCACTAAAACCACACCCACCCCAGGTACTTTCCCCTGCACCCACAGGAGAAGCAACACCTGCCCCTATGCCTCCACCCTCGACTCTGTCCAAGGACCCCAACTGTCCTCTCATTGAATACAGGTTGAACACCAATGTTCCAGCATCTCGGTTGCAGAGCTTTTGCTGGATTATCTGTTTCTCGGGACTAATAAAGGCCACGTGATAAAGAAATGATAATAAATCCCTAGCCATGACTAATGACACCCCTACTGTGTCTCTAAAGCACCATGGAGTGCCAGAAACGTACATTAAACTAATATGAAATGTAAGCTGAATGTGAATGGAATGACCTTGCAACCCATCCCTGGCTCCCATCGTCTCCCTGGCTGTTTATAGCCTCAGCTTCACACCCTTTTTCAAACAAAGGGTGGTGGGTATATGGAACAAGCTGCCAGGGGAGGTAGTTGAGGAAGGTACTATAACAACGTTTAAGAAACAGTTGGACAAGTACATGGATAGGACATGTTTGGAGGGATATGGGCCAAACGCAAGCATGGAGGACTAGTGTGGCTGGGACATGTTCAGCAGTGTGGGCAAGTTGGGCCGAAGGGCCTATTTCCACGCTGTATCACTGTATGACTCTATGACCCACTCCCGGCTCGCAAGGTGTATCAGCGATGCCTTCTTTACCTACCGCATGGTCCGGTGACATGTCTGTTCTTGCGGCTCACATTGTAGCCCTTGGGGACAGCACTTTCTCACCATGGGGCTTCCTCCCCTCTCACCTGCTGCTGTCGGCGGTGGCTTTGTCCGCTCCACGCTCCATCACCGCCACCTGCTTCTCTTGTTGCTCCGTCCAGTTGTCATATTTCCTTGCCTCTCTCCCCCCACCACTGCCATGTCCACCTTCTTCCCCCGGTCTTCGACATACTCCACCTTGGAAGCAACAGCAGGTGAGAGGGGTTGGACTCCCCACGGTGACCAAGCACATCTTGTCATTGGCAGCAACCTGATTGACATTATTCTGCACTGACTTCTGGATAATCTATTTTAAATAGGACTTTCATAGATATGAATTTAGCATGACAGAGGCAAATTGAAAAATTGATTTATATTTTCTACTTTGTGCACTGGCTTGGTTTGAATGAAGGCAAGGACAGGGGGAAACCTTTAGCTACGCACTTTGTAGTGTGACAGTCCTAGTGTTTGGACAGTCACATAAATTGGCATTTTACGTTTAACACAAGTTACCAGCAAATTGGTGGAGAATTCCTGTGGCATTTTGAGATTTGTTGGATTGATATCCCTGGGAACGGGCCCATTCAGGATTGGAATATATCCAAGATCATTAAGGCAGAATGCCACAGTAAACAACACATTTCCTTCTGACTGGAGCCTTCTTCAGTAGTGATTAGATTCCACTTGGACTGTTAACATAATCTGGGTGTGTGGGATGGGCTGGTCATCTACAAGGTTTATTCCCTAGAGTAAAGGTCATTTCTACCAAGGGTAAATTTAGAATAACTGATTGCTTTTATATATATTTGAAAGGTCATGTGAATATGATTAACTTATCATGAGGCAATTGGTAAACTGCATATATATTAAATGGTAAATTGTAGAATGTAATTGTTTTCAATGACCCAAATGACTTTGTTAGTTAGATGAAATGTTAGTTAATTAGATGAAATGTAAGGAGCCTCTCCAAAATGACTGGGACTACTTTAATGCAGGAGGGCTTAGATGGGGCAGAATTTGTTTGGTGTATCCATGAAGGTTTTTTTTTAAATAATTGGAGTCAAAGAGGAACCATATTGGACCTTGTATTGGAAAACAAGCCTGACCAGGTGACTGGTGAAACGAGAGGGTATAAATTAGGCCAACAAGAGTAACTAAGTCACAAGAAGCTACCATATCGCACTCTTTTGTTTTTTGTATAAAAATCCAAAAATTCTGGAACAAAATATTTGAAATCTTCACAAAATTAATTAAAATAAAACTTGTACCAAAAGCAGAATGGATCATTTTTGGAATATCGGAAGGTAACCCCGAATTAAATGCGTTTCAAAAGAACTTACTTAATTATGGGCTAATAATGGGGAAAAAAGCTTATACTCAAATTTTGGAAAAAAGCTCCAATACCAACAATAAAAATGTAGATTTCAAACATGTTTGAAACACTACACCTGGAAGAGATGAGACTCCTCTTAGCAGGCAAAGCAGACCACTTCCAAAAGACGTGGTCTGCATTTATGGAACTATTACAAGTATAAGGTGCAATAGTAATTTAAAATATAAATGGTACCAGAATCTGGTAACGGGAGGTATAAAATTAAAAAAAAAAAAAAACACGGTTGGTATATCCTTTTTTGCGGAGTTTTGTGTTATAATAGAGCGATTGTTTTTCCTTTTTTTTCATTCCTTTCTAGGGTCTATTTTCTTTCTTTACTTCCTTCTCTAACTTCTTCCTTAAGGGGCTTTCTTCTCTCAACACTTTCCTGCACCTTCACGATTCTTGCTCACTTTCCTTACTTCTTTTATTTCTACCTTTTTTTAAAGCTCGAAAAACGAAGTGGTGCAACAAATGTATATGTGATGTATTACTGTAATTTACGGTACTTCTAATAAAACTAAAATATTAAAAAAAAACAAAAAAACTAAGCAAGTAAGGTTTAGGAAGGTAAAATCTGACAGCCTTGTAAAGAAGACATCGAGTAGGGGGTAGGGATACAGTTCTTCCTATATTTCTAAAGCAATTCACCAAGTTTGCTTCCTGTTGATTTTTATTATATCTAGACTAATGGCCCTGTCCCACTGTATGAGTTCATTCAAGTGCTCTCCCGAGTTAAAAAAAATCAAACTCGTGGTAAGTACATAGAATTAACATGGCAGGTACGTCGGCGCTCGGGGACGTCTCTACGCGTAACGCTAACGGCAGGTACTCGGGAAACGTGGTAAGCTCTGGAAGACTTGTGAAGATTTTTCAACATGTTGAAAAATGTCCACGAGAGTACCGAGTGAACGGCCATTACCGTAAATCTCCGAGTTCGAATCAGGGCAAACTTGGGAGAACTCTTTGAATGAACTCGTACAGTGGGACAGGGCTTTAAGTGGGACCCGTTGGGTCCCTATCACACGGGAGGCCTGGTCCCCCAATGCAACCCATTCCCCCAATGCAATATTCCACCAGTCCCCATAGCCCCCAACTGCGCAGGCGTGGCTCATTTCCCCTCATCCCCAGCACTCTCTCTCCCTCCACTTTACCCTCCCACTTCTTTCCCCTCTCCTCCTCCCCACCTCCAATCCCTCCCTCATCTCTCCTATCCCTCTATCTTCCACCTCCCCACTCCTTACCTCCCCCTCCCCCCCCCCCCATTATCCTTCCACACCCCCCATTGCCTTCCTCTCCCTTTATTTCCCACTCCCTTCCTCCCACTCCCCCTCCTCTCCCTCTATTCCCCCTCCTCATCCACTCTCCCTCCTCACCTCTTCCCTCTTCTTTCCTCTCTCCTCCAACCATCCCCAATCCCTCCCTCACCTCTCCTTTCCCCGACCCTGTCACTCCCTCCCTCCCTCCATAACTCCTCTCCCCTCTCTGCCCTCTCCTCCCTCTATTCCCCATCCCATCTCCTCACCCACCCTCCCCATCTCCACCCCTACCCCCTCTCCCTCAATCCCCCAGTCTCACTCTTCATCTTCACCACTTTACCCCATCCACTCTTCTCTTCCACTTCTCCCTCTTCCCCACCTTTCCCCCACTCCCTCCCTCCCCCCTCTCACTCCCTCACCTCCCCCACTCTCGAGGTCCTGCCTCTCCTCTCCCTTCTCGAGGTGCCCCTCCTCTCCCTTCTCCGTCGGTGCCCCCAGAGCCAGGCTCAGCACCCAGGCCCACTGATCCTTGGTGCAGCACCCAGGGAGCATCAGCTATTGTCGCAGAGGCCCCGCAGCACAGCAGCTACGGTCGCGGAGGCCGCAGTCGCAGCATGCATCGGAGCACTTGCAGTTACGGTCGCAGAGGCCGCGCCAGGCGCTGCCGGTGACTGATAGCGTTCATGGCCAATCAGTGCGGCAAGGGTGCAGGAAGGGACGGCGCTGTCCCGGTGATGACAGACAGGAGAGTAGACCAATCTGCGCATGCGCTGTATTAAAATATTTTTAAACCTTAATAACTTTTAAAATATACCACCGATCGGAACAAAACTTATTGCACTTACAGCACAGGAGAATGGTGAGTAAGGTGGAGAAAAATTGTAGCGCTATCATCTACCGTTTTTGCACAAATGTAAAAACAACACAAACAAGTAGATAACAAGATGAGAGATAGTTATGTATAGATTCTCCAATCAGTAAAACTAAATATCAATGTGTTCTTTCTCTTGCAGCAAATTGCTCTCCTCAGTGCCAGAATGGAGGAATGTGTCTGCGGCCCCAGCTCTGTGTGTGTAAGCCAGGAACCAAGGGTAAAACATGCGAGGAGGCATCAACTAGCACACATTCCACGAGCAACCAAGACACCCTGACACATGTCCAGTCTCTTCCACAACAAGTCCCTCAGCAGAGAGTGGTGCAACTTCCCTCAAAGATCAACTCAATGGGCCACTTATCCTTGAGCGTCAAGCAGAAACCATCCATAATGATGCCCCAGCAATCTCAGTAAGTAGTAATACACTGCCGAGTATGAATATTACTACCTAGTGCAGAAACATGAGGGGTGCTTCTCGCAGAGTTTAAAAATGCACCAATGTTGTTTTTTTTTCAACTGTGGTGTGATCTTGACTTCCAGTGGTGTCTGTGTGGAGTTTGCACGTTCTCTTTGAGAGTGTGGGTCCTTCAGGTGCTCTAGTTTTCTCCCACATCCCAAAGACATGTAAATTGGCCTCAATTGCCCTTAGTATAAAAGCAGGTTTCTGAAGAAGCCCGACCCGAAGCTTTGTCTGTCCATTTCCTGCACAGATGCTGCCTGACCTTCTGAGATCCTACATCACGTTCTATTTTGCCCTTTGTGAAGATGACTGGTAGAATCTGGGGAGAGTTGATAACAAAGTGAGTAGAATATAATGGGATTAGTGTGAGATTAGTATAAAAATGTGTGCTTGATGTTTGACATGGGCTCAGTGGGTGGAAGAGCATGTTTCCTTCTTGAATCAATCAATGACTTTCAAACACAGACGGGTGGAAAGTTGTGAAATATTGCTCTATTTCTCTCCTAGAAATGACATAGATGATGACAATGCAATTAAAAAAAAATCAGAATCAATGTTGTGGGAGCACTTGCATATTGTTTAGTGAATAACCTGTTAAACTCAAAGAAAGCCAATTTTGACATTTTAACATGTAGCTGTGATGAGGAAGTCCGTTACGATACAACTTTATTTATCCTGGCGGGAAATTGGTCAGCCACCAGTCAAAAGATACAGTTACAAGGCATTGAAAGTGTCATGTGCTTTATAATAATAATAAGGACATTTAAGTGACCAGTTATTGCACAGCACATATGTAATATTGCACAAACATGAAATTAAATTATCGAGTGGGAAAAGTCCAGGATGAGGGATGTGCAAAGTTGGGGGAGTCAGTCTACTCCATGACAGGTGGGAGGAGTTGTACAGTTTGATAGCCACAGGGAAAAAGGATCTCCATTGCAAGATTTTAATTAGGCAACACACACTATGAGATGTTAAGGGATAAGTAAGTGTGTTGAATTGATGGTGGTAGCTAATTGAGATGATTAGTGTCAGAGTTAATTTGACCTTTGAAAGTGTACAAAAATTGTCAAAGTAATAGAATTAGCATTCAGGACAGTGGAATCCATTCAGGTAAGATCAGTTGTATGGGGGGCAGCTGCAACACATGCAAGTGAAGACAGTAATACAGAGGAAATGTTCAAGGTAATCGGTTTAATAAAAGTCGATCCACTGACTTATGGGCCTGTCCCACTTACGTGACTTTTTCGGCGACTGCCAGCACCCGTCATAGGTCGTTGCAGGTCGGCGAAAATTTTCAAATAGTTGAAAATCCAGCGGCGACCAGCACAAAGTACGACTCTTTGGGCGCCTACTCACGACCATACAGGCTTCACCCCATGACATGTCGCCAGGGTGTCGCCAGTATGTGATCAGAACTGAACACAATATTCCAAATGCAACCTCACCAACATCTTGTACATCTGTAACATAACAATCCAACTTCTATACTCAATATCTTGATTGATGTGAGGCAATGAAGTGAGAATGTTCATGACCACCTACGGTGCCACTTTAAAGGAACTGCAGACCTGCGCTCCTAGATCCCTCTACTCTACAACACTCTCCAGAGCCCAGCCATTCACTGTGAAGGTCCTGCCCTCGTTGACTTCTCAAAATGCAACAACTCGCACTTATTTGCATTAAACTCCAGCTCTAATTTTAGCAATCTACGATGTCGCCCAATAATGTAATCTGCAAACTTACTAATCATGCCTTCTCCATTCTTGTCCAAATCGTTGATATAAACCACAAACAGTAATGGGGCCAGCACTGATCTCTGAGGCACTAGTCACAGGCCTCCAGTCCCTGCACATTAACACTACCCTACATACAAGTGGGCAACACTACCCTACATACAAGTGGGCAAATTTTACACTTATACCAAGCCAATTAAACTTCAGACCTATACATCTTTGGAGGGTGGGAGGAAACCAAAGATCTAGGGGGAAAAACCCACACAGGTCACGTGGAGACGTACAGATTCCGTACAGCCAAGCACCCGTGATCAGCATCGAACCCGGGTATAGAAACATAGAAATATAGAAATTAGGTGCAGGAGTAGGCCATTCGGCCCTTCGAGCCTGCACCGCCATTCAATATGATCATGGCTGATCATTCAACTCAGTATCCCGTACCTGCCTTCTCTCCATACCCTCTGATCCCCTTAGCCACAAGGGCCACATGCTAACTCCTTCTTAAATATAGCCAATGAACTGGCCTCAACTACCCTCTGTGGCAGAGAATTCCAGAGATTCACCACTCTGCGCTGTAATGCCCTTGTCCCACTTAGGAAACCTGAATGGAAACCTCTGGAGACTTTGCGCCCCACCCAAGGTTTCCATGCAGTTCCCGGAAGTTTTTGTCAGTCTCCCTACCTGCTTCCACTACCTGCAACCTCCGGGAACCGCACGGAAACCTTGGGTGGGGCGCAAAGTCTCCAGAGGTTTCCGTTCAGGTTTCCTAAGTGGGACAGGGGCATTAGGCAGCAACTCTACAGAATTGGCAGAGGGCGATGGTGGAAGGTTGTTTTTCAGACTGGAGGCCTATGACTAGTGGTGTGCCTTAGGGATTGGTGCTAGGCCTATTGCCGTTTGCGGTTTATCATTGATTTCGATGAGAATGTACAAGGCATTTTTATTAAGTTTGCAAATGGCATGAAACCGGGTGGCATTGTAGATAGCGAAGACGGTTATCAAAGATTGCTGTAGGATCTTGATCTGTTGGGCAGTTGGGCTGAGGAATGGTTAATGGTGTTTAATCCAGATAAGTGTGAGTTGTTGCATTTTGAGTTCAAGGGCAGGACCCTCACAGTGAATGGCAGTGCTCGGGTGTGTTGCAGAGCAGAGGGAAATTTGAGTGCAGGTACATAGTTATTTGAATGTGGTATCACAGGTCGATATTGTAGGAAGGAACTGCAGATGCTGGTTATACATCGAAGTTAGACACAAAATGCTGGAGTAACTCAGCGGGGGCAGGCAGCATCTCTGGAGAGTAGGAATGGGTGACGTTTCGGGTCGAGACTCTTCTTCAGACTCTGGTAGATAATGCGGTCAAGACCTCTTTTGGCTCATTAGCATTCATCAGTCAGAATGTTGGATATAGAAGTTGGGATGGTATGTTACAGTTGTACAAGACGATGATGAGTCCACAATTGGAATATTGTGTTGTTTTGATCACCTTGTTAGATGAAAGATGTTATGCCGTGACTTGGTGTGATCAACACAGAAATGTTTGTTGACCCCAGTAGAAAATGTCATAAAGATGTTAAATCGCAGGTTAAATCATAGTTGTTTTGTCTCCCCAGAAACATGTGTTTTTTGTTGCAAATCGTTAAACTGCACTTCATATTTCATTTTAGCCCCATTTTTCCTTTTGGAGTCAATCTAATACCAATCTGAATTGGATGGACATTTGAGAATGAATAATTTGGCATATTTTGAGAATAAATTAAATCAGCCTCAGGGCCTTCTCATGTGTAGTAACAGTTCAGAAACTTCTGACCCCCAAGTAGAGCTAAGGTCCTTTATTTCTTTAAAAAATAATTTGCGAGAATTTTTTTGTAAGGCAAACACAAACTGACCTCAGCATGGTGTTGGAAGTAGCAAACCTTGTTACAATGCTGCAGTTACAGAAAACTGCACAAAGTACGATACACAGTCCATTGAAAGATTGCCAAAATCCTTCTTATTCCTATTGCAACCTAAATGATATACAGTTGTTGGGGAGGTGCCATGGAATTGGGTGTGTCATAATAACAGCTAAAAGAAAACACATCACAGTATCAGTGGATTTTAAAAATTCAGAACTCAAAGTGGCCCAACCCAATGAATACATTTGTTCTGGCTTTCTTTAACTCCTTGGCCAGTCCGATGTGCTAATTGAAATTCTAACCTTGACAAACAATGTACTTATTCCACTAGAAATGAAGGAGAGTTTGTGCAGTTTTTTTAATCCAAGATTTAGAATGCCTGGGCTTCTTTGAAAGCAAGATGAAATTCCAAGTCGAACACGCAAAGACTTGGAGACAAAAGAAAGAACGCCTGTTTATATAGAACCTTTCACAACTCTATAAACCATTCAAATGGCACACCTATCGCCGGTTACTATTATAATGTGGAAATCAAAGAAGACAATTTGTACACATAAGCATTGTGCACACTTTCTAACGATGCTTTGGCAATTTGTTGAAGGTGCTAAGGTATCCTTCCTGGTGTTCCTCAAAATCATTCCAAGGGATATTTTAAGACGGTGCTATTGACAGTGTGGCACCTATTCAGTACTGCAGGGGAGTGTGAGCCCAGATTTGTACTCTATTTTCAGGTGTTTGATGCCATTCTTCCTATTTCTGCATTCAGCTGCAGATGTGACTGTGTGACGTTGAACTCATGTATGATCTGAAACCCTGCCAGATAACCTTTATTTTATGCCACAGTGAACAGAGGCCTATGATAGAGAACTGGAGCAGTAGTTGGATGACCTCTGGATCATCCAGGTGATTGAGGATGTCATAGATTGGAGTTACAGTGAGGTGGTCACACCTAGGTTGTGGATAGAAAGTAGATGGGTGACCACCAGGAAAGGAAGTAGGTACAGAGTGCAGGACTCCCCTGTGGCCATTCCCCTCAACAACAGGTATGCTCCTCAGGATACTGTTGGGGGATGACTAGTCTGGCGAGGGCAACAGCAGCAGCAGTAGTCTGGTCTGCAATGTTGGGCCTAGTTCTGAGACACAGAAGAGAAGGAAAATGTCAGACAGAGCCACAGTGATAGGAGACTCGATAGTTAGGGGCACCGAGAGGATATTCTGGCAGCAAACAAGACTCCAGGATGGTGTGTTGCCTCCCTGTGACCAGGGTCCAATGTGTCGATGAGCATTCTCTAGGGAAAGCACGAGCAGCTGGACGTTGTTGTGCACATTGACACAAACGAGATAGGTAGGAAAGAGAGTAGGACAGAAAATTAAACAACATGACTGCAGGGGTAGTAATCTTTGGATTACACCTGGTGCCCCATGCTAGTGACGATAGGAACAGGAAGATACAACAGGTGAATGCATGGCTCAGGAGTTGGTGCAGGGGGCCGTGATTCAGGTTTACAGGCCTTTGGGGTCTCTTCTGGGGCAGAGGTGACCTTCACAAGAGGGATAGGTTTCATCCAAACTGGAGACGAACCAGTATTCTTGCAGGGAGGTTTGGTAGTGCTCTCGGGAGGGTTTAAACTAAAGAGGCAATGGGATGGGAACCAGAGTCAGAAATTAGGAAGAGTGATGGGAAGGTATAGATCAGGATCACTAAGTCTCAAAACAAGAAGGCAGGGAGAGGTGAAGGGATGTGATGACGCTGATAAGCTGAAGTATGTTTCTTTCAATGCAAGGTGGGGAAACCAGATGAACTTGGAGCCTGGATCGGTGCTAGGGACTATGTTGTCGTGGCCATTGCAGAAACGTAGTTGTGAGAGAGGCACGGCTGGCAGCTCAATGTTCTGGGGTTTCACTGTTTTCAATAAATTTAGAAATAAGAAAGGTGCAAGCACTCTTGATAGTATTGTACTAAAGGCAATAGACAATAGGTGCAGGAGTAGGCCATTTGGCCCTTTGTGCCAGCACAGCCATTCACCGTGATCATGGCTGATCATCCACAATCAATACCCCATTACTGTCATCTCCCCATATCCGCTGACTCCGCTATCTTTAAGAGTTCTATCTGACTCACTCTTGAAAGCATCCAGATAATTGGCCTCCACTGCCTTAGGCAGAGAATTCCACAGATTCACAACCCTCTGTGTGAAAGCGTTTTCTACTCATCTCCGTTCTATATGGCTGACCCTTTATTCTTAATAGCACACGGGAGATAGAATGCAGACAGATTACTGAAGGATGCCAGAGCAATCTGGTCATCTTAGTTGGTGACTTCAACTTTCCCAATATTGACTGGGACTTGCCCTGTGCCAAAGGCTTAGATGGTGCAAAAATTGTAAGGTGTAGTAACCAAGAGGGTTTCTTGAAGCAGTATGTGGAGAGTCCAACCCAAGAATGGAACATAATGGACCTTGTGTCAGGAGGTGATCGGTGTTACAATGGAAGAGCATTTTGGGGATAGTGATCCCAACTTCATGCTTTGAATAGGGAGAAGGCTGGGCCTTGTGGGGAGGTATTAAATGGGAGTAAGGCAAACTACAACTTTATTAGGCTTAAACCCAAAAGGCAAACTGGGTGCAGTTGCTATTGGGTAAGCACATCTGACATGTGAGAATCATTTAAAGGCTCATTGATCAAAGTTCAGAATCAACCTTCCAGTAAGGAGGAGGGATAAGGGTGGCAAAGTAAGGGGACCATGGATGACCAGAGAGGTTGTAGAAATAGGTGCATACAAGGTTAAAGAGGATGGAATCAGACAGGACCTTTGAGATGTATAAAGAAAGGAGGAAATAATTCAAGTGGGCGATTACAGGGGCCAAAAGGTGCAACAGAATGACTTTGGCAAGAAAATCCCAAAGGTTTTTATACCTACATGAAAAACAAGATGGTAACCAGGTAGAAGGTGGGACCACTCAAGGATACTGGAGAGGTTGAGTTTTAGTCTGAGGATGTAGATAAAGTACTAAACGAGTACTTTGCATCAGTTTTCTCCAAGGAGTAGTACATGGTGGACAGTGATGCCAGTGTGAGGAATACTAATGTGCTTGAGATTGTGTTTGAGATTAAGAAAGAGGAGGTGTTGGGGCTTGAAGAACACTAAGGTGCATAAATCTTAGGGATTTATCCCAGGTTATTAAGAGAGGCAAGAGAGGAGGTTTGGGAGCTTTGGCGAAGACCTTTCCATCTTCTCTAATCACAGGTTGGGGCATTGCGTTTATGAGACATGCAGCTTAAAGGGCCTGTCTCACTTTCACGACCTAATTCACAACCTTTTTTACTCGTGGACATTTTTCATCATGCTAGAAAAAACGCCCCGACCTACTTGATGCCACTGGTACCTACGACTAGCATCACTGCTTGCTACGACCTACCTACGACCTCGTGAAGACCATGCTGCGAGTATGAGTCCAGGGCAAAGTCAGCAGAGGTTGTGAATTTGGTCGTGAAAGTGGGACAGGCCCTTTATGTGACTTTGGTTGGGCTGCATTTGCAGTATTGCATGCAGTTCTGGTTGCCCCATTACTGGAAGAATGTGGAGGGTTTGGAAAGGGTTCAGAGAACACTTACCAGAGTGATGCATGAATTAGGGGGTATTAGCTACAAGTTGGACAAACTTGGGTTGTTTTCTCTGGAATGCTGGAGGTTGTGGGGAGTCCTGATTATAGTATATAACATTATAGGAGACAGTCAAAACCCTTTTCCCCAGGATGGAACAATCAAATACGAGAGAGCATAGCTTTCAGTTGAGAGGGGCAAAGTTTAAAGGAGATGTGTGTGTCAACTTTTTTACACAGATGATGATGAGTGCCTGGAACACACTGCCAGGATGGTGATTGAGGCAGATATGACAGTGGCATTTGAGACTAGGATTGGCATATGGATATGCAGCAAATGGCGGGATAAGAATTATGCATATGCAGATAAGGGTAGGTCTTGGCATCATGGTCGACACCGACATTGTAGGCCGAATGGGTCAGTTCTAGTTTTAGTTTTTAGTTTTAGAGATACAGTGCGGAAACGGACCCTTCGGTCCACCGAGTCCGCGCCGACCAGCGATCCCCGCATATTAACACTATCCTACACCCACTAGGGAGAAATTACATATACACCAAACCAATTAACCTACAAACCTGTAAATCTTTTGAGTGTGGGAGGAAACTGAAGATCTCGGAGAAAACCCACGTGGTCACGGGGGGAACGTACCAACTCCATCTAGACAGCACCTGTAGTCGGGATTGAACCCGGGTCTCTGGCGCTGTAAGGCAGCAACTCTACCGCTTCACAACGTCGGGTTCGAAGACGATCAGGCAGTTGGATATATGGTGTAGATGATGTTATACCTGGTTGTCTCTGTCATTGCAAGACAGTGACTCCAACAACTG